>NC_139513.1:20062824-20580830 GCF_947247035.1 Vipera ursinii
AAAAACATTTTAAAGCATTGCAATTTGCATTTTTTTTAAAAAAAATCACTGATGGTTCATTAGACAGAGACACACCTACTCACTGCACTGTAGAACTGTGTTACTATTTTCTAAAAGAGAAAAGCTTTTTGTGTAATAAACAATAGAGCAAGACAGAAACTACCTAGCTGCAATTATATCTTTAAAAAATCCCTCTTTAAACGTTTCAATTTATGTTTCTATACACCTGGAATACAGTATCAAATTTTGATCACCACATTATAAAAAAAAAAGGTGTTGAGACTTTGGAAAAAGTACAAAGAAGAGCAACTAAGCTGATTAAAGGCCTGGAGACTATAACATATAAAGAATGGTTGCAGGATTTGGATATGGCCAGTGTAGAGAATGGCAGAAAGTGAAGAGGAACTAAAGAGCCTCTTGTTGCGGGTGATGAAGGAGAGTGCAAAACTTGGGTTGAAACTAAACATTAAGAAAACCAAGATCATGGCATCCGGCCCTCTCAATTCCTGGCAAATAGATGGGGAAGAAATGGAGGTAGTGACAGATTTTATTTTCCTGGGCTCCAAGATCACTGCAGATGGGGACTGTAGCCAAGAAATTAAAAGACGCTTGCTCCTCGGGAGGAAAGCCATGGCAAATCTAGACAGCACACTAAAAAGCAGAGACATCAACCTGTCAACAAAAGTGCGTATAGTCAAGGCTATGGTCTTTCCAGTTGCAATGTATGGCAGTGAAAGCTGGACCATAAGAAAGGCTGAGCGCCAAAGAATTGAAGCCTTTGAACTCTGGTGCTGGAGAAGACTCCTGCGAGTCCCTTGGACTGCAAGGCGATCAAACCGGTCAGTCTTAGAAGAGATCAATCCTGACTGCTCTTTAGAAGGCCAGATCCTGAAGCTAAAACTCAAATACTTTGGCCACCTAATGAGAAGGAAGGACTCACTGGAGAAGAGCCTAATGCTGGGAAAGATTGAGGGCAATAGAAGAAGGGGACGACAGAGAAAGAGGTGGCTGGATGGAGTCATTGAAGCAGTAGGCATGAGCTTAGATGGACTCCAGAAGATGGTAGAGGACAGGAAGGCCTGGAGGAACATTGTCCATAGGGTCGCGATGGGTTGGACACGACTTCGCAACTAACAACAAAAACGAAGTGTAGAGAAAAGAAGGACTAAGGGTGACATGATAGCAGTATTCCAGTTATTTAAGCTGTTGCCAAAAGGAGGAGGGGTCAATTTATTTTCCAAAGCAACAGAAGACAAGAGAAGAAACAATGGATGGAAACTACTCAAGGAGAGAAGCAACCTGGAATTAAGGAGAAACTTCCTAACAGTCGGGACAATTAATCAGTGGAACAACCTGCCTCCAGAAGTTGTGGGTGCTCCATCACTGGAGGTTTTTAAGAAGAGACTGGACAGCCACTTGTCTGAAATGGTATAGGGTCTCCTGCTTGATCAGGGGATTGAGACTAGTAGATCAGGGCTTTTCAACCTTTTCACCCATTGTACCACTTTTAGGATATGGCAACATCCGAATACCACCAGTCGCCTAGCAAGGTGTCAAAAACGTGATGACCAAAAAAAAAGAAAAAAGAAAAAAGTAGTCCTCGACTGACAACAGTGTTGTGACTCAGGGCCAGCCTGTGGGTCCGACAGCCGGCTCCGACGTATCGGAGGACTCAGATGAGGGGGAGGAGGGAGACGAACCGGCTGATGATGGTTTGGAGGCTTTGCAGAGTCCTCAGCCGGGGACCTCTTCTCAGCTGCGTGAGCCCGAGAGTGCGGAGGATGATGACCCACAGCTGGCCCTGTTCAAGGACGCCCGACGCAGGAGGCAGTCGAGCAGGAACAAACAAAGAAAGGCTATGGGACTCCTCGGGAGGAGGCACAGGGAGACCACGCCCTGAGCTCTCTATAAAAGGAGTGTTTGGGGAGGGGCTGGTTGCTGAAAGCAACTTTTCCGCTTGAGAAGACAAGCTCTAGTGTTTTTGTTAACTGCGTAATTAAATCTTGGCAGATGCCTTTTAGCCTTGGACGCTCTCCAGTCTCTTCTTTCTGAAAAGGGGTTTGCCTTACTACAAGGCCAGAAGGGCTGGTTCAGAACAGTTTGCTTTCAGCCTCCCACCCCTTACAACTACGATGGAGCAGCTTCTTGCCGAGAATGCTCAGCTCACCCAGCAACTCACTTTGCTGGCAGCTCAAGTGGGGCAACTACAAGCCCAGGTACATGCTGCACCCCCACCCAGGAGGAAATGTCAGATAGCTATGCCGGATAAATTTGCTGGCAATCCAGAACTGTTTCCTGCCTTCCTGGGACAATGCCAGCTTTTTATCAGCGTGAGAGCAGCTGATTTCCCCACTGACCGAGATAAGGTGGGTTTCGTGTTGAGCCTTCTGTCGGGAGATGCAGCTCGTTGGGGCACGCCTCTGTTGGCACAGCCTAGCCCTTTGTTGGATAACTTTGGGGGGTTTTGTGACCATATGCGCCTCATGTATGAGGACCCAATTAAGGCGCAGATGGCCACCCGACGCCTGAAAGCTTTGAGGCAGGGTCAGCGCCCCCTACAGGCCTACATCAGCGATTTCCGGCTGCTTAGCCAGGATTCCGCCTGGAATGAGGCTGCGCTCGTGGATGCCTTCCAGGATGGCTTGTCGGAGGAGATGTTGGATGAGCTGGCCCGCGTGGACATTCCCTCAGACCTGAATGGGCTGATCCATCTTTGTCTGCGGATCGATGCCCGGCTGCAGCAGCGAAAGAGTCGCCGTGCCACCCCACAGACCCCTGCCGCTCCTGTTGTGCGTGAGCCCCCAGTCCAGAGGGAGGAGCCAATGGAGCTGGGTGCCGCCAGGTCCCGTCTATCGGAGACGGAAATGGACAGACGACGATCGGGGGGGTTGTGTTTTTACTGTGGGGACCCTGGACATTTGGCTGCTTCTTGCCCGAAGAAGCGTCAGCGGGCGTCAGTGACCAAGCCTGCCCCGAGAAAGTCCCCTGCTTTGCTGTCGGGAAACGGCCCGAGCCCGATCTAGACGGTGTGAAAGATCGGGCGACCCACAACGACCACGCCGAGCGACGCCGTTCCGACGGTGCCTGTGAACCTCCACGGCATTTGATTCTGGAGGCACGTCTGATCCTTCCTGGCAAGCCAGAGGGGATTCCGGTCCATGCCTTAATTGACTCTGGGGCTACCACTAACTTTATGGATTCGGCCTTTGTGGCCAAATGGGCTGTTCCCCAGTGTCCAGTGGATCCGCCCATGCTTGTGGAGACCATCGATGGTCGAGTGCTCCTGTCCGGGCCTATTACGGCCGCCACGCAACCCGTGTGTATGGCCATCAGTACCCATGTGGAGGCCATTCAGTTCTACGTCACTTCGGATCTGCACTTCCCCGTGGTCTTGGGACTGGCGTGGCTCCGGGCGCATGATCCACAGATCTATTGGTCTCAGAACTTGGTCACCTTCCCAAGTTTGCAGTGCGTGGACCACACCCGCCATATCTGTGCCGGCCAGGTGGAGGGTTCCCCAGGGGTTTCCTTGCCTCCCGAACTGTCCGACTTTGCTGACGTGTTCAGCGAGTCAGAGGCGGACCAATTACCCCCGCACAGGCCCTACGACTGCTCCATTGACCTAGTCCCTGATGCGCCTCTCCCAGTGGGGCGTTTGTACTCCATGTCGGAGCCCGAGTTGGCTGCATTGCGGGACTTCCTGACAAAGAATTTGGCTCGTGGTTTCATCCGGCCCTCGTCCTCGCCAGTGTCTGCGCCCGTGCTCTTCGTCAAAAAGAAGTCGGGCGAGTTACGGCTTTGCTGTGACTACCGGAAACTCAACGCCATCACGGTGCGTAACTGCTACCCGCTGCCCCTCATCCCCGAGCTCTTGGACCGACTCCGGGAGGCTAAGATCTTCACGAAACTGGACCTGCGTGGAGCTTACAACCTCGTCAGGGTTCGGCCGGGTGATGAGTGGAAGACGGCGTTTGGTACTCGCTATGGACATTTCGAGTACACGGTGATGCCGTTTGGCCTGACCAACGCCCCCGCTGTGTTTCAGCATTTTATGAACGATATCTTTCGGGATCTGTTGGACCAGTTTGTCGTGATTTACCTGGACGACATCCTGATTTACTCCCCGTCGCGTGAAGCGCATCATCAGCATCTCCGTCAGGTCCTGCAGCGCCTCCGGGAACATCGGCTGTTTGCCAAGTTGGAGAAGTGCCAGTTCTACCAGGTGACCATCGATTTCCTGGGTCACCGCATTTCTCCTGAGGGCATCGCCATGGAGCCGAGTAAAGTCGAGTCGTTGCAGAGTTGGCAACCCCCGCGTCGCGTGAAGGACGTTCAGCGACTCCGTGGATTTGCCAACTACTATCGGACATTCATCCCTGGCTTTGCTGCCTTGACAGCCCCCCTCACCCGGCTCCTGCAGAAGAAGACTCGGTTCCAGTGGAACGCCCCCGAACAACAGGCGTTCCAGGCTTTGAAGGACGCCTTCATGAAGGAGCCCATCTTGAAACATCCCGACCCGCAACGGCCGTTTGTCGTGGAGGCGGACGCCTCCGACATTGCCATTGGGGCCGTGTTACTCCAGGCGACGACGCCCAGCGGTACCCTTTTCCCTTGCGCGTATCACTCTCGGAAATTGAACCCCTCGGAGCGCAACTATACCATCTGGGAGAAGGAGCTGCTGGCCATCAAGGCGGCGTTCGAGGCTTGGAGGCATCATCTGGAGGGGGTGCGGCATCAGATCGAGGTCCGGACGGACCACAAGAATCTGGAAAGCCTGCAGACCGCTCGGAATTTGAATCAACGCCAGATCCGGTGGTCCCTCTTCTTTGCGAGGTTTGACTTCCGGGTGCGGTACATACCAAGCGGGCACAACCAGAGAGCGGATGCTCTGTCCAGAAAGCCCGAATACACCCGAGCGGAAGACAAGCTTCCGCCCAGGACAGTGATCCCCGTCGAGTCTTTTGCTGCGGTGCGGGAGCCGGTGGATATACGGGCTCGGATCCAGGAGGCGCAGCAGCAGGAGGCGTGGGTGGCTCAGCGGAAGGAAGAGGTGGGGCCAGATTCGCCTTGGTCGGTCGCGGATGGACTCCTGTATTATCGTGACCGGCTCTATGTTCCAGGAGGGCCACTCAGGGGACTCGTCCTCAGCCAGTGTCATGATAACCCGGCTGCGGGGCATTTTGGCCTGTTCAAGACTCTGAACTTGGTCTCCCGTACTTTCTGGTGGCCCTGAGTCCGACACGATGTCCAGTCTTATGTCACCTCCTGCATTCCTTGCAGGCAGGCCAAGTCAGTGACAGGGGCCCCGCCTGGTTTACTGCAGCCCTTGCCAACACCCAAGAGACCCTGGGGGGCTGTGTCCATGGACTTTCTGACGGATCTACCCCCATCCTCCGGCTTCACGACAGTGTTTGTGGTGGTGGACATGCTGACCAAGATGGCGCACTTCATCCCTTGTCGCGGCTTACCGTCAGCTCGCGCCACTAGTCGCATGTTCATCCAACAGGTGTTCCGGCTGCACGGCCTTCCCGATAGAGTCGTCTCCGATAGGGGGGCCCAGTTTACAGCCCGCTTCTGGCAGGAGTTGATGCGGGCGTTGGACATTAAGGTTTGCCTCTCGTCCGCGCATCATCCACAAACCGACGGGGGTACCGAGAAGGTCATCGGCATCTTAGTGCAGTATCTGTGCTGCTACGTTAACCTGCAGCAGGACAATTGGGTGGACTATTTGGCCATAGCCGAGTTTGCCTTTAACAACTCGCAGCACACCTCCACGCAGATGACACCGTTCTTGGCCAACGTGGGTTATCACCCCCGGTTTTTCCCCCTTTCTCCCGTGGACTCATCGGAGCCGGCAGCGAACGAATTTATGGCGGAGTTACAGGCGATCCATCGGTTGGTGCGACGGCAGCTGGAGAAGGCCAAGGCCGACTACAAGAGGTTCGCCGATCGGTCGAGAAGGGATACGCCTCCACTATCGGTGGGGGATCGGGTCTGGCTGTCCACCAGGAACCTACCATCCACTCGGCCGGCGAGGAAGCTGGACCACCGTTACCTTGGACCGTTCCCAGTCGAGGCCGTCATCAATCCGGTCGCCTATCGTTTAACTCTGCCACGTTCCCTGCGCGTGCACCCCGTCTTCCATCGGTCCTTGTTGGTCCCCGAACAACCGGCCTGTCCACTTCGCCAAGCGGAACCTCCCCCATCAGGAACTCGTGATGGAGGCAGCACCCCCGAGTACGAGGTCGCCAGCATCAGGGATTCCCGCTGGCTGAAAGGTCGCTTCCAGTACCTGATCGAGTGGAAAGGGTACGGGCCGGAGGACTTCACATGGGAAGACGCGACCGCCGTTCATGCCCCTGCGTTGGTGACTGCTTTTCACGAACAGTTCCCATCCCGACCGCATCCGGATCGGCAGACCCGGGGGAAGGGCCCTGTGGTGCGGGATAGTGTTGTGACTCAGGGCCAGCCTGTGGGTCCGACAGCCGGCTCCGACGTATCGGAGGACTCAGATGAGGGGGAGGAGGGAGACGAACCGGCTGATGATGGTTTGGAGGCTTTGCAGAGTCCTCAGCCGGGGACCTCTTCTCAGCTGCGTGAGCCCGAGAGTGCGGAGGATGATGACCCACAGCTGGCCCTGTTCAAGGACGCCCGACGCAGGAGGCAGTCGAGCAGGAACAAACAAAGAAAGGCTATGGGACTCCTCGGGAGGAGGCACAGGGAGACCACGCCCTGAGCTCTCTATAAAAGGAGTGTTTGGGGAGGGGCTGGTTGCTGAAAGCAACTTTTCCGCTTGAGAAGACAAGCTCTAGTGTTTTTGTTAACTGCGTAATTAAATCTTGGCAGATGCCTTTTAGCCTTGGACGCTCTCCAGTCTCTTCTTTCTGAAAAGGGGTTTGCCTTACTACAAGGCCAGAAGGGCTGGTTCAGAACAAACAGTTCGCTTAGTGACTGTTTGAAGTTACAATGGTACTGAAAAAAGTGTCCCCCAAGCCACAGCCAAGCAAGACACCTGCCTGCCCGCTCGGCGGCGCTCTTCTTCCTGTCCGAGGTTTTCATTGTTGTGAGCATTTCTGTTGAGGATTGGCAGCAGGGGTGGGGTGGGGTGAGAGGGTGTTTGGATTTTAGTTGCAGCAGGTTTTGGTCACCTCACATGACCCTGGGACACTGTGTCCGTCATAAATATGAATCAGTTGCCAAGCATCTGAATGTAAATCACAAGACCCTGGAGATGCTGCAACATTCCAGCTGATCGGCGCTTCTTCTGGGCTCAGTAAAAGCGCCAGGATCAGTGCCGAGCTCCAGCTGGAGCCTGGCGCTGATCCTGGCGCTTCCGCTGAGCCCTGACAGTCCTGCAACTCCAGCCATCTCTCGCTCTGGCTTGTGCGGTGCTGCCACCGGTTCAGCTCATTCCCCTCCCTTGCTACCACTTCTCTAGGATGGTCACGTACCACCTGCCAGGTGCCAATGTACCACAGGTGGTACCCATACCACTGGTTGAAAAGCCCTGTACTTGATGACTTCCAAGATCCCTTCCAGCTCTATTCTTATTCTGATTCTTAGAAAATATTAATTATTAATACTTATTCTATCTAAACTGCATCACCATATAACTGCACAATATTACTGTTGTATAAAGGAATATATATATATATATATATATATATATATATATATATATATATATATATATATATATATATATATATATATATATATATATATATATATATAAATTACTCTATATAGTGAAAAACGAAACTCCCCTTTCTCCATTCTAAATTATCTAGTTTTAATTAAACTTTTCTTTTCAGAGGACAGATTAGCCTAACTCTGAGACAAGGGTCCGTAAACTGGCTTGAAACTTCTCGGGTATCATGAACAATTTACAATTTTTTAAAAAATTGCTTTTGTCACAGTAGTTAAGTATAAGCTTGCCACATACAGTATATGAATTGGACTTGTTTTTTGACCTCATTCTTTACAGAATGAAGGATTCCCTAAATCTGTTCCTTGTATTTTTTTTAAATTACTATTTTTTTAAGTTATTGTTTTGCTTGCAAATACATGTGTGTTTCTGGCCCCACAAAGTTCATAGTCTTGTAAATGACTCTGGAAGTTTATGTGCTGATGAAAATCTTTTATTGTAAATTTTGAATTTCTAGGTTTTCAGAATGGAAGAGGTTTTGAGGCCTAGTGAGAAGGAGGAAATTGAACAACCCACCAATAATATGAACAAAAGTTTGCTACAGTTGCTGATATAAAGAGCAAGTAAAATATAAAATAAATATTATATATTTATTTACAAGAGTATGTATTCAGTACATTGACTACCAATTCAATCATTTGCACTTAACGTTAATGAGAACAAAATCCAGACTTTGAGATGAAAGAATCAAACTTAATTTTTGCACAGGTAGTCCTCGACTTACAACAGTTCATTTAGTGACCTTTCAAAGTGACAACGTCACTGAAAAAAGTGGCTTTTTCACTCTTATGACCACTGCAACATCCCCATGGTCACAAGATCAAAATTCAGACGCTTGGCAACTGACTCATATTTATGACGGTTGCAGTGTCCCAAGGTCATGTGATCCCCTTTTGTAACCTGTTGACAAGCAAAGTCAACGGGGAAACCAGTTTCACTTAACCATGTTACTAGCTTACCAACTGCATTGATTCACTTAACAACTGTGGCAAGGAAGGTCGTAAAATGGGGCAAATCTCACTTAAGAAATGTTTCGCTTAACAAGGGAATTTTTGGGCTCAATGTCATAAACTGAGGAGTATCTGTTACTTTCTTTGACTGTTCCTCCCCTCCCCCGCAAATTCCTACTTTTGTCCCTTACAACCCAGTGAATAATTTTGAAGAACAATTTTGTAACATTTCAGTTGGCACTGAGAAAAGTATTAGCCAACAATGGAATTTGTAGAATTCTTTTTTTAAAAAAAATGATTATCTTGCTTGATTATCATTGTTTTTTTTAATGTTGCCATAGCTAGATGGTTCACTGTGCTCTGACTAAATCATGTCAAAGGCCTATTACAGGAATTTTTTTCCTCATCAGATTTTTGTGTGGTAATGTGGGCTGGGGTTGTCAAAGGAAGATGGAACTGAATGAGATTATTTGTGCAGAATTGAATATATTATCCAGTTATCTCCCCTCTGTATGCAAACAAATGCCTTTCGGGAAATGTTTTAAGCAGTGTGATACAATCTACGCTGCTGTTCACCAACCTTGCAAATATGTGTGTTGGCGTATAGATAGATATGTCTATGGATAGGTTTGTATATATGTACGGGAGCCAGTTCGGTGTCAGGATTGAGGCACTAGCCTAGAAACCAGGAGACTGTGAGTTCTTTTGCTGCCTTATGCACAAAGCCATTGTGGTCATACGTTGAGGTCGTAACAAAAGACATGTTCTGTTCCAGCCTACGACCGGCCCTGTTGGAATGTCAGGGACAACCCCTTTTTATAAACAATAGGCTGGAACTAATCCAACCAAATTTATTTGCAAAAGCTAAACGAAAAAGTTCAAACAAAAGTTTAAACAGATACAGACCAAGACTTTATCAGAAGCTCTTCAAACGGTTGCCTTCAGCAACCAGCACCTCCCACACATTCCCCTTTTAAACAGCAGACTCAAGGCATGGCTTCTCATTGCCTTCTCCCGAGTTGCCTCATTGCTTTCCTCTGCTCAGTTCTGTTAGATTGCCTCCTGCTCCTAGCATCCCTGAACAGAGCCAGCTGTGGATCATCTTCTTCCAATCCTTCATGCTCACACAGCTGAGTCTGAGGAGGAACAAGACGGGAGGGGCCTGGCTGAGAGTTCTGCAGTGCATCAGAACCTTCCTCTGACACCAAAGGCTCTCCAAACCTCTCCTCCTCCTCCTCTTCAGAATCGTCTGACTCAGCTGCCAAATCCACAGGCTGATGCTGAATCACAACAAGACAAATGGAGGATGTTCTGCCCCATCATCCTCTCTAGGTGATCCAACCATCGCTCTGACCAAACCATACAAGGCAATCCTTGAGGTAGGACCACAATTGAGCCCAAAATTCCTGTTGCTGAAACAGTTGTTAAGTGAGTTTTTCCCCATTTTACGACCTTACTTGCCACAGTTGTTAAGTGAATCACTGCAGTTGGTAAGTTAGTAACACAGTTATTAAGTGAATTTGTTTTCCTCATTGACTTTGCTTGTCAGAAGGTCACAAAGGGGGATCTCGTGACCCGCGGGGCACGGCAACCGTCATAAATATGAGTCAGTGGCCAAGCGTCTGAATTTTGATCCTGTGACCAGGGAGATGCTACAATGGTTGTAAGTGTTAAAAGCAGTCACTTTTCAGTGCTGCTGTAATTTTGAACGGTCACTAAACAAACTGTTGTAAGTCGAGGACTGCCTGCATTTCGTTTTCTGGTCTGGTCAACCAGCATCTTATTGAAAGCTCGCAGGCAAGACAAGAGGGTAGGAGGTCTTCTCTCATTGCTCTGTTGAAGACTGCCTTTGACCACGGAGATGTCACGTTAAGTGGCTCTCACTTTTTGCAGAGAGTAAAAAACAATCTAACCATGATGGGGGGGGAGGAGGAAGTGGTGGTACAAACCCCTTTCTAAGCTCTGCTGAAATTGTAAAGGAAGTCATGCTACCTTGACTTAAGCCAGTTGAGAAAAACTGAAGGAGGCCAGAGAAGGTGAAGGTTTCTATCAGTGGGAACCCACCTGCCCCTGCAGCTCCATAGACAATTCTATAAAATTGCCTTGTAGTTACAAAATTGTCTTGTAGATACAAAATTATAAGGGACGCGGTGGCTCAGTGGGTTAGGACGCTGAGCTTGTCGATCAGAAGGTCGGCAGTTTGGCAGGTTGAATCCCTGCGGCTCAGTGGGTTAGGACGCTGAGCTTGTCGATCAGAAGGTCGGCAGTTTGGCAGGTTGAATCCCGAGTGCCGCATAGCAGAGTGAGCGCCTGTTATGCGTCCCAGCTTCTGCCAACCTAGAAGTTCGAAAGCATGTAAAAATGCAAGTAGAAAAATAGGGACCACTGTGGTGGGAGGGTAACAGCGTTCCATGCGCCTTTGGTGTCTAGTCATGCCGGCCACATGACCACGGAGACGTCTACGGACAAGCGCTGGCTCTTCGGCTTAGAAACGGAGATGAGCACCGTCCCCTAGAGTTGGAAACGACTAGCACGCATGTGCGGGGGAACCTTGACCTTTTTACCTAGCTACAAAATTGCCTGGTAGGGTTCTTTCTGGAGCTGAAGGGCAGGGGATGTCTCACTCACTTGAGGAAATCCCCACACCTTCTCTGATTAATTTTCAGCTTGCTCTGGAATCTGACAGTATCATGAATCTGGAATCTGACGTGAAAATGCAAAAGGGCCCTGCTCCTCTCAGATATAAGGGCCCCTACCTTCATGCAGAAGGAATGGAAATGATTCATAAAAGGCCTACTGAAAGCAATGAGAACATTAGTCACAGTGACTAACTGAAGTCCTATTAGCAACAGTAGGACTTAGTCATGTGGCTAACAGAACCTAAATTTTACCCAGAAATTATATATAACAACATGCTTAGAAAGGCTGCGTGTTACATAAGAGGCATACAATCAAGATCACGTGAAGTATTAGTATTCCTTTATAAAACCTTACTAAGGCCACACCTGGAATACAGCAACCAGTTTTTGGTCACCACATTACAAAAAAGATCTTGAGGCTTTGGAAAAAGTGCAGAGAAGAGCAACTAAGGTGATTAAGGGCCTGGAGACTTAAAACGTATGAAGAATGGTTTCAGGAATTAGGTATGGCTAATTTAGAAAAAAGAAGGTACTAGGGGTGACATGATAGCCGTGCTCCAGTATTTGAGGGGGCTGCCACAAAGAAGGGGGGGGGGTCAACCCTATTTTCCAAAGCAGCAGAGGGCAGGACAAGAAACAATGGATAGAAACTAATCAAGGAGTGAAGCAACCTGGAATTAAGGAAAAACTTCCTAACCGTGAGATCACTTAACCAGTGGAACAGCTTTGCCTTCAGACGTTGTGGTTGCTTCATCTCCTACTTCAGCAGGGGGCTGGACTAGAAGATCTCCAAGGTCCCTTCCAGCTCTATTCTATGAAGGCTACTGCTAAGCTTGTAAGCCGCCCTGAGTCTTCGGAGAAGGGCGGGATATAAATGGAATTAAAATAAATAAATAAACAAATATTCTGAACTGAAAAATATCAAGTGGATTGACTACAGTATATTGCAATACTAATGCAGTATCATATCATATAGACAACAGCAACAATAGCACTTAGACTTATATACCGCTTCACAGTGCTTTACAATCTTCTCTAAGCAGTATACAGAACCAGCATATTGGCCCCCAACAATCTGGGTCCTCATTTTACCAACTTCAGTAGGATGGAAGGCTGAGTCAACCTTGAGCCGGTGAGATTCAAACTGCTGGCACATGGCAGTCAGCAGAAGTAGCCTGCAGTACTGCATTCTAAGCACTGCACCACCACGCCAATGCTGCATTTGATGAAAGCCTCCCAAAGTATTTCTTACTTTGGAATTCTTTTTCAACCTAGGATATGAAAAACAGAGAAGTATTTATTGTGTAGTGGGTCCGACGCAAGGAAGAGACGCCAGCCGGTGTGTGAGTTCAGCTCTTTATTGAAGGGGGTAGTGAACTGCGGAATGAGGGCTACCTGGCCTCCTTATATACCTGGCCAGGTAAGCTAACAGCCAATGGGGTTGGCCCTAGGTTTCCCGCCGAAACTGGGTTTCCCGCCGAAACCGTCCAGGCCAACGCCCCCTGGTGGCTGTTGCTATGCAGGTGCCTGCATACATAACAGTATTTTCCTTCAGTATTCCAAAGGGAAGAGCAATTTAAATTGGTGGAGCAGTGGGCTAATGCCTCCTTAAGTAACACCAGCTGCCTGCAATTAGTGCAGGTTCGCATCCCACCAGGCTCAAGGTTGACTCAGCCTTCCATCCTTCCGAGGTAGGTAAAATGAGGACCCAGATTGTTGGGGGCAATTAAGCTGACTTTGTAATAATGCCGCTTGGGGGGGGGGAGCGAAAGCCCTAATAAGCAGGCATATACATAGAATGAAGGCTATTGCTAAGCACATTGATTTGTGCTTTAAATTGTAAGCCGCCCTGAGTCTTCGGAGAAGGGCGGAATATAAATGGGATTAAAAAAAAACCAGGAAAAGGTTTACATCTCCTCCTCACGAAATATACTCAGCCTGGCCTCAACCAGAATTCCAAGTGTTGGCCTTCTGCAAGTTTAAAATCACAGGGGATCCAACTGCTTTAGAAATGAAGAGAGCCATCCCTGTGACAACCAAGATGGCAAATGGCCTTGAGGACATGCCCTGTGAGGACATGCTCTAAAGATATCTGGAATGCTCAGTCTGAAGATGTTGGAATTTGTTGTTGGAATGTATTTTTATGCAACAACTACAGTAGTATTCAGCCTGTAGAGTTCCCCAAACTTTCCGGCTTGGTGGCCCGGAAAGAAAGGGAGCAGCAGGGAAATGTGTGCATGCGTGGCCCTGCATACGTATGTGCAAACAGTTGGTGGTGCTGATCTGTGTGCACATGTGCAAGTGGGCACACGCACCCAGGGCACGCACTCTGATGCCTGTGCACATGCACGAATGGGCTGCATGTGCTAATGGTATGCATGCTGGCGCGCATGCGCAAACTGACCACCAGCAGCCACATGATGCTACTAGCAGTGCTAGCATCCCCCACACATGCGCAAATGGGGCCGCTAGTGCCCGTGCGGTGGTGCTACCACACAGCAGTGCTACTGTGGCCAGGGCCTGGTGGCCAACAGTTTGCATCCCTGTACCAGGCTGCGGACCATAGGTTGGAGACCCCTGCTGTAGATGGCAATGTTTACAAGTTTGGATCTATGGTATAGACCAGGGGTATCAAACTGCCAGCTGGATGCGTCATGCTGAAACCGCGCCCACCCCATTGCCAGCAATGGAAAAGAAGTCACAATACATCGCGACACGTCATGTGATGTTGCGAGTTTGACACCCCTAGTATAGACTCTTATGTTCTTTTGCTCTAAGTAGAATTTCCTGTTTCCTGTTACAGTTAAAAAAAACAGTTGAGCAGTAAAGCACATGGTGACTACTCTTTGTTTGCTCAGTGGTGTTATATATAAACAGAAGAAAAGACATGGAGAGACATGATGGGCGTGCTCAAGAGCTTAAATGGAAACTCCAAAGAAGTCAGTCCAGAGCCATTTTGCAAGGACACAGTGCAACCAGAACTATTGGACATAAATTGCATCTACCATGCTTTCATTTAAATATAAGGAAAAGCTTGTTGTTGGTAAGTTTACACAACAGTGGAAGGCTGTGTAAACCTCGGATTGTCCATCTCCGGTTGCCCATCACTGGAGGCTTTTAAGAAACCTTGATGGTTTAACTGATTTTCCCGCAGATTGGCCTTGTTGACCCTTGTGGTCCCTTTCAACTCTGCAGTTTTATGATTTTATAATTGTCAGGGGGAGTCTGAGACATCTTCCTGTTTAAGAAGGTCAAAAGGTGTTCTCTGTCCCCAAATTCCAGCAGTGGAAGACGGCTCTCTTAGCAGATGAATATTATGTCATCACGAGCAACATGGTACAGAGTCTTCTTTGTAAAATAGTTCACGAAACACAAAGTGTTCTCATCATTGCACTAATGCCTCTTTAATGCCCTTTCAAAACATTTCTGTGGCATATTGATGGTCCTGATTGTCTTGCTTGGTGGGAGACTCAAACTTCCTAAAACACTAGCACAGGGGTCCCCAACCCCCGGTCCGTGGACCAGTACTGGGCCACAGCATGCCAGCAACCGGTCCGCACAAACAAGCGAAGCCCCATCCATGGGATGCAGGCAGCATACAAAACCACGCACTCTCCGGTCTGCGGAAAAACCTTTCTCCACAGAACCGGTTCCTGGTGCCCAAAAGATTGGGGACCTCTGCTCTAGCAGGCCCAGAAACTAAATATTTACTTGAACTTCCTCATTCCCTCCCAACACATGTTTTTCTCATTGCGGTCTCTGCCGATATAAGGTGCTTTTTTTTTAACTTTTTCTTTTGTTCATTGAATTTAATAGATAAATGAATGGGAGCTTGAATGGAAATCCAAAATACCAAGATCACTCTAGGAATAATTGTTTAATGAGCTCCTAGGAACTAAGCCTTGGTGGAGCAGTGGGCTTAATGCCTCCTTAAGTAACACCAGCTGCCTGCAATTAGTGCAGGTTCGCATCCCACCAGGCTCAAGGTTGACTCAGCCTTCCATCCTTCCCAGGTAGGTAAAATGAGGACCCAGATTGTTGGGGGGAATTAAGCTGACTTTGTAATAATGCCACTTGGGGGTGTGTGTGTGTGAAAGCCCTAATAAGCAGGCATATACATAGAATGAAGGCTATTGCTAAGCTTGTAAGCCGCCCTGAGTCTTCGGAGAAGGGCGGGATATAAATGGAATTAAAATAAAATATAAATAAATAAATAAAAATACTTTAACCCCAACACCACTGTGGCTCTTAGATAAAAAGGGAGGGACTGGCCCCAGGTCTCCCAAGGAGCTTCTGAAGCTGAGGCAGGGCTTAAATCTGGATCATTGGGACACTTGCCTTATTGTCTCCTTCCATCAAAAGACCCAAGGACAAAAGCAATGCACCTGTGATTCATGCTAAAATATGCAGCTTGGATTATTTGACTCCTTGCCCATTGGTTGTAACTCCAAAAAAATAAATAAAAATGGGGGGGATTTGATGAAGCAGCTTGGGTAGGTCAAAATAAGCAAGCTGTGTACAATTGGATGCCGGTTTAGGAAGATGGAAATTGCTCAGGAGGAACGGATCTGGGAGGGGATCTCATCCTATTCGAAATGTTCGCTGCCCAAAGTACATGACTCACTTGTTTAATGGGCCGGCCAGCTTCTACTGCGGTCTATTCTCAGTTACAGCGAGAACAAGGCTTGCAATAGAAACTTCCGCTTGAATATGTGGCCTTAGGTTAGGCCATGACACAACTTGTTTGTAAAGTTGATGATCTGAATCCTAAACTGGGCCAGTTTTGTCAACTCCTCACCAGCATTGGGCCTTCCCAGTCATGATATGCCTTTAAAGTCAAGCCATGCGGTCCTCCACCTTGGGGCAAGTCAACCTGGGCCTCATGGTTTGCTGCTAAACTGTTACTAAATTAATATTGAGGAAGGAAATGGTTTTACATTGCCTTCCCAATAAGGGCTCTGGTGGAGCACAAACGCTTATGTGCTAAGCAAGCATCTCCTGCTTCGAAAAAGGACACAACTTCCTGCAGAGTTTTAACTCTTCTAACTTGGTTGTTTTTTGTGTTTTTTTTTGCAGGTCCCTCAAACTGGGCAAGCCAAATCTTCCAAATGTGTGTTATTTAATATCACATGTTTTGGTAATAGGTCTTAATTATTTTGCTAATAGGTCTATAAGGATTTGGTAATAGTCCATTTTTTAAATGCAGTGCTACTAAAAGTAGATCTTTCTCCATAAAAAGTAGCAGCACCGTCAAGAACCTTGAGATTAGTTGGGAAATAGTTTTCTCTCCATTTCCCCCGCCCCTCGCCAAAAAAAAAAAAAAAAACTCAGTAAGGCTGGATGCAACTGTTGCCATTCAAGAGAAACTGGAAACCAGATGGATAAAATGTTCAAAACGTAAAATATCAATCAGTTTGTGAATGATTTACATCTAGATCATTCCTTTAGAAGCCCAGAGGCTTCACCCAGGAGTCTCTACAACAGGGGTGTGCAACTCAATTTCATTGAGGGCCACATCAGCATTGCGGTTGCCCTCAGGGGGCCGGGTGGGTATGGCCAGGGTGGGCGTGGCCTACTGGGTGGGCGTGGCTAGTGCGTGTATGGCCTACTGGGTGGGCGTGGTCAGCTCTACATCGTTCGCATCAAGGGTGCCTATAGGGGCCTGGGCAGGAGTGGGACAGATCTGAGGGTCTCTGGCAGGAGGAGGGTCTCTGGGCCAGGGCCAAGGCAGTGGGGGCTGTTCCCTCACTGTTTCCAGGATGGCTTCGTGGGCCACATGAAACCACGGGATCCGGCCCCCGGGCCTTGTGTTTGACATGTCTGCTCTACAACAACAGCTGGGAGACAATGATAGCCTTAGGTGGCCCTAAGACATCCAAATAACCTGGATGAGGGTGGACTTAGGGCAGGATGTGCTGTAGTTTTCTAAATAATTACCTTATGCCTCTGGTACAAAGCAGATTTTTTTCCTCATACACAGACATTTTGAGAGGGTATCATCTACAATCAAATGCAGTAAATCCATAAAATTGAAAGGATGTGGTTCCTGTTATTTCCCTTGTGATCGTTTTGTTAAGTGCTTGGTTGCCATCTTATACAGGTGAAACTCGAAAAATTAGAATATCGTGCAAAAGTTCATTTATTTCAGTAATGCAACTTAAAAGGGGAAACTAAGATATGAGATAGACTCATTACATGCAAAGCAAGATAGTTCAATCCCGTGATTTGTCATAATTGTGATGATTATGGCATACAGCTCATGAAAACCCCAAATCCAGAATCTCAGAAAATTAGAATATTACATGCAATCAATAAAACAAGGAGTGTACATAGAACAATATCGGACCTCTGAAAAGTATAAGCATGCATATGTACTCAGTACTTGGTTTGGGCCCCTTTTGCAGCAATTACTGCCTCAATGCGGCATAGCATGGAAGCTATCAGCCTGTGGCACTGCTGAGGTGTTATGGAAGACCAGGATGCTTCAATAGCGGCCTTCAGCTCTTCTGCATTGTTTGGTCTCGTGTCTCTCATCCTTCTCTTGGCAATGCCCCATAGATTCTCTATGGGGTTCAGGTCAGGCGAGTTTGCTGGCCAATCAAGCACAGTAATCCCACGGTCATTGAACCAGGTTTTGGTGCTTTTGGCAGTGTGGGCAGGTGCCAAGTCCTGCTGGAAAATGAAGTTAGCATCCCCATAAAAGCTCTTCTGCGGAAGGAAGCATGAAGTGCTCCAAAATCTCCTGGTAGACGGCTGCGTTGACCCTAGACTTAATGAAGCACAGTGGACCAACACCAGCAGATGACATGGCTCTCCAAATCAACACAGACTGTGGAAACTTCACACTGGACTTCAAGCATCTTGCAGTGTGTGCTTCTCTATTCTTCCTCCAGACTCTGGGTCCTTGGTTTCCAAATGAGATGCAAAAGTTGCTCTCATCAGAAAAGAGGACTTTGGACCACTGAGCAACAGACCAGGTCTGTTTTTCTTTAGCCCAGGTAAGACGCTTCTGACGTTGTTTGTTGTTCAGGAGCGGCTTGACAAGAGGAATACGACATTTGAAGCCCATGTCCAGGATCCGTCTGTGTGTGGTGGCTCTTGATGCACTGACTCCAGCCTCAGCCCACTCCTTGTGAAAGTCCCCAACACTTTTGAATGGCCTTTTCCTGACAATCCTCTCCAGGCTGTGGTCATCCCTGCTGCTTGTGCACCTTTTTCTTCCACACTTTTCCCTTCCACATAACTTTCTATTAATGTGCTTTGATACAGCACTTTGGGAACATCCAGCTTCTTTTGCGATTACCTTTTGAGGCTTTCCCTCCTTATGGAGGGTGTCAATGATGGTTTTCTGCACAACTGTCAGGTCAGCAGTCTTCCCCATGATTGTGATTCCTACTGAACCAGACTGAGAGACCATTTAAAGGCTCATGAACCCTTTGCAGGTGTTATGGCTTAATTAGCTGATTAGAGTGGGACACTTTGAGCCTAGAATATTGCACCTTTTCACAATATTCTAATTTTCTGAGATTGTGGATTTGGGGTTTTCATGAGCTGTAAGCCATAATCATCACAATTATGACAAATCAAGGCTTGAACTATCTTGTTTTGCATGTAATGAGTCTATTTCATATATTAGTTTCCCCTTTTAAGTTGCATTACTGAAATAAATGAACTTTTGCACGATATTCTAATTTTTTGAGTTTCACCTGTATTTGTTACTCACATACTCCTTTTGTTCCTTTTTTATTCTTCTTCTTCCTCTTTCTTTTCTTCTTTCCCCCCTCTCCTCTTCCTCCTCTGCCATGCTGCAGGTACCATTCGCAAGGGACCTACAATTAACCAGTGGAACGGCTTGCCCTCAGATGTTGTGATGCTTCATCACTAGAGATTTTTAAGAAGAGATTGGACAACCATTTGTCTGAAATGGTATAGGGCCTCCTGCTTGAACAGGAGGCTGGACTAGAAGACCTCCAAGGTCCCTTCCAGCTCTATTCTGATTCTGATTTGCTGAAATGTGCCTTCTTGCTGTGTCACCTACCTTATGGAACAGTCTTTCCCCCCCCAAAAAAATAGATTAGCTGCATTTCTTTTGACATTCTGGAAGTCCCTCAAGACCTGATTATGTTATCAGGCCTGGGTCTCCCAGAGAAATGGAGACAGGTTTCAATGGTTCTGAGATGCCCACTGTTATTCTCACTTTGCTTAGGGTGTTTTAAATATATATACTAAATATGTATGTTAATGCAATTTATATAATGCAATTTAACCTGCCTCCAGAGGTGGTGAATGCTCCAACACTGGAGGTTTTTAAGAAGAGACTGGACAGCCATTTGCCTGAAATGGTGTAAGGTTTCCTGCCTGAGCAGGGGGTTGGACTAGATGACCTCCAAGGTCCCTTCCAACTTTATTATTATTATTATTATTATTATTATTATTATTAATAATAATAATAATAATAATAATAATATGTGTGTGTGTGTGTGTTTGTGTGTGTGTGTGTGTGTGTGTGTGTAAATTATTCAAATTGCTACACTGCCCAGAGTCGCCTTCAATGAGATGGGCAGCTGTATATATTTGATTAATACATAAATAAAAAATAAATGAAATGAGATGATGAGATAAATTAACAGTATAGCAAGACCATTGATTGTACAAGACATCATGTCTGATCTAACATGCCGCCCGTGGACCAAGTTCAACCCTTTTCATCTTAGAATCTGAACTCCAGAGATGATACAGCCTGTACCATCCTCAAGCTGTTTTATAGAATCCATAAGACTCAATCCCTTTCTAGTACCGGATGTTAGTCAAATCATGTTTGGTAGTCTGAACCAGATGCCTACCTCTATTGTCTACGCTAAGTTTAATAGTGCATCCTCTTGATATTGCGATAATTGTGTATAACTGAAAAACCATGGTTTCATGACTCACATTGATATCTTTGGGTATCAGATAAGAACAATTTGTTGCTTTGGTAATAGATTTCAAGAGATTTAGGCCATTTTGCGTTACTTGGCAGGGGACAAATATATTTAGACATAGGAAAGAACTATCCTATTGATCAGTGCACTGATCGGCACTGATAGCTGAGAATCCATTTCTGTGGCGCCATCACAATTTCACAAATTGTTGTAGTAAACGTCTAGAACGGCATGGTAGCCTAATGGTAAAGAAGCTTGCTTTCCACTCAGAAGGTTGAGAGTTCAATCCTAGATAGCGGTAGATGTTTCTCTCTCCTAGAGTGCAAAGAAAAAATATCTGTTGCAACTCCGCATGGCATCAGGAAGGGCATCTGGCCTGTAAATGCTCAGCTCCATCCAGTCAACCCGATTCTACCCCAAATTAAGGGACTACAGAGTCATAAAAAGGGAGGTTTTTTAGTAGTAGTAAACTTCTGTACTTGCTATCCATATCATCTCAAATATGGGTCATGACACCAGCATTGGTGCTGGGACTTAAATCTCTCTATCTAGAATCAATCTTAAGAACAAAAAAAATAATGTTTACTGGTGTAGTGCCAGCTCCAAGAGAGAGCAATCATGCAACAAAGTCAAACTTGTTGGGATCTTCTCCATCATGGCCCCACTGCCAAGGTTAGACCTGAATTCTATTAAAAAATATCATCTTACTTACAAATCTCGTATGTCATTTGCTAAGACCACTGTCAACCCTTCAAGGTTTTACCAGGAAACCAAAATCATACTTTCATCATACTTTCATCATACTTTTATTATAAGGTTACAGTACTAGAATCTTCCAGGTCTCAAAGCATGTCTCCCCTCCCAGCCTTTACATTCGAGAGAACTAGGAAAGGTCAATTCTGAAACGCTTACTCAAATTACATTCCTGCTTTGGACTCATAATTCTCTTATCAGATCTTTGTCCAGCCTAGGCTGTGGCCTTCTGTCTCTCAAGGCTATTCACCCATCCCATTGCAACCACATACAGGGAGTTCTTGACTTTCAACCACCACTGAGCTCAAATTTTCTGTTGCTAAGCAAGACATTGGTCATGTGAGTTTTGCCTCCTTTTACGAATTTTCTTCCCACCGTTATTAAGTGAATCACTGCAGAGGTTAATTTAATAACATGGTTGTTAAGTGAATCTGGCTTCCCCATTGACTTTTCTTGTCAGAAGGTCACAAAAGGGGGTCACGTGACCCCAGGACACTGCAACCGTCATAAATATGAGTCAATTGCCAAGCGTCTGAATTTTGATCATGTGATCACAGGGATGCTGTAATGGTTTGGAGTGGGGGGGGAAAGATCGTAAGTCACTTTTTTCAGTGCTGCTCTAACTTTGAACGGTCATGCAGTAAACTGTTGTAAGTCGATGGCTATGTGTACAACAGGAGACTCATGTGGTCACCATCACTGCCTTTTTAACCTTCTCTCTCTTGCTACAGCCTGAAAAATGTTGGTGATGTCTCCACCTGGCAATGGAAGGCAAGGAAAGAGGGGGATATGGCAACACTGGCAATGAAGGTGCCAGTGTTAAGCAGGCTTTGGCCAGGAAGCTTTCTGAGAGGCCAGTGTACCTCTCATTCATATCTTAAGGTAAAGGTTCCCCCGCACATGCGTGCTAGTCGTTTCCAACTCTAGGGGCCGGTGCTCATCTCCGTTTCAAAGCTGAAGAACCAGCGCTTGTCCCAGGACGTCTCCGTGGTCATGTGGCCGGCATGACTAGACGCCAAAGGTGCATGGAACGCTGTTACCTTCCCACCGTAGTGGTCCCTATTTTTCTACTTGCATTTTTACGTGCTTTCGAACTGCTAGGTTGGCAGAAGCTGGGACGCGTAACAGGTGCTCACTCTGTTACGCGGCACTCGGGATTCGACCCGCCAAACTGCCGACCTTCTGATCGACAAACTCAGCATCCTAACCCACTGAGCCACCGCGTCCCTTTTAGAGGATAAATAAAGGAAGACAATTAGAAAGGCCTAGTGTGGATATACACAGAGATTTCTAAAATACTAAAAAGAAAAGAAACGTGCATAGAAATGGAAGGGGGAATGTAAAGAAGAATCTAAGACAGTGATCATAAACTGTAGGGGTTGTATCAGAAAAGTGGAATGCAGAATGAACTGAAACTTGCAAGAAATGCTCAAAATAGCCAGAAAGGAAAACAACAAAAGGGTGTAGGTTTGTTGTATGGAAAAGAGAATGAATGGGTAGCAAATGATAGAATATCTCAGCTAATACTCTATATAAAAATTTCTTTTTGAAGGGAAATGAAGCCCAAGCTGACCATCTTTGAACTATTAGTGGAGGAATGGAGTAGCAGCTCCAGACAGATAAGGAGATAATAACAGAATTTATTGTCTAACGAGATTCTCAGTCATCCAGATCACGGTTGTCCCAAAGGTGCTTTTTCAAAAGGCAACTGGACTTTATTTTTGCTTGACGACATTTCGCTTCTCATCCAAGAAGTTGCGCCAGCAGAAGCTGAAGAAGCCTCTTGGATGAGAAGCGACATGTCTTCAAGCAAAAGCAAAGTCCAGTTGCCTTTTGAAAAAGCACCTTTGGGACAACAGAATCTACTGTATATGAATTCAAGTTTGCAGGGCCATATGAATGACATCCTGGCTCTCTTGTGGTTTTTATATTTTGTACTTTTAGTGACGATTGTCCTATGTACTTGCGGTTTTAATGAATTGTTCTACAGCACCCAGAGACACTTTTTGTGAGTTGGACAGCCACATAAATTTGATAAATAAATAAATAATGGGATGCTGTGACAACTAGTAGAGAGCATCTACCTAATGGCATGGCTGACCTTAGGATTTGCTTGAGAAATTCAGGAACTTTTCTTTCTGTACAACTTGGTGGAGCAGTGGGCTAATGCCTCCTTAAGTAACACCAGCTGCCTGCAATTAGTGCAGGTTCGAGTCCCACCAGGCTCAAGGTTGACTTAGCCTTCCATCCTTCCCAGGTAGGTAAAATGAGGACCCAGATTGTTGGGGGCAATTAAGCTGACTTTGTAATAATGCCGCTTGGGGGGAGGGGCGAAAGCCCTAATAAGCAGGCATATACATAGAATGAAGGCTATTGCTAAGCACATTGATTTGTGCTTTAGATTGTAAGCCGCCCTGAGTCTTCGGAGAAGGGCGGGATATAAATGGGATTTTTTAAAAAAACTTAAATTTTAGTTAACGTATATTTTTCGTATATTTTTATATATGCAAATCACTGCTAAAGAAATAGCAAGGTTCAGAAAGACTGGAAGAAAGCAAATTTGCAACCATTAAAAATAATAATAATAAAAGGAAGGGAAATCTGTCTGTTTGACGTATGAACTGGGCAAGGTCCTTGAATAAATTAGACTGCACTGGCATATTTGTGAGCACTTAAAAAGGAATGCAACAATTTATATGAGCCAGCATAGATTTGTCACAAAGGAGTCATACCAGACCAACTTTGCCTGAAGATTGAAGAGAGATAGGATTGCAGTCTACAAATCTTTAAAGGGTTGTCCTATTGAGGAACAGCCAACTTATTCTTTGTTGCCCCAGAGGGCAGCAACAGAAACGCTGGGTTGAATCTGCACAGAAGTAGATTCAGATAAGAGATTAGAAATAACTTTCTCATGATAATACCTGTCCCTTAGTGCAGGGATTTCCAAACTTGGCAACTTTAAGACTTGTGGACTCATGCTGGCAGGGGAATTCTGGAAGTTGAAGTCCACAAGTCTTAAAGTTGCCAAGGCTGGAGACCCCGATAAGCAGGCATATACATAGAATGAAGGCTATTGCTAAGCACATTGATTTGTGCTTTAGATTGTAAGCCACCCTGAGTCTTTGGAGAAGGGCAGGATATAAATGGGATTTTTTTTTAAAAAAAATGGATTAGGTTGCCTTCACGAGAGATGCAATGTGTAATGTAGTGGGTCCAATGCAAGGAAGAGATGCCAGCCGGAGTACGTGTTCAGCTCTTTATTGTGTGTGGGGGTTCTGTACTGAAGAACAAGGGCTACCTGGCCTCCTTATATACCTGGCCAGGTAGGCGGCTAGCCAATGGGGTTGGCCCTAGGTTTCCCGCCAAAACTAGGTTTCCCGCCAAAACCGTCCAGGCCAACGCCCCCTAGTGGCCGCTGCTATGCAGATGCCTGCACCTGGATACATAACACAATGTATGGTAAGGACAGAGAACTTTCTGTGATGCAATTGAATTTTGATAGGGATCTAATTCTAAAGGGTATTTTGAAATCCTTGAAATCACAGCTGCCAGTCATCTTTTTGTTGGCCTGCCGGCTGGCAACCCCTGAACATCATTTGAAGGAGCCCTCTTTTTACTAATGCTTACGAAAAAGCAGCTGAGCTGCCCTTTTCTATGAAAAAAACCACATGCTTTCGTCAAAATGAAGTGGCTCCTGTCAAGAAAGGGTGGAGGCTTTGCACAATTTAGTTTATCTCCCACTCGGCTACCCAAAAGCTGCTTCCTCATTCTGCCTAATGGAATTTGCTTGGGAAATTCAAAAAAAATTTCTTTTCTGTGCAACTTAATTTTTAGTTAGCGTATATATTTAGATATGCAAATAGCTCCATTTTTGGTTTCTCTTCTTTTTTTCAGGGAAACATGAACCGGTACTGTCTTCTCTTCTCTTTTTTTTTTTTTCACTCGTGAGAATTTTTAAGCAGCTGAGACAGCTTGGGGCCCGACAGCTAGAAACAGACTAAAATAGGGATGCGTCAAATGTCAGTTGTGACTAGAATGTCTTCCGGTCACATGGTCTGGGAATTCTGGACATTTCGGTCCCATTCATCTGGAGGAAACCCAGGTGCTGCCCAGATACTGTTGGCTGTCTCAGGCTTTCCCCTCCTCTCTCTTCTAGATGCTGGGTATTAGTTGCTATGACCATTTTTGGCTTGGGAAGCAGGAGAGACTGGACACCTGGTTTCTATAAAGTCATTTGTGCATGTAGAGATTGCCCGGTGATTCAGAAAGTGCTGGTTGCGTCTTAAGCACACAGGGGTTTAATGCTCTTTTAGAAGAACAGTAGGCCAACATTTGAAAAATAGCTGTCGCACAATTGCACTGCTGCACAGAAATTCTACCTAAAGAGGGGAAACGAATCAAGTTCTGCCAGGTTTATTCCTAGCTTTGTCCCAAGCCACAGCATCCCACTACTTCTCTTGCCAAGAGATTTTCAGTGGAGAATATTTTAGCCCAGGTGATGGTTTGCAGGACTGGAGACAGGAAAGGAGGGAACACTGGGCAAGAGACATCTGCAGATAGACCTTGACGTACGACACAACAATTGAGCTCAACATTTCTGTTGCCAAGCGAGACGCTTTGCTAAGTGAATTTTGCCCCGTTTTACGACCTTTCCTGCCACAGTTGTCAAGTGAATCACTGCGGTTGTTAAGTTAGTGAAACAGTTGTTAAATGAATCCGGCTTGCCCCTGGACTTTGCTTGTCAAGAAGGTTGCAACAAGGTGATCACATGACTCTGGGACAATGCAACCGTCATAAATATGAGCCAGTTACCAACTTAGATCAGGTGACCGTGGGGATGCCGCAGCGGTTGTAAGTGTGAAAAACGATCACGTCACTTTTTCACTGCCATTGTAACTTCAAACGGTCAGTAAATGAACTGTTGTAAGTCGAGGACTACCTGCACTTCATCCCAGGCATATCTTTCCTGCTTATAGACGGAGATCGTAGACACAGGATTAAGACTCACTCAGAAGAGCGTTAGACCTGTGTTGACAGTGGCAATATGGGTTCAAATGGCCTGGCATGGCTCTTGGCGTGTGTCAGCCATGGGGGTGAGCAAAAGGAGAAAAGGCAGCTTAGCTCTGGCCTTGAGGGGCAACTTGTTCGACATGAGGCCTGGTCAGGTGACCAGACTGCTAGCCAAGGGATATTGTGGTGGAGATTTGGAAGCAGAAATCCCATTGGTCCAGCCTAGTATATAGATGTTGGAGACTAGAACCCTGGGAGACAACAGATCCTCAGTCACTGCGCCTGAAGAAGCTAAAAACTGAAATAGATGAGGGGAGGGGAGAAAAGTAAAAGTCTGTGCAAAGAGTGGCTGGAGAGACGTTGGAGGGAAAAGTTAACCCCGCAGAGCAATTGTTGGTTTCTGTTTGGGAAGGGAGAAGAAAGGCTTCCCTGGAAGAAGGGAAGTGAGGACCCAGAGGGACGAGAGCTTTATTCAAGAACAGGAATAAGGGACTCAGCCGGCTGCAGATAGTGGCTTCACTCAGGACCCCAGAATGGAAGGAGGAGATCTGCTGTGGTTGGAAGTCCCTGGGGAAGCACCCAAGACAAGTGCTTCCCCAACAGAGAAGTAGCAGGTATTCTGCTGAGCCCAGCCTGGCATACTTGGGCCCACTAAGGCAGGGGTCGGCAACAGGAAAAAGCAAAAGAGCCACTCTGAACCGGTTCCATCACACACACACACACACACACAATTGGGACCACAAAATGTGTGCGCGCATGCGTCCACGCACACACATGCGCAAAAAACAAAATGTTTTGCGCATGCGCAAAACGGGAGGCACCTGGGCGGCGATGGGCGCTGGGTTGCACCCAGGACCTCCAAACAGCTGCCCGTTCGGAGAGGTACACACGCAGCTCTCCAAACCTTTGGAGAGGTGCGTGCGCACCTCCGCCCAAAGGGGGGGCAGCGCCACCCATTTGTAAACCTGCCACCGCCTGTTTGGAAAGCTGCCGCGGCCCGTTTGCACACCCGTTTGCAGAAGGCGGTAACTCTGCAAACGGGCTGCAGCAGCTTTCCAAAAGGGCGGCACCACCGCCTGTTCCGAGAGGTGCGCACGCACTTGTGCCCGAACCCGAACGGGCGGCAGCGCCCCAATTTGTAAACCTGCCACCGCCGGTTTGGAAAGCTGCCATGGCCAGTTTGCAGACCTGCCACCTTCAGAGGAAGGCGGCAGCTCTGCAAATGGGCCACAGCAGCAAACGGAGAGGTACGCACGCAGCTCTCCAAACCTTTGGAGAGGTGCACGCGCACTTCTGCCCGAACCCGAACAGGCGGCGGCGCCACCTGTTTGTAAACCTGCCACCGCCGGTTTCGAAAGCTGCCACGGCCAGTTTGCACACCTGCCGCCTTCAGAGGAAGGCGGCAGCTCTGCAAATGTGCCGCAGCAGCTTTCCAAATGGGCGGCGCCACCGCCCGTTCCGAGAGGTGCGTGCGTAGCTCTCCAAACCTTTGGAGAGGTGCGCACGCACCTCCATCCGTTCAGAGAGGTGCG
Source organism: Vipera ursinii (assembly GCF_947247035.1). Lineage (NCBI taxonomy): Eukaryota > Metazoa > Chordata > Lepidosauria > Squamata > Viperidae > Vipera > Vipera ursinii. Next base: position 20,090,338 of record NC_139513.1, read on the forward strand.
TGCGCACCTCTCCAAACGGGCGACGCTACTCTCCATTTGGAGAGGTGCGCGCGCACCTCCGCCCATTTGGAGAGGTGCGCGCGCATCTCTCCAAACGGGTGGCGCCACTCTCCATTTGAAGAGGTGCGTGCGCACCACTGCCCGTTCGGAGAGGCGACTGGGAGCCGCAGGAGACGGCTTAAAGAGCCGCATGCGGCTCCGGAGCTCTGGGTTGCCGACCTGTGCACTAAGGGAAAGTCCAGCCCATTCCCGTGGTGGCATATTGTTTAGAATACAGTACTACAGGCTAACTAATCTCACTGCCAAGACTTCGATTCTGACCAGCTCAAGGTTGATTTAACCTTCCAGCCTTCCAAGGTTGGTAAAATGAGGACGCAGATTGTTGGGGGCGCTAGGCTGGCTCTGTAAACCGCTTAGAGAGGGATGTAAAGCCCTATGAAGCGGTATATCAGTCTAAGTGCAATTGCTATTGCTATTGTTTTCTTTTCATTCTTTCTCTTGTCAAGCCCGGAGAAAGAGGGGGGAAGCAGGAGTGCTAGAGAGCAATAATCTCTGGGCGGGAAACCTGATACCAGGTGAACATTGGGTCTGTGTTCTTTGTACCTGTTGTAAATTCCTGCTGCGAATAATCTTATTCTGCATAGTAAAACCATAAAAAGCCTCCCCTGTTCCAAAGGTGCTTTTTCCAAAAGGCAACTGGACTTTCTTGGTTTTTTTTTTAACTTTGAAAACATTCTCATCCAAGAAACGTCTTCAGTTTGGTCAGACTGAAAACAAGAAAGTCCAGTTGCCTTTTGGAAAAGCATCTTTGAGACATCCATGGCCTGGATGATATCTCAATAGACATTAAGCTTCCTTTTTTTCCCCCTGTGTCAATTGCCATGTTTGCAAAAACAATACCGCCTCCAGATCAAAAAAGAACCCCGTCACACCGTGACACTTTTTTTTTTTAATCCCATTTATATCCCGCCCTTCTCCGAAGACTCAGGGCGGCTTACAAGCTTAGCAGTAGCCTTCATTCTATGTATATGCCTGCTTATTAGGGCTTTCACACACACCCCAAGCGGCATTATTACAAAGTCAGCTTAATTGCCCCCAACAATCTGGGTCCTCATTTTACCTACCTGGGAAGGATGGAAGGCTGAGTCAACCTTGAGCCTGGTGGGATGCGAACCTGCACTAATTGCAGGCAGCTGGTGTTACTTAAGGAGGCATTAGCCCACTGCTCCACCAAGGCTCTTGGACATAGCTTAATTGACAAGCCCCCAGGTGAAGCTTCTGTGAACCAGGGACCCACCTATCACTTATCAATGGGAAAGAAATCTCAAACCCTTCAGCCCAACCACATGATAGCAGTATTCCAATATTTGAGGGGTTGCCACAAAGAAGAGGGGGGGGGGTCAACCTATTCTCCAAAGCACCAGAAGGCAAGACAAAAAACAATGGATGGAAACTAATCAAGGAGAGAAGCCACCTGGAATTAAGGAGAAACTTCCTAAGAGTGAAAAAAAAAAATAGCCAGTGGGATGGCCTGCCTTCAGAAGTTGTGGGTACTCAATTTCTGGGGGCTTTTAAAAAGAGACTGGACAGCCACTTGTCTGGAATGGTATAAGGTCTTCTGCTTGGACTAGACTAGAAGACCTCCATAGTCCCTTCCAAGTCTGTTATTTTGTTAAACAGTGGATGGGACTTCATTCATTCAATCCCATCCCATCACACCTAAAGGAAAGTGACTGGTATTTTTTTCCCCTATCAGGCAGAAGTTAGAGAGGGTAAGAAGCCAAAAGAATCTACCAATCACGTTCTTTAACAAGGCCTTCATGAAATATTAAGGACAAGATGGTTCTTAGTACTGTTACTGAGGCTGACTAAGGCTTGCTCCTCAAGGCAGCGCAAAATTAATGCTTGCCTACTTTTCTCTTGACATAAGGACGCTTCCCTAAGAAGCGTCCTTATGTCAAGAGAAGCGTCCTTATGTCGCGGGTTAAAGACCCATTTATTTGAACAAGCTGGCCTGGCCTGATGGGGAATCACTTAGGGTTTTAATATTTATATATATTTTTATTGTTTTTATTGTGGGCAATAATTTAATTCTTTTTTAATTTTTGTATTTTTGTAGTTTTAAGATATGCCCTGTTCACCGCCCTGAGTCCTTCGGGAGAAGGGCGGTATAAAAATTTAATAAATAATAATAATAATAATAAGAAGAAGAAGAAGTGAAATGAGATATTTGTACTTCTGCTGTGATTTCATTTGGAGGGGGAAATGGAAACTTGCTTAATCGTGAGACTCTTTTTAAAAAAAAATAAAAAAAATAAAAATAAAACTAGAGAAAAGCGAGTGTCAGCCCGAGAAAGGAAATAAATCCTCGACGATTATCATTTGCCATTTTGAAAGTCTTTGGGGTTACAGAATAGTGACTGAATTTGAGGGAAATCCCCAGGGTGGGAAAAACTCGGTGGGATAGTTCCCCTGCTGTATAGCATGACTAATTAACTCATAGTGTGGCCTTTGGCTTGGAGCTGATAAGGATTTGATGCCTGAATTTGAGAGAGAGAGTTTTCCTTTTGCAAAGGGGCTTCTTTGCCCACCAGAAAATACAAGGTAAAGGTAAAGGTAAAGGTTCCCCCGCACATGCGTGCTAGTCGTTTCCGACTCTAGGGGCCGGTGCTCATCTCCGTTTCAAAGCCGAAGAGCCAGCACTTGTCCGAGGACGTCTCCGTAGTCATGTGGCCGTCATGACTAGACGCCAAAGGCGCACGGAACGCTGTTACCTTCCCACCGTAGTGGTCCCTTTTTTTCTACTTGCATTTTTTTTACGTGCTTTCGAACTGCTAGGTTGGTAGAAGCTGGGATGTGTAACAGACGCTCACTCTGTTACCCGGCACTCAGGATTCGACCCGCCAAACTGCCGACCTTCTGATCGACAAGCTCAGCGTCCTAACCCACTGAGCCACTGCGTCCCTAGAAAATACAAACCACCAAGTAATTCAGACATAGCAAAAAGCATTTATTAAGGCACTGGGTCACGTCCTTTTACAGGGTACAGAAACGAATAGAACAGACATGTCAAACACAAGGCCCGGGGGCCGGATCCGGCCCACGAAGTGGTTTCATGTGGCCCGCGAAGCCATCCTGGAAACGGTGAGGGAACGGCCCCCCACTGTCTTGGCCCTGGCCCAGAGACCCTCCTCCTGCCAGAGACCCTCAGATCTGTCCCACTCCTGCCCAGGTCCCCATAGGCACCCTTGATGCGAACGATGTAGAGCTGGCCACGCCCACCCAGTAGGCCATACGCACTCTAGCCACGCCCACCCAGTAGGCCACACCCACCCAAGCCATACCCACTTGGCCCCTTGAGGGCAACCTCAATGCTGATGCAGCCCTCTATGAAATTGAGTTTGACACCCCTGGAATAGAATAACAGAACTGGAAGGGACCTTGGAGGTCATCTAGTCCAACCCCCTGCTCAAGCAGGAGACCTTATACCATTGCTGACAAATGGTTTGTCCAATTTCTTCTTAAACACTCCAGTGATGGAGTAGCCACAACTTCTGAAGGCAAGCTGCTCCATGGGTTGATCGTCCCCATTGTCAGGAAATTTTTCCTTACTTCTGGGTTGCTTCTCTCCTTGGTTAGTTTCCATCCATTGCTTTTTATCCTACCTTCAGGTGCTTTGAAGAATAGCTTGACTCCCTCTGCTTTGTGGCAGCCTCTGAGCTACTGGAATGATACATACATTCAGTGTATGTGATACCACAGAAAGGCAAGTGATCAAACAATAAAAGACACTGATTAAACAATAGAAAACATTGCTGGGTTTGTATCTTTCTTAAAGCTTGCAAGTATATTCAAGGACTTTAAAATAGGTACACTATTGTTTAGCACTGAAATGACAAGTTCTTTACATACCAAAGGAATGCCCGCCTTGGGCAAGAAGAAAATTTAAAAAGAGTGTTCCTGAAGTTAAAAAAAAAAAAAGAGGCCTAGACCGCCACATTCAAAAGACTAACCACTGCTTTTAAAATGTCAATAATGAAGGCTAAAAATCCAGGAAACGATAACAAGTTCAGGAACGAAGGGCCCAGATCAGTTTTTTAGGGCTTTTAAACTTGGAAATGTGGTGGAAAAAATTGAAAAAGAATAATTAAAAAAAAGAAGGGAAGGAAGGAGGACATCTGCAATTTAATCCAAATAATTTGCCCGTGGTGCTCTCAAATACAAAAAGAGACAAATTAAAAGGGAATGATTCTAGTGTATAGGTTGCTTAGCGACCATTCAGTTCCAATGCATCTATGGGGGGGGGCGGAGGAGGAGGGGGGATATTTATAACCCAGATTTGAACTTCCAACGGTTGCCCTCTCTGTGGTCACATGACCTCACTTCCAGCACTGAGCAACCCAGCCCCATTTATAGCCATTTGTACTGTAGTGTCTCATGGTCATGGGACTGCATTTTATAACAATGTTTTTTTAATTTTTAACTTCAGTTTTAATTTATTCTATTGGGGCTGTTAATTTAATTCTTTTTAACTTTTGTATCGTATTTTATTGTTGTTAGCCGCCCTGAGTCCGTCGGGAGATAGAGCGACATATAAGTCCCAATAATAAATAAATAAATAATAAACAATTTTGCCAAACCCTGGCATTTACTTCTGATTTTTGGCAAAACTGTGCCCTTAGTGAACCATTGGTTTTCTTAATGACTCTTTTAACAACCACAGTGATTTGTTTAACAACCACTGCAAGCAGGTCATAAAATCAAGTTGATCCCATGACTGACCCATTTTATGACTGTCACAAATTACAACAGCGATGGGCTGGTTCCGTTATGGTCATAACACAAGGACTACGTGTAAAAGAGAACTCAAATCAATCTACTGTTCTTGACCCTGGAAAATTGCAGCTAGGACACCCTTTGCTGCTTCAAAAGAATGTGATATCTGGGGCCTTCCTCTGATCATTAAATGACCATCTCTTCTGGTTATTTGTCATGCTGCTGTGATTATTTAATTATGAAACTAAAACTTTGGCAATATATAACTAAATGGGATTAAAAAAAATAAAAAAATAAGTCTGATAAACCCCTTCTTAGCTTAATTTCAGTACACAAGGCTCCCTGTCCAGGCACTGAAAAGTAAATCAGTGTGTACAGAATCAGAGTATACTAGTCGTTCTACTCTGCCCTCAATTGTTGAGATTCCATAGACAACAGATGGGCCACAGATGGATGCTAGATGATTGGTCAGCCACTGTCTTACTCCAACTTGCCTCACAGTGTTATACTTGTAGGGAAATACAAAAGAAGAGAGTACTATACATTATATTTTACCTTGAGCTCTTAAATCAAAGGCAGGATAGAGAGAGAGAGGGGGGGGGATGGATGATAGATAGATAGATAGATAGATAGATAGATAGATAGATAGATAGATAGATAGATAATGGATAAATAGATAAAATAGATGATGGATAGATAATTGATAGATGGATAGATAGATTGATGATGGATAGATAGATAGATAGATGATGGATGGATAGATAATTGATGGATAGATAGATAGATAGATAGATAGATAGATAGATAGATAGATAGATAGATAGATAGATACATACATACATACATACATACATACATACTGTACATAGACTTCCCTTTATGGATCCCATTAGATTCAGCATCACAACCCTTGGAATGAGGCAGGAAAGACTCATTCAAGGGATGGAGAAATCAGAATCCATTAAGGATCTGAGAATATGATTCTCAGATATGATCATTCTGTCCCGTTTCTCCTGTCAATGATGTTTCACTTTCTCCTCACACCTTTTTCTTGAGTGTTGGAAGTACAAATTTACTTGTAGGGCCATGTACAGTTGTGGACTTCAATTTTCAAAATTTAACAGCTGTGGACTTTGACTTCCTGTGGACTTCAACAGTTGTGGACTTCAACTTTCAGAATTCAACAGCTGTGGACTTCATCGTCCAGAATTCTCAACATCTGTAAACTTCAACTTCTATGGACTTACAGAATTCTCCAGTCAGCATACTGGTTGGAGAATTCTGGGAGTTGAACTTCATGCATCTTGAAGTTGTGAAGATTGAGAAATGCTGTTGTAGAGATTCAGAGTCATCTAGCAGAAAGCAAGTTGCTATAAATGGTCGGGTTTTCCTGTAAAGATGTCCTGCCTAAGAAAGACATAGAAAAGGACTGCTCTGAAAAGTTAAATAGGCATCTCAACTGAGTCAACCAGCCTTCTGCAGATAAGAGAGTTGGCTAGGTGACATTTCATCATATCCTGGTTTCTTTGAGTCATGTCTTGGAAATTGTGGTTTGGAATCCACTGAGGTCCCATCTGTTGTTGTTGTTGTTAGCTGTGAAGTCGTGTCCGACCCATCGCAACCCCATGGACAACATTCCTCCAGGCCTTCCTGTCCTCTACCATCTTTTAGAGGACAGGGCCCATCTGAGAGTCTTGTAAATTGGAGTTTGCCAGGAGGCTTGGAACTCTGCAGCCTCAAAAGTCTTACAGGGTCCTGCATTGTTATTACAGACTAGCTATGTAAGTATCTTTGGAATTTTGGAGAGGAGTCATATTGCAACAAGGGTTGGTTTGGGTCACAGGTATGGGAGTGTTACTTGCAGCCATGTTTATTCAATTTACGAGTTATCTTGGAGTGCAATGTAATGGCATAGGTTAGTAACATTTTGGTAGTGTGATGGCTCAGCATTAAAAAAATGCCTATCTTGTCAGCTGGCAGCCCAGGTTTAAGACCTGAACACCATGTGATAGGGTAAGCTCCTGTTACTTGCCCCAGCTCCTACCCACCTAGCAGTTTGAAACTGTGCAAATGCAAGTAGATAAATAGGTACCACTGGGTACCTATTTCACTGGGAATGTAGCAGCATTCCATATGTCTCAGTGTACAGTAATGTTGGTCACATGACCATGGAAGCATTCTCAGGCAATGCTGGCTCCCTCAGCTAAGAAATGGAGATGAGCACCAACTTCTAGAGTTGGACATGACTGGACAGAAGAAACCTTTACCTTTATTTTGGAAGGAGAAGTTGTGTTTGCCTAGCATGTATAAGTATCAATTGGGGAATGGGGAGGGGCAAACAAGACAGGGACAGGATGTCCAATAGGGCCAATGGAAGCCAGCTATTATTGTGGAGAGGCTAAATTGAGTCCATCTGTTCATCCCTCTACAATACTGTAATATTCAAGAAGTACGTAGAGTTGATTGTACCTTATGATATTTCTTGGATCCGTTCTTTGGATGCTAAAGATGGATTCTTGGACTTCAGACTGAAGTTATTATCACTCAGGATTAAAAATCAAACCAAACAGAACAACTCTTTGAGCAGATGCAGTCCATTACAAAATTTAATTTTATTGTTTGGCCTCATTCAAAGAGATCTTTCAATACAGAGTCAAGCCAAGGTACATGTCTCTATCTTCTGCTTGAGCAGAGATTCAGAACAGAATAAATAGGAAATAAATAAATACATAAATAAATAAATAAGCCATGTGCTAGTAAAATATATATTTATAATACTTAAAAAACTTTTTTTTCATAGCAACCCTGTACAGTAATGTAAGGCATTTCTGCAGAAAACCTGTAAGGTGCCAATGAAATACCAAAAATGTCAGACTTTCTGACATCAGACTGAAACAGTACAATCCAAGAAAGAATGTTAGGAGCTTTCCAAATAAACTTGGATGGGACTGTACTGTTAGCTGAGGAAAAAATACCAGGATCCATAGCCCAATATTATCATCTCCCCAAAATTCAGGATAATTCATGTAATATACATGATTAAATCAGCACAATCAAATAATATCACATATACATAGTATATATGTGTATATATATACACACATATGTAAATATTCAAATCTTAACCTAGACTGGGGGACAAAGGAATGGAAATCCTGCTTGGAGATAGCCACACAAGCATTTTACAATATCCCAAACACAGGTTCATCAACATGAAGCCACTTAATGGGGAATCACAACTACATTGTTCCACGTGTATGCATTCATTGCCTGTAAAAGTGCAGTCTCTTTTTGCAAGGATCTCCGACACAGGGGGGAAAAAGCCTTGAATTTTCAAGATTATATTTGAAGCTCAATAAATAAATATTAATAAATAAAAAGTTTAGACCATTTAAAAGCGACTCACACTAATGATGCTTATACTGCCTGCCTACAAATACGTTTTGGGGACCTTCCTATAAGCTGGGGAAAAAAACCATGAAAATACATGAAGTACATGAATTACGAACATGCGGTTGTTATGATAAAGTCTTTTTCTTACATAGCAATGACCCCAAAATAAATCTGGGTTGAATGAGTAAAGTCCAGAAATTCAGGGAGATTTGTTTTGGACAGCAATCGGTCTCCTCTATTCAGCTTGAAGACAGCCCCTTGATAAATAGATTCGAACCACAGTTTTTTATGGTTGGACGCATCTTCACAGACAGATTTAATGGATTTTAGCAATTCTACCTCGAAGCTGAACTCTGAGGACCAGCAGGTGATGTTGTGGGTGAGCAGAAGAGGCTTTTTGCAGTGGTCTTTGTGGAACAAAAGCTGAGAATAGACAAAGTACAATCCAGTAGAAGGCACAATAAGGGAGTTTTCATTTTCATCCAGCCGCATGCCATTCTCCAGAATGGAAGGAACCACTTCTGTAGTCCACTTCAGTTGTGGTGAATGATGGGAAGAAGCTGTGAAGTAAACAAAAAGAAATCAGTATTAAGAAGAGGAACTGGTCAACTTAAAGAAGAATGAATTCCTTATTCTGTATCTGTTTCTGAGTCACAATTTCCCTCAGGTGCCTTCCAGGTATGCTCAACTGCAGCTTTCACAATCCTGTGGCTTCTAAGATAGCCCATGAATTTGCGGGAGCTGTAGTATGAAACATAGGGTGCCAAACTGGGGGAAACTGATGTGGAACTGGGATGTATTTAATGCCTTGACAAAACCAGGTCCTGATTGGCAATCCTTCAGGCAACCTGACTTGACCCAATGTGTGCATAAGGTTGACATCTCCAAATTTGGTCACTGCTCCAATAGGAGAAAGGCTGCATTGGACAACTTCAACAAGGCTTGTAATGTTTTCTTAAGTAAAAGCTTTTCATGATAGATATTCTATGCTATGGAAGACTCAGTTGCAAACAGGAGCTCACTGGATAACTTTTTACTGACCACCCTCTCTCATCTTAAGCACTCACACACTAAAGAGCAGTCTAAGATGATTGGAGAGAACCATAGCCAAATTAAGGCAAGTCCAAATTATTAGTACAAACCTCCCCTTTCTTTCATCTTAAGGTCTGTGTTTCATCCAACAGCTTCTTGTTGGGCATAGTCCATTCAAGTGTGGCAGGAGCTCATAGTTACTGAAATGGCCTCTTATCTCAAAATGCTGCCTCTTTGCAGAATGTCATAAATGTTTCTTCTTTCCAAGAGTTTTGTTTTCATCAAATCAGAAAAGCCCGCGCATATTATCTAAATGTGAAGCCCATCTCCAGCAACCCCTTTCAAGCTATTTAAAATGTCTCCTCACCAATAGCATGGGCAGCTGGTTTTCCAGACCTCAAGGCTTGTACTTTCATTGTGTCAGGCAGATGTTCTGTAAAAATAAAAAAAGAGAGAGACAGTGTCAGATAATGCATCAAAATCAATCACTTTTGTCATAGTTAGAGTGGATCAACACTTAGATTGTATTTTCTATCGGTGGGTAGAGAATTAATGTAGTCAAACCGCCTGTGACAAGCAAATACTATGAGGCTTGAGTTGTATCTCTTCAATTAATTAATTGAATCTTTTCAATTAATTCAGTGGGGCATTCCTGCCTTTTGATCACCTTCCCTAAAGAATTAGGAAGATGGCAATTCTATATATTTAAGCATTAAGAGCTTTGGTGGGGCAGTGGGCTAATGCCTCCTTAAGTAACACCAGCTGCCTGCAATTAGTGCAGGTTCGAGTCCCACCAGGCTCAAGGTTGACTCAGCCTTCCATCCTTCCGAGGTAGGTAAAATGAGGACCCAGATTGTTGGGGGCAATAAGCTGACTTTGTAATAATGCTGCTTGGGGGGGCCCGAAAGCCCTAATAAGCAGGCATATACATAGAATGAAGGCTATTGCTAAGCACATTGATTTGTGCTTTAAATTGTAAGCCGCCCTGAGTCTTCGGAGAAGGGCGGGATATAAATGGGATTTAAAAAATAATAATTAAGTTTTTAGCAATAGATATATGTTGGTTTTGGACTATGTCTCAATTCTGGCTATTCCCAATCAGTATAGTCAATATCAAGACTGTATAGGAATGAAGGAATATAAGATAGTGATAGTAATAAATCTATGGACCATTACTAGTGTGTTGGGGAAAAAATCCTAAGAAAATAACACTGATTAGAAATACTTACCAGAAAATGAATTTCCCTGTAGTTTAGAGTTCTGGAAAAGAAATGGGAAAAAGAAACGATTAAGGACAATGCAGTAATGCCACCACTATTATCAATGCAATTATTGTATTAATTGTTTAAAAAAATGGCAGGGATACAGTATAACTGTCTACTAAATAAACATGTTTGAAATATAAGATTAACAGAAAAAAACCCTCCAAGCACATAGAAACTAAGAAATAGGCATTCTTTATGAACTATACTATGCCCATGGATATTGATTGCTGATCATCCATTTGGTCTCCAGAAAGATTGACAAGTATTAGTCCTACAGGCTAATTCTAGATGCCTTCAACAAGTGACTGATTCAGCAACTAATTGTTGCATACAATATTTTGGAAAAGTAATATCTATCTATCTATCTATCTATCTATCTATCTATCTATCTATCTATCTATCTATCTATCATCTATCTAATCTTTTAAATATTGGGAATATTTTAAGCCAAAAGTGTTAACCATCAGCTTTCCGTTATTTCTTCTTAGAACTGTCAAATACGTAAGTGTTGAACTTCTGGGGGGAAAGCTAATTTACTATATAATGTGCAATATTATCTTCAACTTCATCATCATCATCATCATCATCATCATTTTCATCCTCCTTCAAACAGAGCTATTGGCTTTTTTTCCTCTTCCTTTCTTTAGGAAATTTTTTTTTAACTCAACTTTTCATCATCCTAAAGTGAAGGATCACTTGCTTGCAAAGTTCACCCGGTCTCATTTCACGACAAGCAAGTCACTCTTCACCCATCTTATGTTACTAACCTCCTTTTCAGATGATCCAAATGCGTTCAGTTGCAAGAGGGCGAACACGGTTACAGCCCCAATTAGAAGCAAGAAGGAACAGATGCTGAGACACTTCCAGTGGTTATTTTTCTGGGAGGGTTCCCGGATTACTACTATGCTGCCTTTCTCCACATCCTGCACCAGTTGCTCAGAGCTCATTGTGGATGGCTGTGCTTCAGAAAAAGGCTGCGCAATTCTTTGGTCGTGATGGGGAACCCAGTAAAAATTTGATTCTCCTTCGGCAAATAGAAGCTCCCTTGTTTTTTTTCCCCAAAACTGATTTCAGACTGCTTTGAAAATTCAGACTGCTTCGAAAATTCAGCTGTCGGTCAAAGAAAAACTTAATAGTAGCTGATTCTGGCAGATGAAGAAGAGTTCTTTTAGCTGTTTGGTTTGACTTGTAGCCTCCTTGGAATTCACCTGAGGGATGTTGCTGTTTCCTTGCTTGCTTTTTTTTTCCTTTTTCTTTTAGCCCTTTCTTTCTGCTCTTGTTTTCGAAGCCACTGCAGCTTTATACAGAGGAGGCTTCACTGTTTGGACGCTCTTGTGGCAGCTTCCTTTTAAACTCTTCTGCAAAGGCCCGCCCACATCTAGCAACTCATGAGCAAGAGGAAAAAAGCAGAAAGAGGAAACGGTTACAGAAAAGCCTATGAAACGTGTTGGAATCTGAGGTTGGTACTTTTAGGTGGCAAGCGGACACTCCGCCCTTTTCTTTTTTGGCCGGGTTTGTCCGTGAAACTGGAAAAGCGGGTTATTTAATTAGTGTGATAAATAAATTCACTCTTTCTTTTCCTGGCTAAGTCAACAGACGGCAGGGATATGATAGGAGAGGAGTTTCAAAAGAAGTATCTGTAGGCATCTGCCTCACTGATAGAACTCTTTCCTTTGCAGAGGTATTTCTGGATAAAGTGAGGACGGTGACAGAGGAAAGCGGAGAAACGACATTATGTGCCCAATGTGGTGCCGGTTGATATCAATACGCTGGCAACACTTTCCTTGGTGCACATCAGCTTCTGATTTCCCGGATTTTCTTTTCATTTCTTTTTTTTAACATTTTAAAAATGGGAGTCAGCAAATGGTAAAGCACTGTCTCCCATAACCACTTCTATGGTCTTCAAGGGTTCCAATCAACTTCGTTAGAAAATAAAAATGCTTCACTGCTGCCGCTACTTTATTTGGACATACCCCCCCATTCCCCAAAAAAGACAAATTGTAACCAGAGACAGTCATCACCATTTAAGAAGCAGAGGTCATGCAAGGAACTGGTCAACATGGTGGAGCAGTGGGCTAATGCCTCCTTAGGTAACACCAGCTGCCTGCAATTAGTGCAGGTTCGCATCCCACCAGGCTCAAGGTTGACTCAGCCTTCCATCCTTCCGAGGTAGGTAAAATGAGGACCCAGATTGTTGGGGGCAATTAAGCTGACTTTGTAATAATGCCGCTTGGGGTGTGTGTGAAAGCCCTAATAAGCAGGCATATACATAGAATGAAGGCTACTGCTAAGCTTGTAAGCCGCCCTGAGTCTTCGGAGAAGGGCAGGATATAAATGGAATTTTAAAAAAAATCAGATAAGTTGGTGTTTTGTACATCCTCTCCTAAGTTGGTGAAAACACCTAAAACTTATTTTCAGAATCCCAAATGTGCTTATTCCCCCCCCCCGAAACACGGGAATCCCTAGAATAGATGCAGGGGAGTCTGGAGAGTGTGATCCAGTAAGTCGAGATGGCATCCATGATCAAAGATCTGCCTGTTTTAGAATGGGTGGAATTTTGATCGTAACACTGTGGAAAGCACCTTGATTTTTTTGGACCACGGCTGTGCCTTGGGGGGACAGCAAAAGCGTTTATATTGAAACTACGTAAGCCTTCCAAAGTGATTTAGGAGCCTTCCTAAAATCAAAATATATAAATAAATTCCACTAAATTCCATCATCTGAACATCCACATGAGTGACTCTATAAATTTGAGTAATATATAAATATTCTGAGGTGCACCAGGTAGCTGGTCCCCCTTAATAAGAACATTTATTAATTCGGTGAATGTGTCTATTATACAACTCCCATACCTGGACATCAGCTGTTATCCACATTAGGAAGGGCCACGGCTAGTAATCTTTCCCTTTGTGCAACTCCATTTTAATCTAACACTCTGGAATTTGACAAGGATATTTCCACCAAAAGGGGTGGAAATTGCTGTACTTTTGCCATTGCTATACTTTTCAGCATAGCTCACCCTTTAATCATAATTTATAAGGACTTAAAAATGACATTAGCAAAGCATGGTCTGAATAGCCTGAATGGATACTTATAAAAATTGACAAGCTTTCAATCTCTCATTAGTTTCCTGGTGAATGATTACCTTGATTAAGAACAAAAACACTACAACTCTTTGTGTTTTCTCTATCTGAGCCATTGAGAGAACCAAACTTTCTCCCCCCCCCAAAAAAATAATTATGCCTCTGAAACAGACTTCTATATGTTAGATTGGATTACGAGTAATGGTATGTGGGAAAGACGTTGGGAGAGAGGGGAAAAATGCTGCCTAAGCAATGGTCAAATAAGAGAGCATATAGCCCTCAGGGGGATAGTGGGTGGGGCAAAACAAGAGGCTTAAAGCTTTTTCAGGCTGTAAAAGAAACCAAGGGAGAGTTAAGATTTTCAATCTTGCAAGTTTGCTGTCAGCTTTGCCAGGTATACGAGGCAGGAAATATGGCCAGATGAGTTAATTCTTCTTTATTGTAAGGCTAAATTAGTCGAATCTTCTAAGTGAGATTAGTATGCAATCTTATTTGCAAAGGCCAATGCTGATTGGAGCTGCTGAGAATCTATCCAAAAGGTTTCATTGATAACCTGATTATCATCGTATGGCAATATTGCATCCCACCATCTTCTGCTCACTAATCATTTATGTCTAGAATGTAAGACCTACCATATGAACTGGGTCACATCTATAACCCATCTCTTTAAGGGCATCCATACTGGCTGGGGAATTTGGGGAATTGAAGTCCAGATAAACCTGAAGTTGCCACAGGCCAGAAATTCTGTCTTTACACCAAACCATTCTGTCTCACGTAATTGAGAATATAAATTATTTCCTTTCATCTTGAAACTTGAGTGATAGTGAAATATCCAGTACTTGCCCCATACTAATGCCCCCCTAATAGTGACAAGGCAACCACCACATGTATCACGGGAGCATCCGTTTCTGCAATATTTGTCTGAGGAGGAAATCTGTAGAGATAAAATTTGGGTGCAGAAGTTATATATTTTGCTCAGTATGGGTTTACCGGTGTGGAAAATCCCTGATTCTCTACTTCAATTACTTCACCAGAGGATTTTCCCCTATTCCTTTTTTACCTCATGATTTGGCTGAAGAAATAGGAATAGTTACTACTTCATTTTTTTTTTTTTTTTGTTTCCAAGCTGGATTTTGAAAGTGAAACCAGAATTGTTGAGGAAGAAAATTCTGTGAATTCCATTTTATACTTTGGCTGATTTGGGTGGGTTTTTCCCCCCTGAGTTAACCATTTATTAATCCATATTCAACTGTTTTACCTTAAGTTCTCAATACAAAGTTCTCAAAAGGAAACTAGCAATTTGGAACGCCATAGAGATGTACAGTATGTATACACATACTGTATACACACAGTATGTGTACACATACATACTGTTAACCCCTCTCCAATCAAAGAAGTAGAATAATTTGACCCTGGTCATTTGTGCCGCAAGAGGGAACTCTGAGTTGATTTGTGAAGTGATCCATCACTTGGGGGGGGGGTTTGGCTGTCCACAGTGTTCTCCAGAGTCTTGTCCAACATTAAAATTCAAAGGTATCAATACTCTTCCTATCAGTCTCTTTACAGTCCAACTTTCACTTCCACAGTTTAAAGGGATGCCATGGCTTGCATGATTCCAATTTTTGCAGGTAATAAACACAGCACAATCTTTGAATCTTTTATTATTTATTTTAGTTAGTTAGTTAGTTGTTAAATGTTTATGCCTCCCATGTCTCCTAAAGCGTGACTCTGGGTGGCTTACAAGTTATAAAAGGTGAAACATAATTAAAATATTAAAACAAAATATTATTAAAAAACTGTACTAAAACTGCAACTAAGAGATTTAAGAAATGGATGGGGCAGAGATGAGGTCTTCTTCCCCTGTCAGCCACCTCCAGCAGTGAGTACCCCTCTTGGGGTCCAAGATCAACTGGCACAGCAAGGTTTTAATATTCTTCTGGAAGGCCAACAGGAAGGGTGCAGTTCTCACCTCCAGTGGAATGTTCCACAGAGATGGGGCCACAGCAGAAAAGGCTCTTCTCCTTGACCTCACCTTCCTAGAATTAAGGATAAATTTTCTGACAACTTTCTGAGAACAATTAATCAGTGGAACAACTTGCCTCCAGAGGTTGTGGGTGCTCCAAAACTGGAGATTGGACAGCCGTTTGTCTGAAACGGTATATAGAGTTTCCCACTTGAGCAGAGGGTTGGACTAGAAGACCTCCAGGGTCCCTTCCAACTCTTATTGTTATTCTGCTTCAATTCCTTAGCGGATGAGATCCATAGCAGGCCTCTTCTGCTGGTACAAGTGTGGCAGGCTTGTCCCATTGGGGAGAAATGGCTCCTCGTAATATAAATAAAAAAACAAAATATATTTTATCGCTTATACAGTATACTGCTTATAAATGTTGATATTATTATTACATGTTATGGGCCACTTAGTCTAGAGGGCACTTCTGTTACAGTGATTTTACAATTGATTATTTTGGTTTTTATTCTATATTTGTAGTATGTGTGATAAAGCAATTTGCTACAACTTCCTCCAATTGCCTAAGATGGCTTGAGTCCTCTTACTTTTTTTAGAAATTATGAAATGCTATCAACCGGATGGAAAAGAAAGATTTAATGACAAAACATCATTCTCTTCTGAAAACTGAACCTCTGGAAGCTGGAAGTTGAATGTCTTGCGCTTTTGTGGCTGCCTGAAAAAATGAAAGTGAGAATGGAATTTCCCATGCTGGAACTTGCTTGTCACTGCTCAGACTTCCTTGTTAACATGTAGTTAACACTGAAGATAAATTATATTAACTCCTTTTCCTCTTCTTTTCCTCTTTACTCCTCCTCATTAGTTTGTTATCAGTATATATTATTCATATATAACAACAACTTCAACACCGGAATTACCCTGAACTGCAAAAAAATAGCACTTAAATTTAATTTAATTTAATTTAATAACATTTATATACCGCCCTTCTCCCTGAGGACTCAAGGCGGTTCACAGGGCAGAATAAAATAGTGAATACAAACATTAAAAAAGATTAAACAAATTGCCCTAATTAAAACAGTATAAATACAACACTAAAAACCCCCAGAAAAGTTAAAAAAACAAAAATAAAATAACCCCAACACTCCCCCTCAGGCTAGGCCGGCTTGTACAAACAGAAATGTCTTAAGATCGCGACGAAAGGAGCGAAGATCGGGCGCCATCCGGAGCTCAACCGGTAGCTGATTCCACAGCTCCGGAGCGCCCACAGAGAAGGATCTCCCCCTGGGGGCCACCAATCGACATTCTCTGATCGGTGGCACCCTGAGGAGGCCCTCTCTGTGGGAACGCACAGGGCGCAGGGAGCTTGATGCCGGCAGCAGATGTTCCCTGAGGTACTCCGGCCCCATGCCATGGAGTGCTTTAAATACCGTTACCAGTACCTTGAATCTCACCCGGAAGACAACTGGCAACCAATGCAGCTCACGGAGCAGAGGCGTAACGTGGGAGTATCGGGAGACTCCCAACACCACTCTCGCGGCTGCATTCTGTACCAGTTGGAGCTTCCGAGTAGTCCTCAAGGGCAACCCCATGTAGAGAGCGTTGCAGTAGTCCAGACGAGAGGACACGAGCGCATGAGTGACCGTGCATAAATCGTCCCGGCTAAGATAGGGCCGCAACTGACGCACCAGGCGAACCTGTGCGAAGGCGAATAGACATACGGTAATCAGTGCTTTTTTTTTTGTAAAAGAAAAAGGTGCCGGAACTCACACATGTCATACAACCCACCTTTCCTACCCTACAAGGTTCCATCCAAAAAAGGTGCCGGAACTCCGTTCTGAGCGTTCTATGAGGAAAAAAAGCCCTGGACATAATCAAACAAGAGTAAGAATAGAAACAACATTGCTGTTTAAAATAAAGTTATGGATACTGTCCAGTACGTCCTTGCCCAATTTATTGAAAATTGTTAAGATATTGCTAGAATACCCCAGAATTTCTCTTCTCTTATAAGATGTACTTTTATTCCTGCATTTAAGGGATGCAGCTTCGCAAATCAGCGAGAAAACGAATTGTCCATCCTCTTCTGAAGGAAGCTTCTTTGGACCTCCCTCTTCTTGGTGTTCACATATCTAGCTGGTCTATGGAGCTTCTCAGTCATTCAGGTCATGGTTGTCCCAAAGGTGCTTTATTTTATTATTATTATTATTATTTTATTATATTATTATTATTATTATTATTATTATTATTATTATTATTATTATTATTATTATTATTATTATTATTATTATTATTATTATTATTTGGAGAACTGAAGATTCTTCTTGGATGAGAAACGAAATGTCTTCAAGGAAAATCAAAGAAAGTCCAGTTGCCTTTTGAGGGCGGGGGGGGGGGGGGGAAAGCACTTTTGGGATATCTAGCTATTCTTCATATTTCACTACCTGAAGCAATGAAGGAGATAGCTTCCTTTCACGTTCTGGATGGGAAACCCAATTGTTCTGGCAGTGAAATCTTTCCTCAGCCTCCAATTTCATCTGTTGTCAGAAGCCAGCAAGTTAACTTAGATGAAAGCAGGTCACACCAGAGAGGCCACATCACAAGCAAACTGTCTTTCCCAACTTTGGCAACCTTAAGAGGTGTGTACTTTGGCTCCTAGAATTCCCCAGCCAGTAATATAATGATCGTGTACATGTGATTGTTTATTGAGCAAATTTCTGCACCACCCATCTCCCTCAATAATAATAAACCTTTATTGTCAAAGTACAACATGTGTACATTGAGATTAGCTGAGCCTCCCCCCCCCCGTGCTCTCTCCCCCCAACACACAGTGACAACAAACCCTCCATTCCACCACACTATGTGGACCAACTACACCACACACCGGCCTCCCAAGTCAATTCTGCATAAGATTATGTCCCATTTAAAAGCCTAACAGCCCACGGATAAAAGCTATTTTTCAGCCTGTTGGTACGGCTGGCTATATTCCTATAATCTCCTACCGGATGGTAGGAAAGTAAAGAGATACCGTCCAGGGTGTGAGTCATCCCTGAGAATCTTCCTCACTCTTCCAAGGCAACGAGCCCTGGCGATGTCATCCAGTGGTGTCAGGGGACAGCCCACAATGTATTGTGCTGTGCTCACCACCCTCTGTAATACAAAATAGAGGGAGTGATATATTGATACCTGTGGGTACAAAGAGATATAAACATACATAAGATATAGATAGCTTCCTTTCATCCTTCAAATGCAAAACTATTTTCTAATTCAAAAAGAGCTTCCCAGTGGAGAGGGGAAGAAAATTAGTAGTTATATTACTGTCCCTTATCTGAAGTGTTCTATCTCAGAAGAGAAGTCTAAGTGCAGCTGAAATTATAACCCTTACAGTATCTCAATTATTTTTTTAAAAAAAATGTGAAGAAGAAATATTTTTCTTTTAATTACTGGCTTCATCATTTATCTTTCATCATATGTTACACATACTTATTTATGCACAGGCATATGAATAGAATTAAATTTATAATTCTATAAATTCGATCAATATTTATGTGTAGTGGGGTGCCCCAGAGCTCTGTTCTGGGCCCAGTGCTCTTCAACATCTTTATCAATGATTTGGATGAGGGGGTAGATGAGGAACTCATCAAATTTGCAGACGACACTAAGCTGGCAGGAATAGCCAACGCTCCAGAAGACAGGCTTAAGATACAGGAGGATCTGGACAGACTTGAACATTGGGCGCTATCTAACAAAATGAAATTCAAAAGTGAAAAAAGTAAGGTTCTACATTTAGGCAAGAAAAAAAATGCATAGTATAGGTGGTACCTTGCTCGATAGTAGCAACTGTGAGAGGGATCTCGGAGCCCTAGTAGACAATCACTTAAATATGAGCCAACACTGTGCTGCAGCTGCCAAAAAAGCCAACACAGTGCTAGGCTGCATTAACAGAGGGATAGAATCAAGATCACATGAAGTGTTAATACCACTTTACAATGCCTTGGTAAGGCCACACTTGGAATACTGCATCCAGTTTTGGTCACCACAATGTAAAAAAGATGTTGAGACTCTAGAAAGAGTACAGAGAAGAGCAACAAAGATGATTAGGGGACTGGAGGCTAAAACATATAGGGAACGGTTGATGGAATTGGGTATGTGTAGTTTAATGAAGAGAAGGGTGAGGGGTGACATGATAGCAGTGTTCCAATATCTCAGGGGCTGCCACAAAGAAGAGGGAGTCAAGCTATTCTCCAAAGCACCTGAAGGCAGGACAAGAAGCAACGGATGGAAACTAGTCAAGGAGAGAAGCAACCTAGAACTAAGGAGAAACTTCCTGACAATTAACCAGTGGAACAACCTGCCTCCAGAAGTGGTGAATGCTCCAACACTGGAAGTTTTTAAGAACAGACTGGACAGCCATTTGTCTGAAATGGTATAGGGTTTCCTGCCTGAGCAGGGGGTTGGACTAGATGACCTCCAAGGTCCCTTCCATCATCATCATCATCATCATCATCATCATTATTATCTCAATGCATCTCTCCCTCTATCTCTCTCTCTCATCTATCTTACACTAATATCAAAGTAGTATCTATCTATTCTCTCTGCCCCTCTATCTAATCAATCTGTCTATCTATCTATCTATCTATCTATCTATCTATCTATCTATCTATCTATCTATCTATCTATCTATCTATTTTCCCTCTCCCTCCCTCACTCTCTCTCTCTTTCTCTCTCCCCTCAGACGTTTTTTTAAGTTGTTGGTTCCTCCACACTAAGTCTGCCTAAGGATGTCAGCAAAAATTGATTGCTTAATACACCACTGGATGTTTCTCAGGGCCTCGGAGGAAGTGATACAATGCCCATTTCCTGTTTCCTGATTCCTGCTCTGAAACTCGACCCATTGCTACAAGGGAGAGGAAAGAATGAATTCTCCTACGTCTCAAGAGTTGTCTCCATCTAGGCATCTCCCTGATTTTGAAAGATACTAAATTAGAACTGTCAATAAAAATACAGAACATATATCTATATATATCTATATCTATCTATCTATCTATCTATCTATCTATCTATCTATCTATGTATGTATATATATCTATATATATCTCTATATGTATGTATGTATGTATGTATGTATGTATATGAAACAGGCAATAGGATTTGCCCCGTGTTTGGAGCCTAGCAAGGTATTCTAAAATACTTAACAAACACCTAACATACATATATATATATATATATATATATATATATATATATATATATATATATATATACATATATACACACACACACACACACACACACACACATATATATATATATATATATATATATATATATATATATATATATATATATACATATATGAGTCCTCAGGGAATAGGGCGGTATATAAATATAATTAAATATAATTAAATATATATATATATATATATATATATATATATATATATATATATATATATATATATATATATATATACCACCCCACCTTTTACATAAAGTACTGTAATACTAAATTAGAACAATCAATACAAATCTCCTATATTTCATTATTATTTCATTATATACGTGTATATCTCTCTTTCTCTGTGTGTATGTATGTACAAACACACACACACACACACAATGTTTCTGTACACTTACAGACTGCTGTTCATGCATTGGAAACTAATCCCACCTTAGGCACAAAGCCAACTGGGTGGCCCTGGGTTACTCACTCTCTCATAACCCTACAGTAGAAAGAAGAAAGCAACAATGTCAAACCACTTTCAACAATCTTGTCAAGAAAACAAGTGCCCAGAAACTTTCAAGCAGTCACCAGGAGTTAAAAACTGACTTAAGGCACAACCAGCACTCCATCTTACAGAAGGTGAAGAGCTGTGGTGTTGCGGTGTTTAGAATGCAGTAGTGCAGGCAAACTCTTCCCACTGCCAGGAGTTCGATCCTGACCTGCTGAAGGTTGATCGGCTTTCCATCCTTCTGAGATTGATAAAATGAGGACCCAGATTGTTGGGGGGGGGGCAATATGCTAACTCTGTAAACCACTTAGAGAGGGCTGTAAAGCAGAGGTCACCAACCTTTGTTAGTTTGTGGACCGGAGGAAAAGGAGCGTGCACATGGAGCCGTGAGCAAGCATGTGCCACAAACAGGGCCGGGCTAGCGCCCACGTGATACTCGCTAGCTTTGCCCCATTCTTGCGTGGTGCAGCGCCTTGTTTCTGCGCCCTGCAGCTCAGCAGCAGCCATTTATGTGTCTTGCAACGTGGTGGCGGCCCATTTTTGCACCCCATGGCATGGCAGTGGCCCGTTTCCACATCCCAAGGTGCAGCGGTGGCCCATTTGTGTGCCCCGTGGCACGGTGTCCTGATTTTATGCCCTGCAGCTGTGGCGCTAGCACAAATGAGGGAGTGTGTGTGCGCACATGCGCACACTGGCCAGCCTATCCCACAGCCAGGTGGCCAGCAGGCCACAGCCTACTACCAGGCCTGACCCACAGGTTGGGGACTCCTGCTGTAAAGCACTATGAAGCAGTATATAAGCCTAAATCCTATTGCTATTGCTACATATAGTGTTGTAATAGTAAAGCAGAACTGTTAATACAAATTAGGAGATTTTATTATATAAGTGTATGTGTATGTGTATGCCTATATATATAGGTAGTTCTCAACTTACAACAGTTCATTTAGTGACTGATACAAGGAACTTAAAAAGTTACTTATCACCGTTTTTCACAGTTACGGCTTTGAAGCATCTCCATGATCATGTGATCAAAATTCAGGTGCTTGGCCACTGGTTCATACTTATGACCGTTACTGTGTTCCAAGGTCAAGAGATCGCCTTTTGTGACCCTCTGCCTAGCAAAATCAATGGGGAAACCAGATTCACTTAACAACCAGGTTACTAACTTATCCACTGCAGTGATTCACTTAACAACCGTGGCAAGAACGGTCATAAAATGGGGCAAAACTCAAATGTCTCACTTAACAACGGAAACTTTGGGCTCAATTGTGGCTACAAGTCCAGGACTATCTGTACACAGAGAGAGTGCTCAAGAATGGAAAATAATAATAATAATAATAATAATAATAATAATAATAATAATAATAATAAGAAGAAGAAGAAGAAGAAGAAGAAGAAGAAGAAGAAGAACGAAGAAGAAGAAGAAGAAGAAGAAGAAGAAGAAGAAGAAGAAGAAGAAGAAGAAGAAGAAGAAGAAGAAGAAGAAGAAGAAGAAGTTGGAAAGGACCTTGGAGGTCATCTAGTCCAACCCCCTGCTCAGTCAGGAAACCCTATGCCATTTCAGACAAATGGCTGGCCAGTCTCTTCTTAAAGACTTCCAGTGTTGGTGCATTCACAGCTTCTGGAGGCAGGTTGTTCCACTGGTTAATTGTTCTAACTGTCAGGAATCAGATCTTTAACTTGCTCTCTCATTTCAATGATGGAATTCCGTTTTTTCCCCTGTGCTGACTGACACTTTATTTTTCCGTCTATTCAATTGTGTCTAATTCTCAGAAATTGCCTTTACGAGTCCCTGCAGTTTTCTTGGCAAAGTTTTCTAGAACCGGTTTGCCATTGCCTCTTTTCTGGGGCTGAGAGAGAGGGACTGGCCAAGGTCACCCAGATGGCTTTGTGCCTAAGGCAGGACTGGAACTCACTGTCTCCCAGTTTTTAGCCTGATGCTTTAATGCTACATCAAACTGGCTCTTAGCTTTATAAATTTACGCTCCTGCCTTAGTTTGAGATCCGTTGGGTTAAAAGGAGACAGTTGGATATTTCCATCTAGAGACTAATGCCATCCCTTCTTCCACTGAATTCTAAGAGATGTGTAGTTTAAATAAGTTTTTAGAGGTTGTGTGGATTATTGTTTTTTTTAAACCGTAATTGTGTTTCAATCTTTTACTTTTAAAATTGAACTTCAAGATTTGGGAGTTGTGAAAGTGGGGTATAATTTTATAGATCATCAGTACATAAATGCCAAGTTACACGAATAAACAGAATAACAGTATAACTGAGTTGGAAGGGATCCCTTGGAGGTCTTCTAGTCCAACCCCCTGCTCAAGCAGGAAACCTTATACCTTATACCATGTACTACTGCAATGCTCTGTACATGGGGCTGCCCTTGAGGACCACTCGGAGGCTTCAGCTGGTGCAGCATGCAGCCGCGCGAGTTGTGATGGGGGTCTCACAATACTCCCATGTAACACCTCTTCTCCGCGAGCTGCATTGGCTTCCAGTTGCCCTCCGGGTGAGATTCAAGGTACTGGTGATTACATATAAAGCCCTAAATGGCATGGGTCCGGATTACTTACGGGTGTTGTGATTCAGGGTCAGCCTGTGGGTTCGGCAGTTGGGTCGGATGACTCAGAGGAGGAGGGGGGTGTTGAAGAGCTTGCTGAGGGGGTTGAAGATCTTGCTGATGAGAGCCCTCAGCCAGGCCCCTCCCACCTGGTCACGACGGAGACCCAGCTGTGTGAGCCTGACAGCGTGGATGAAGATGACCCACAGTTGGCCCTGTTCAAGGACGCCCGACGCAGGAGGCAGTCAATCAGGAGTAAACAGAGGAAGGCAATGGGGCTTCTCGGAAGGAGGCAGAGAGAAGCCACGCCCTGAACTGTTTAAAAGGGGAATGCGTGGGAGGGCTGGTTTGCTGAAGGCAACCGCTTGATTAGTTCCTGTTTCATAGCTCCTGTTTCATGGTTGGTGTCTTGTTTTGCTCTGTTTTATGTTAATAAATTTGGCAGGCTTAATTCCAGCAAGCTGGCTGAGGAATTCTGGGAGTTGAAATCCACAAGTCATAAAAGGGCCAAGCTTGAAGACCCCTGACATAGAATAACAGTGGGAAGGGACCTCGGAGGTCTTCTAGTCCAACCCCCGGCTTGAGCAAAAGACCCAATATCATTTCAGACAAATGGTTGTCCAGTCTCTTTTTGAAAGCCTCCAGCGAACTTCTGAAGGCAAGTTATTCCATTGGTTAATTGCTTAGCCAATTAAGAGCAGACCTTGGCTGATTTCAAAAACTAACTAGGATCAGACTTTGTTCATACTTAGATGGTAGACAGCATGAAATCTAGAGGCTATAGGCTAGATTGGAAAGTCAACTTCATTCTAGAAGAAGGTAACAAATGTTCACTTTTGTTAACACTGCCAAGAAATCAACTGATTTGCTGGTTTCTGGACAGTCTTCTGATGAACAGAATTTGGTTCCTCTTTAGAAACAGGATTTGCAGGAAACAGGGTCATCCTTAAAGTGACAGCACTGACAAGTGTCAGAATACAGCAATATTTTATTTTATTTTATTTTATTTTAATTTATTATTTTATTTTATTTTATTTTATTTTATTTTATTATTTTATTTTATTTTATTTTATTTTATTTTATTATTTTATTTTATTTTATTTTATTTTATTATTTTATTTTATTATTTTATTATTTTATTTTATTTTATTTTATTATTTTATTTTATTTTATTTTATTTTATTATTTTATTTTATTTTATTATTTTATTTTATTTTATTTTATTATTTTATTTTATTTTATTATTTTATTTTATTTTATTTTATTTTATTTTATTTT
Organism: Vipera ursinii; assembly: GCF_947247035.1. Lineage (NCBI taxonomy): Eukaryota > Metazoa > Chordata > Lepidosauria > Squamata > Viperidae > Vipera > Vipera ursinii. The sequence goes on from NC_139513.1 coordinate 20,115,414, forward strand.
ATTATTTTATTATTTTATTTTATTTTATTTTTCCCCTCCCTTTATTATTTCTACAGTGAACATACCCAGAGTATGTTACTCACAGTAAGACCACACCTGGAATACTGCAACCAGTTTTGGTCACCATACTACAAAAAATATGTTGAAACCTTGGAAAAAGTTCAGAGAAGAGCAACTAAAATGATCAAAGGCCTGGAGACTAAGTAAAACATATGAAAAACGGCTGCAGGACTTGGGTTCCAGGGGTAGGCAACCTCGGCTCTTTTATGACTCATGGACTTCAACTCCCAAAATTCCTGAGCCAGCTATGCTGACTCAGGAATTCTGGGAGTTGAAGTCCATGAGTCATAAAAGAGCCGAGGTTGCCTACAGGGCAACATGATATCAGTATTCTAGTATTTGAGGGGTTGCCACAAAGAAAAGGGGGTCAGGTTATTCACCAAAGCACCAGAGGGCAAGACAACAAACAACGGTTGGAAACTGATTGAAGAGAGAAGCAAACTGGAATTAAGGAAAAACTTCCTGACAGTGAGGACAATTAACTAGCGAAACAGCTTGCCTCCAGAAATCATGGGTGCTCCATCACGGGAGATTTTCAAGAAAAAACTAGACAGTCACTTGTCTGAAATGGTATAGGTTCTCCGGCTTGAGCAGGGGGCTGGACTAGAAGACCTCGAAGGTCCCTTCCAGCTCTTTTCTATTCTATTCTGTTTATCCAACATACCTTCCTCCTCCTATTTTCCCTACAACAACAACCTCTGAGGCTTGGCTGAGAGAGAGTGACTGGCCCAAAGTCACCCTGATGGCTTTCATGGCCAAGGTGGAACTTTCTAGCCTGAGGCCTTACCCACTAGACCACAGGTCTGCAACCTGTGGCTCCGGAGCCGCATGTGGCTCTTTCAGCTGTCTCCCGTGGCTCCCAGTCCTCTGCATGTGCAGTCCAAAAACAAAAAAGTGGGACTAAAAAAGCTCAACCAATCAATTCAAATATGCAGGGTAGGTGCATATCTCGCCTTGGCTCCACTCTTCAGTCAAACCCTGTTCTGCGCATGCGTGCATGTGCACACATTTTTTGTGGCTCCCAGTTTTTCCTTTTGTGAGGGAACCGGTTCCGAGTGGCTCTTTCACTGTTTCAGGTTGCTGACCCCTGCACTAGACCAAACTGGCAATGGACAAACCAAGGATATTTATTTATTTATTCATCTATGAATTTAGATGAGGGGTGACATGATAGCAGTGTTCCAATATCTCAGGGGCTGCCACAAAGAAGAGGGAGTCAAGCTATTCTCCAAAGCGCCTGAAGGCAGGACAAGAAGCAACGGATGGAAACTAGTCAAGGAGAGAAGCAACCTAGAACTAAGGAGAAACTTCCTGACAGTGAGAACAACTAACCAGTGGAACAACCTGCCTCCAGAAGTGGTGAATGCTCCAACACTGGAGGTTTTAAAGAAGAGACTGGACAGCCATTTGCCTGAAATGGTATAAGGTTTCCTGCCTTAGCAGGGGGTTGGACTAGATGACCTCCAAGGTCCCTTCCAACTTCTTCTTCTTCTTCTTCTTCTTCTTCTTCTTCTTCTTCTTCTTCTTCTTCTTCTTCTTCTTCTTCTTCTTCTTCTTCTTCTTCTTCTTCTTCTTCTTCTTATTATTATTATTATTATTATTATTATTATTATTATTATTATCATTATCATTATCATTATCATTATTATCATTATTATCATTATTATTATCTGCCCATCTTCTCACAGAGCGACTTTGGGTGCTCAATAAGCATGAGTTTTGATTGGTTAGATTTATTAAGGACAAGCTTAAGGAGGTACCATAAGGAGTCCAACTGGTGCCTTTGCTTTCAGAAACAAGCCTTTGCCATGCAGTCCTTACTTTCTTTGACAAGTTTTGGTGAAGGGGAGGATAGTGGCAACATCGCACTTCTGAAAATCCCAAAGATGCTTTTTTCATGAGGCAACTGGACTTTCTTGTTTTTTCTTTGAAGACTTTTTGCTTCTCCTCCAAGAAGCTGAAGAAGGAAGTCTAGTTGCCTCATGAAAAGCATCTTTGGGATAACTATGACTGTCCTGGATGACTGAGAATCTCCATAGACACTTCTGAAAGTGTGAGCAAGTTTGCTGTCTTTTTGCAAGTGACCCAATGCAGGCATCTGACGATCCTCATTCTTTGCACGCAATAGTTGCCAAAGTGCCACATTTTACAATAGTTGCAGCTCCTGGGAATTTCAGAAGGGCAGCTCATCATAGCCTAAGATTGTGCTATTGCTAAGCACGTTGATTTGTGCTTTAAATTGTAAGCCGCCCTGAGTCTTCGGAGAAGGGCGGGATATAAATGGGATTTTAAAAAAAGTGTTATAAGAGTCAAACTATGATTCTGACCAAGGTAAGGATAATGGCTTGCAAATACTTTGGAATCATCTTTGAGGAGAACGAGCGCAGGAATCCTTTTAGATTTCTCTATTAGGAGAACAAAATACTTCCTTCGAGAGAAAATCTGGGATAAGAAGGATCAAATATTTTTGAACTTCAACAAGGCCGATGCATACGTATATAGGCAGTCCTCGAATTATGACCACAATTGTGCCCAAAATTTATGTTGCTAAGCAAGACATTTCTTAAGTGAGTTTTGCCCCATTTTACGAACTTTCTTGCCACAGTTGTTAAGTAAATAACACAGTGCTTAAGTGAATCTGGCTTCCCCATTGATTTTGCTTGTCAGACGTTCACAAAAGGTGATCGCATGATCCCAGGACACTGCAAGCATCATAAATACGAAAAAGTTGCCAAGACATCTGAATTTTGATCACGTGATGATGGGGATGCTGCAATGGTTGTAAGTGTAAAAAATGGTCATAGGTCACTTTTTTCAGTGCCGTTGTACACTGAACAGTCACTAAACAAACTGTTGTTAAGTCGAAGATCACCTGTACTGTATAAACAGTGTTTGGATCACAAAGCTGCACCTGCCATCTTGTGGATTTTGACCCACACATGCTATCTCTGAAAGTGCTGCATTCAGAAATGCAGAATGGCTTTCAAGCTTTATCATTCGGGGGGGGGGAATCAGGGAGGAAAGGAATAATGCTATGGGGTAGTGGGATAGAATAATGCAGGGGTGTCAAACTCAATTTCATTGAGGGCCGCATCAGCATTGCAGTTGCCCTCAGGGGGCTGGGTGGGTGTGGCCTGGGTGGGTGTGGCCTATCGGGTGGGCGTGGCTAGAGTGCGTATGGCCTACTACTGGGTGGGCATGGCCAACTCTACATCGTTTGCATCAAGGGTGCCTATGGGGGCCTGGGCAGGAGTGGGACAGATCTGAGGGTCTCTGGCAGGAGGAGGGTCTCTGGGCCAGGGCCAAGGCAGTGGGGGCCGTTCCCTCACTGTTTCCAAGATGGCTTCGTGGGCCGCATGAAACCACGGGCCGGATCTGGCCCCCTGGCCTTGTGTTTGACATGTCTGGAATAATGGATAAGATTGGGGAAAAGCTAGACATATTACTGGGGAAAATGTACAGGCAAATAACATGAAAAAAAATCTGGTTGCAAAGGAGATTTTAAAAAGCCTTTCCTGTTTTTGTAGGTATCTCTTGCCACCTTGTGTCCATACACATAAATAGCACTGATTTTTTTACTTCAGCCCTCTGTGTTATGGTTTCATTTTTGTCCTCTGCTGGAAAATAGCTGCACTGCAGCCATTTTGTTCAACTGCTGAAACAATATAATGGCTCAACACTCACCCATGAAGTAAAGAGAGATATGACATTTGGGAGAATGTCTATGACAGATCTGGACAAAATAACACAGACATCGCTCTGACAACAAAGGCATGTATTATCACAGTCATGTTTCCTGGTTGTAGCATATCACTGTGGAGGTTCGACCATCAGAAAGGCTAAATGAAGGAAAATGGGTGAATGGTGGTGCTGGAGAACTTGATTAAGAATACCATGGATTGTAAGAAGAAGAAAGCATTCAATCCTAGCTGAATTGAATCTAGACTGCTTATTACAAGTACTGCCAATAAAATTTAACTTGCTGGATATATACTCTATAGACAAAAGTTATTGGAGAAGAACCTGATGCTAGGAAAAATAAAAAGTAATAGAAGAAAAGATCAACAGTAGACAAGGTGGCCATTGGTGATGACGCATGGGTGAGTTTGCAAAACTGGGATGAACAGTCATTGATTGACTTGAATTTGAATTTGAATGCTGATTGAACTGTTGATCACAGTAACTGATCAGTGTGCCTTGAGTAGTCTTCTCCAGTAAGTTATTATCCTGGATTATGCTGGCTCAGGATGATGTGGCATGTAGTCCAACAGATATGGAAGGCACTATATTGGAGAAGCTGATGTACTGCCTGCGGGGGGGGGGAATATAGGAACCATTAACAAAAAAAAATTCATAGCAGTATTAACTGTGCAGATATAGCAATGAACCGAAAGGCACTAACAGAAGATCTGCAAAGCTGTTGACAAGTTTAGTTTAGTTTATTAGACTTATGTACCGCCCTTCTCCCGTAGGACTCAGGGCGGTTCACAAGGTTTTTAAAAGAAAACAATACCACAATTACAAAAATTAAAACAATTAAAATGATTATATTAAAACTTGAATATAAAAAATCCTAATTAAAAACCAATTAAAACCCCAATTAATACCCTCAGTCCAGGCCAGAAAGCTCAAAGAGCCAGGTCTTCAGGTCCTGGCGGAATGAGCGGAGGTCAGGGGCAGTCCTAAGCTCTACAGGCAGCTGGTTCCAAAGGGCAGGCGCCCCCACAGAGAAGGCCCTCCCCCTGGGTATTGTCTGCCGGCAATCTTTTACCGACGGTACCCTGAGAAGACCCTCCCTGTGGGAGCACACAGGACGAAGGGAGCTTGATGCCGGCAGCAGGTGCACCCTCAAATATCCCGGACCCAAGCCATTGAGGGCTTTATAGGTCATCACCAGCACTTTGAATCTCACCCGGAGGGCAACCGGAAGCCAATGCAGCTCGCGGAGCAGAGGTGTTATGTGGGAGTATCGGGAACCCCCCATCACAACCCGTGCGGCTGCATTCTGCGCCAGCTGAAGCCTCCGGGTGGTCCTCAAGGGCAGCCCCATGTAGAGAGTGTTGCAGTAGTCCAATCGGGAGGTCACGAACGCATGAGTGACAAGGATGGAAGTTGTGAAAAGATATGATCTCTTTAGAACTTGCCTAACAGAAAGTCTGCCTTTCAGGAAGAGGAAAGCACTTGGATTTATGTTACTTTTGAAAGATCGTACAGATGATTCACTACTTGGGAAAGATACTGTTTATGTCCAAAGAATAATTTATAAATGAAAACTTGAACTGCAAGGGGCTTTACATGCTCCTCCGGGAGATTCAATTCAATGTGGTACAACTGGATCTCTCAACCTAACTGAATTTCCAAACTGGTGGCCTCAGAATCACCTTTGAAGTCCGAAAAAAAAAATGAGCTGTGTGGACAATGTAACTGTAGTATTACATTGAACCAATAATTCAGATCAGATTGGAGCTGATTTGCACACCTCTGTAAATCACCACTTGGTATGGTGGCTGAGTCATGAGATAAGCACCACTATCATAAGTGGTGGAAGGGTTCCTCATTACAAATAAGGTTTCTTGCTTCTGGTACAATCCTGCTGGAGTCCCTGAGACCGATTCTGCATTAGCTTCCTGGCTCTAGTTGTACTTCACGTCCGGCAACCAAGATGCACGTCAAACCTGCCTCGGCTTAAGCCTCTAAGTAAAAAACGATCTCAAAACCATTGGGTTGAGAGCGGTAGGGTTTACTAGAAGCCAAGTGAAATACAGTAGTGCAAAGCCAGTACCATAATCCCAAGTGTAACTTTTACCTCCCAAAGTTGCTTTTCATGGATGGTCCTCTCATGTCCAATCAAATTCAAAAGAGATGTTTTTAGAATGGCCCCCTGGGGAATGCAGCTGTGGTCCATTCCCAAACCTTGAGTCTGTGCTAGCAAAGGAACAGTGAACTTTCATTCCCCCAGAGTATACTCCCCTCCCATCTGGCCCTCAGAGTTCATAGCAGGCTGGCATCAAAAAAAGATTTTGAAGGGTAGTAGTGGAGTATCAAGGTGGCATCTGACAACGCACTTATTGGGCTAACTCAATTTGTTGGGAAGAGGAGTATTGCTGCTTGGAATGTGTGATTGGCAAATGGTGGACTCCCCAGAGAGTTGAGCAAATGGGTGACCAAGAAGAAGACATTGATGGGAGTGATTTGCAATAGCAGCATCTCTGGCTGAGTTACCCAGATTAGGTTTCTTCACTTTCAAGTGGAAGAGAATGCTGAACTTTGAGAAGATCAACCAAGGAGAATAGAATAAGGATAGGACAGGATAGGGTAACTTTACAGTATTGTCATTTTAACTGTACGCTAATCAGCATGCAATAAAAGGAGATTTTGTTGCGTACGGCTCTCAAAGGGTAACCACCTCCAATGTACACTGCATAAACATGACAATAAATAAATAAATAAAATAAGCTATGCGTATACCCACATACATACACATATGTGGCCCAGAGAAACAAGGAGAAACATAAATGTAGTTCCCATTGTTGGATTCTACCTTGAGCTGTATATATTTTTCACTATTGGTTAGGCCCCTACAGATATCCTCATATGCTATCTACAGAAGTTTATTGCACCTCCTTCTTGCCCATTTTCACTTCTCTGGACTATTCACAGAATTCTCTTGCCAATTCCACATTGGTTCATACCTGTGGGATTATATAGATGTATGACTGAAATCTGCTTGGAAGATTCTGAATCTGGCCCTTCAGTCACTACCAGCAGTATGGACTTCAACTGGTGTTGGTGAAGAAGAATTGGCATTGAGGAAGCTATGTCTTCCTCATTAGCTGTAGTTGGGAACATTGGCATGCCTAGTTGAGAATGGATTTATCATGGAAGGTTGCCTTTCCATCACAAAAGTTGTCATTGTAGCTCAGAATGGCATTAGGTAATATCTCTCCATCCTTGGGGTGGACAAACATCTGCCTTAGTGTATTCTTGGGTTTGAAGTGTGTACGTATGTTGTGTTGGCTGAAGATCCCCCTGAGCTCTTCCGTTTTTTCTGCAACATATGGAATGACTACATTGTCCACCTCAAGGATAAAACACCCAGACACAAACTGAGCCACATGGTATATACGCAGTACAATGCAGTGAGCCATGTGCAGATCTGTACACTGGTTTGAACAAAACAACCACTTCATAAATGTATGGTACAAAGTAGGAGAACAAGCCCATCAGGATAAGATTCAGCAGTCCATCTGCATTTAAAAACAAAGGCCGCTCTTTCAAAGATTGCAAAGTCCACATTTTGGACAGAGAGGACCACTGGTTTGAAAGAGGGGGTCAAAGAGGCCATTTGTGTCAAAATTGGACAGCCCTCTCTCAACAGACGGGGAGGGATACGACATCATCTATCTCCAGTCTACAACACAGTCCTTCCAAGAAGGCTCCACAGACATTTGCACTACTCAGGTGACCCTGACAACACAGGTAAGCCTCCAGGGCCTTCAATGACTCTTTAAAAGAATGCAAATGACCAGCTGTCTGCAAGGAGTATTAATCCTGCCATTCCCCACCATCCAGTCAGAGCTGAAGAAGCTTCTTGGATGAGAAGCGAAACGTCTTCAAAAAAAACCCCAAGAAAGTCTAGTTGCCTTGTGAAAAAAGCACCTTTGGGACAACCATGACTGAGAATCTCCATAGACATAATCCAGGGTGATTGTTGTGGGGAAAATAGGAGGGGGAAAGAGTATTAGGGGTGTTTGCTGTTTTGAGTTAATTATACAAATAATAAAGGCAGGATGAAATAAATCTTTTTTTAAAAAAGATAAGTTGGTCAGTGCTGCCCCCTGGTGGCCAACGTTTACCAATTCGGCAAAGTCATCCAAAACTTAAAAAGTAATCGCAAAGGAAACTCTTAATTCAAAGAAGGGTGAAGTGGGCTTCAGAGGATGCAGTGTTTCTCAACTGTTGCAACTTTAAGCTGTGTAGATTTCAACACCTAGAATGGCTGTGGCGGGGGGGGGGACTTCTAGGAATTGAAGCCCACAGATCTTAAAACAACTGCAAGTGTAGGGAGAAAAGTCTCCATCATGGTTCCTCCAAGCGGGGAATAAACATGGCAACTGCTTTGGGAAGAAGGTTGTAGTTTATTGCAGAGGAAAGGCAGACAGAAAGATGGATCCAACAGGAAAAGAAGGGCTGAGCACATGTGGGTAGTGGGTTTTTATACCCCTTGGACTCTATTGTCTGGAGTTATTTCCTGTTTCAAGCTTTGTATTTCCTTTGTCATGTATTCTGTCCTGAGCCTAGGTGTGCCACTCTAGGATCTTGCTGGTTGTCTGTCTAAGCCAGGGGTAGGCAACCTCGGCTCTTTTATGACTCATGGACTTCAACTCCCAGAATTCCTGAGCCAGCATAGCTGGCTCAGGAATTCTGGGAGTTGAAGTCCATGAGTCATAAAAGAGCCAAGGTTGCCTACCCCTGGTCTAAGCCCACCTCCCTGGGGTTGGGGTATGTAGATTTTAGAAGTCTTCTTAGCTTCAACCTTCCTGAATGGTTTACATCTGCATTTCTATAGAGTTGGTTTCCGCTTGGGGGAGGGAGACTTGGGGCTATTAAGAAAACCTGGGCATGCTTTTCTGCCTTTTAACTTCTTTTTAGGAAATGTATCTTCCTGCCCTTTTAATGTTTCCTTCTCTGGGGAGATGACCTCCCACACAAGGAAAGTGTAAGGAAAGCAGTGAGGTGTAGAAAGAGAACGTAGGATTTTCTCTCAATCTCTTTCTGTGTTAATTTTATAAGATTGTTAATCTCAGGTCACTTTCTTCTCCCTTTGTCTCAGGCAGACACCCCCCCTCCCCAAGGTTTTTTTTTTATTCTGCTCCTGATAAAATGTACGTGCTAGGCAAAAAACCAAAAGTACTCATATAGATTGGGTGAAACTAGGCTTAATAGCTGCAACTGTGAGAGGGATCTTGGAGTCTTAGTGGACAAGCAATTAAATATGTGGCAATAGTGTGCAGTGGCAGCCAAACCAGCCAATGCAATCCTAAATTGCATTAACAGAGGAATTCAATCAAGATCACGTGAGGTACTAATAAAGGTAAAGTAAGGTAAAGGTTCCCCCGCACATGCATGCTAGTCGTTTCCGACTCTAGGGGCCGGTGCTCATCTCCGTTTCAAAGCCGAAGAGCCAGCGCTTGTCCGAGGACATCTCCGTGGTCATGTGGCCGGCATGACTAGACGCCAAAGGCGCACGGAACGCTGTTACCTTCCCACCGCAGTGGTCCCTATTTTTCTACTTGCATTTTTACGTGCTTTCGAACTGCTAGGTTGGCAGAAGCTGGGACGAGTAACAGGCGCTCACTCTGCTACACGGCACTCGGGATTCGACCCGCCAAACTGCCGACCTTCCGATCGACAAGCTCAGCGTCCTAACCCACTGAGCCACCGCGTCCCTTGAGCCACCGCGTCCCTTGAGGTACTAATACCACTCTATAAAAGCCTTAGTAAGTCCACACCTAGAATACTGCAACCAGAATATTCAAAGGAAAAGGCACCAGAATGAATGCAAATCTTCATGCCACATTTGGTGGCATTATCAAAAACTAATCATTGCCATCCAGCATAGTCCATCAAGGTGGTTGTGGGCATTGACTGTGGGTAGTGGTGATGTCACAAAGGGAGAGTACTTGATTGGCTGGGAAGACAGATAAGCAAATGGGCAGCTAGGCCTTGCAAGGAAAGGGGCTGGGAAGTATTTAAGATCTCTCCAATGAAGCCACAGGGGGAGGTTTGAAGGGCACAAATTATGGGATTCCCATCACTTTCCCATTTCATAAAAACTCCCTCTTGGATTCAGCTTGTAGGTCCAACTGAGCATCATCCTTAGGATTTAAGTATTTTAGGATTTAAAAAGGAATATGTTGTACTTCAACCTGAAATGGGCCAACTGAAAGTTGGTAAGTTCTTTGACTTAGAAACACTTCAGATACAAACTTCTGTTTTATATAACAACCAATTTATCTAATCAGTAAAACCCAAAATCAGAAATTCACTTTTTTTGTCTTGAGCACAAAGTCTAGAAGTGATTTCCAAACAGAAACAACAGTAGATATATTCTTTTCTTTATTTAAAGCAAGCAATTTGGCCATCCCTAATAGAATAACATAGTTGGAAGGGATCTTGGAGGTCTTCTAGTCCAACCCCTTGCTCCAGCAGGAGACCCTGTAGGGTTCCAGACAAATGGTTGTCCAATCTCTTCTAAAAAAACCTCCAGGGTTGGAGCAGCTACAACTTCTGGAGACAAGCCATTCAACTGAATTATTCTGTCAGGAAATTTCTCCTTAATTCTAGGTTGCTTCTCTACTTGATTAGTTTCCATCCATTGTGCTTTGACCTGGCTTCAGGTGCTTTGGAGAATGGGTTGACCCCCTCTTCTTTGTGGCAGTTTTTCCATCTATTCTTCCATGTGGGGATTGTTGTATATTTTTCATTTTTGTGCATAAAGAATTCTCCCTGCAGTCAGCATATTCAGTAACAAAGTTTTCAGGTACAAACTTCTAAAATCAATTACCGGTTGACCTCTGGATGGCTCCCGATCTTCGCTCTTTCTGCCGGGATCTGAAAACCTATTTGAACAAGCCGGCCTGGTTTAAGGGTTTTGGGGTATTTTTAATTATTTATTGTTAGGGCTTAATTAATTTAATTTCATTTTAACTTTTGTATGTAAAGCTTTTACTGCCCTGTACACCGCCCTGAGTCCTTCGGGAGAAGGGCGGTATAGAAATTCAATTATAAATAAATAAATAAATAAATAAATAAATAAATAAATAAATAAATAAATAAATAAATAAAGAAAGAAAGAAAGAAAGAAATAAAGAAATAAAGAAATAAAGAAATAAAGAAATAAAGAAATAAGAAAGGAATTCATGCAATGTTGTACTCAGCTCCAAGGCACTAAGGCATGGCTTCAGATCTCACCTTTATTCATGAAAGTCAGACTAGATGGCCTCACAGAGATCAAGACTGCAGTATTCTATCTGTGATATTTTTTTTAAAAAAAGAGAGCCCTGTTGAACAGTCTACTTTAGGACACTCTTATGGACTGTGAAATTGGCACTGAACTGCACTGCCCCATGGTTCTGTTCTAGGCCTTTCTCCTTCTACTTTAATAACTTGGATAAATAAGAAGGGAGAATGTTGATCAAGCTGCACAAAAAGATACAAAATTAAATGGGATAGCTATTAAGTCGTTCTGTGAGGGAATTGGGTGGTCTTCAAATTCTATGTATAAACAAACAAATAAGCAAATAAGTAATCAAGTTGTGAGAAATAAAATATAAATATAAAATTAAGTTGATATGATACAGAAATGGGCTGCAAATAACAGTATGAAAATGGACAGTGATCAATATTTATATTTATTTATATGTAAGGATATATATATATATATATATATATATATATATATATATATATATATATATATATATATATATATCTGTGTGTGTGTGTGTTATATAGCCTTATATGTGTGTTATGTATATGTACACTTTTGAGAGAAGGCAACAGAATTTCATTTTTAATGTGCCAGTGTGCCAACAGTAAAAAATGACAATAAAGGTTATTTTATCTAAAAGTCACTTATTTAGGAAAGGAAGATAAGATGCACTGGTAAAGAATGGGAGGGATATTGTACCTATGAAACTGTTGTTAGAACAGCCAGATTGGCATGTTGGTTAAGACCATGGGTTAGAAACTGGGGGAGTGTGAGTTCTAGTCCTGCCTTGGGCATAAAGCCAACTGTGTAACCTTGGGCCAGTCCATCTCTCTCAGAATAGGACCTCACACTGGACCTCACACATTAAGAAGGTTTCAGAGAAAAGAAAGATTTGTCAAGAAACCACAGCTCACCATTCAAAAATACTACAAAAAGAAAGTGAAAATGAATGTTTCATCCCCTCACTTTTACTCCCCAAGGGTAAAAGTGCTAGCAAGAAGTATCATGGGAAGAAGACATACAAGGAGGCATTATGATTTTGGGGTGGGGGTGGGGGGCAGATGACAATCACCTCACAATGCATTGCTGTACATCCCCCTGAAAAACTCTGAGATGAAAAACCACTATAGGAAGCTGCCCACATTAGGAAAGGCTCACAGCACACAAGATATGTTAGACGAGCAATTCCTCAGATGTCCTATGAGATGTCCTACGAGATGTCACTCCAATGAGCGAACTTCTTCCATCTGGCCAAGATTAGGACTGGGGAATAATAGCAACAGCAATAGCAATAGACTTATATACTGCTTCACAGTGATTTACAGCCCTCTCTAAGCACTTTACAGAATCAACATATTGCCCCCAGCAATCTGGGTCCACATTTTACCGACCTCAGAAGAATAAAATGCTGAGTCAATCTTGAACTGGTCAGGATCGAACTCCTGGCAATGAGCAGTGAGTTTGTCTGCAACACTGCACTTGAACTACTGCGCCACCATGGCTCAGGTTGTGATGACAGGAAAAAGTACATTCAAATGGGTGGAGATGATAGCGTATAAACCAGAAAGTAAGTTTATGAAATTAATCATCTATTTCGTAAAGCTCTAAGATCCAAAAGGAAAGTTTGGACTGAATGCTAAAATTGCCCCTGAAAATATGAAAGCTAACAAAAAAAAAGATTCAATATAAGAAAGATTCCTTCTTCATCAGAAATCACCAAAATCAAGACAGGAAATAGTGTGTTCACTTTCTCACAGGCAAAGGGTTTTCCTAACATTATTAGCATTTCTGTAATGAGTGGGAGAGATGAATGAGATATGAAAAAGGAAGACGTTGACAAGAGCAGAGGAAATTTACAAAGATCAGACTAAGGGGTATGACGAAGAGTCTGGTTAGATGACCTAGGAAAAGATAAAATACAAGCTTGATCAATAAAAGAAAATGAAAGGTCTCTGCTACAAAGAGGAAGAGGCTAATGGAGAAGCCAATGGCCCTCTTGAAGTCAGAAAACCCCTTGAGTAGTTCGGAAAGAAGTCATGTCCTATCCCTTCCTGTCTGACAGGTGGAACACTGTGGGCCCAATCACTGCACCTTTCTTGCTTTCAGGTGGTCTGGTTTCCTGAGGTGGGTCCAGGTGGCAGGAGAGAATGGTGAGGCACAAGCACAAGGTAAGGGCCCTTCCATTTTTCCAATATTTTTCTCCTTGACTCAATTGTATCCTTACACAGAGCACAGCATGAGAACCTTAACATGGTAAGCCCTATTCCTAAGTTGCAGTGTAGTGAAACATGGTTGGTTTTGGGGAAAGAGACTGTGAGCGTCATACCGGAAGATGAAAGGCTGGTCACTGCTTTTGACTCAACCAACAAAGTGAGAAACCCCAACCTAAACAAGAGGACTTCACCAAAATTAAACACAATAGAGAACAAACAGCTTCTAAAAGAATGACCCCATATATGAACCTAAAGAAGACAATTGATACATCCAAACTGAACACAATATAGGGAACAAACAGCTTCCATAAAAAGTGACCCTATATTCTAATCTAAAGAGGAAGACCAATGGAAACATGTCACTTTTAGAAGAAAACAAGAGCAAAGATTCAACTGTCGACCCTATGGAACTGAACAATAGTTTTCATGGCCTCCCCCTGGAAGAAAATATGCAGAAAACTATAAAAAAGCAGTCATCAAAAGTTTCTAAGAAAGAGGCACAACCCAGCATTTCTGAGACAGGAGGAAAAGTATCCCAGACTTTACTAGGGAAAAAGAAGCAGATTTTGGTGATAGGAGATTAAAATTTTAGGGGAACAGAAACCGGACAGTCAATCTAGGGAGGTGTGTTGACTCCCTGGAACAAAGATCGAAGATGTGACTGTGAACTTTTTTCTCTTACACATTGGGATGAATGACGTGGTGATGAACCTGAAAATAGTGATAGGGGATTATGAACAGCTAAGGAAGAGAGTTGGGGAATTAGGAGCACAAGTGGTGTTTTCATAAAAATGAGGGGGTCAAACTATTTTCCAAAGCTCAAAAAGGCAAGACAAGAAAACAATGTATGGACACTAACCAGGGAGAGAAGCAACCCAGAACTAAGGAGAGATTTCCTAATGATGAGAGCAATCAACCAATGGAACAACTTGCTTTCAGGAGTTCTGGGTGTTCTATCATTGGACGCTTTCAAAAAGAGACCGGACAATCATTTATCTTAAATGGTATAAGGGCCACCTGCTCGAGTAGTAGGTTGGACTAGAAGATCTTCAAGGTTCCTTCCAACTCTATTATTCTATGTTCTATGGTAGACGTTGGCAGTTGAAAGGTGATGGAAATGGGATTTTGAAAACCAGTTGAACAAAATTGTGTTGATATTGATGAAAATGGAGAGTGAGGTTGAATAGATGCCCAATGCACAGTTGCAGGTTGAAATTAGCAGATGGACCTGTGGTGCGACGCCCATGGAAGTCAGTCTGATGCCTCCAGCTAAAACCAGTGGAGGTTGGTCTTCTGAAGCTAGTGGAACTGTTTCTTAAGAAAGTGGATGTCACAAGACTGGTAGACGTAGGCACCTGAAAATTGGTGAAAATAGGCCTTTAGAAGCCAGAATGAGCATGAATGGATATCCAACAGATGTTTGTAGTCATCATTACTTAAAGTCAGGTCCCTTGACATCCATTCATACAGCAGGTATTAAATGTGGTCAAGGCAAATGGTGAGTGAACGCAGTCGTGGTGAAAGCAACCCAGGGGATCTTCATGGAGTCAAGGCAGTGGAAGTTGGCAGGTGGAATCGAGGGGTGAAGTCAACAGACAGAAGTGGCTCCATCTACCAAGGGCAAGACTGGTAGATCATGATGGATGAAACCTCCACTCACAGCACCTATCTTGAACTTCCACAGATGCTAGAGTTCAGCTGGTTTGGTTTCCTGAGGTGGTCCAAGTGTAGAGACAGAAGGGTGAGGTGAAAACAAAAGGTAAGGGCCCTTGCATTTTTCCAATATTTTTCTCCTCGATTCAGCTGTCGAACTGCATGGACTGTGGAATGGCAACCTTGACATGGTAAGTCCTATTCCTAGGTTCCAGTCTAGTGAAATACACTTGCTTGCTGGAAGAGAGACTGCGAGGCTCATTCTGGGAGAAATGCTGCTCACAGCTTTGGAGGGAACAAAAATTCAATTTTTGGTATTGGTAGTTGGTATAGTTCTCCTTCTTCCATTCCTTCTTTATTTCTTCCTTCAATACCCTGCTGACACAGGGGTTCTGTGGTCCAACTGAGTGAGACGTGGAGGTAGAAGGCATTATCCTGAAATGTAGCAGAAATTGCTCTTGAATAAGATGGGAATTTTTATCTGGAACAGGATCGTTTTCAATGATCAACTAAGATGGTGACATGACCTTCCCAAATCAGAGCAGCTGGTCTGTTTCTCTGAGTTGGGCCCACATGGAGAGAAAGAAGGGTGAGGCAAAAGCTCAAGGTAAGGGCCCTTACATTTTTCCAAACTTTTTCTCCTCAACTCAGCTGTTTAACAGAACTGAGTGGGGCATGACATGGTAAGTCCTATTCCACGTTTCCAGTCTAGTAAAATAGGGTTGGTTTCTGGAAGAAAGACTTCAAGCGTCATTCCAAGAGACAAAATGTTGGTCATCGCTGTGGAGTCAAGAGAAAATTTCAATTTTCGGCATTGTTAGAGGGTATTTCTCTCCTTCTCTCCTATTCTATCTTCATTTCTTCCGTAAACATTTTGCTGACATGGGAGTTCTGTGGTCCAACTGAATGTGTTCTCTCCTCTCCCACTGAATAGCCTCAAAGAGGCTCAAAAGTCCAACAGAAGCCAAACATAAGCTGAACAAATGAAAACTGGACTGCTAACAGTTATCTCTCTCCAAAGTTTATATCAGACAGCAATGTTGTAATTACCAGGCAATGTTCCCAGGTTCTTGGCAGACGGCCAGCAGCTTCATAGCCTAGATACAGACAAGCAGACACGCTACAAAACTCAAACGCCAACAAATTGTCCACCACGCCTGTCCTGCGCAGCCACACCCCTTTTATACTCTGTAGGGTGTGGCCCTACGTCTCCCGGCCATGCCTCTTGGGACGTTGCAACAATTACTGCTGTTGTTGACAACATATTCTACATCTCTCCCTTGCATCCAAAAGGGGCTCTTCCTCGGTGCTGCCGCCCTCTGCCTGCTGTTCTGCCTTCCCCTCTGTTTGGCTGGGGTCCATAGGCACGTCAGCCACAGTCAGTTCTTGCTGACTCACCAAGGGAGTCGGCCCCTCTGGCATGCCACTCATGCTAGTTTCCTCCTCCTCTAACTCATTCTCCAAGTCAGTATGCCACGATAAAGCACCCTCCAGGGCCAGGGTCACAACACTATCCCCCACCGCAGGGGTCCTTCCTCCGGGTCTGACTGTCCGGATGTGGTCGGGATGGAAACTGGTCGTGGAAGGCCTGGGGAAGGTCTGGGGCATGTACGGAGGAGGCATCCATCCATGAGAAGTCCTTGGGCCCATATCTCTTCCATTTGATGAGGTATTGGAACCGCCCCTTTAGCCAACGAGAGTCTCGGATGCTGGCCACCTCATACTCCAGTGGACCGTCTCCCGTGGATGTGGTGACTGGAACAGGAGCTGTCAGGCATCGGAGGGAACTCGATGGAGCCTCAGGGACCAGAAGGGACTGGTGGAAGACAGGGTGAATCCGCATGGACCGTGGCAAAGTTAAACGATAGGTCACTGGGCTGACCGTCTCGATGGGGAAAAGGCTGATGAACCGATGGTCCAATTTCTTCACCGGTTGGTCGGTCGGTCGGTCGGTGTTTTGTGAATAACCACACCCGGTCACCCACTGCCAGCAGTGGTGTCACCTGTCGGGAGCAGTTGGCGAACCGTTTGTAATCCTCCTTGGCCCAGATTAGCTGCCAACGCACCAACTGCTGAACTGCCTGCAACTCCGACAGAAAGTCCTGGGTCTCGGGAACAGGAGAATCTGATGGGCCAGGGGGAAGAGCCGTGGATGGTACCCCATGTTGGTGTAGAACGGGGTTATCTGGGTTGAGGTATGCTGGGAGTTGTTGAAAGCAAACTCCGCCAGGAAGAGGTAATCGGCACAGTTATCGTGCTGTTGGTTCACAAAGCAGCGCAGATACTGCTCCAGGATGCCGATTACCTTCTCTGTTCCCCTGTTGGTCTCTGGATGGTGCGCCGATGACAGGTACACCTGCACCTCCCATGCGGCCATCAGTGACAACCCCTCATCCGCGAAAGCAGGAAAGATGCACAGCTGGAACGGGTGTTCTTTCCAAAGAATTGCATTTATTTCAAGTCAAACAGCAAACCAAGAAAAGGCGTAGTCAGCGTTGGCTGCTACTTGCATCCACCGCTGCTAAATAGCTGGCCAAAGCACACACCCACAGCCCCGCCCAAACAAACCGCCTCTCCCTGCACACAAGCTGTCACCGCCACCACCATCGCCCACTGGGACACGTAGGTCTGGGTGTACTGGTCCATATGGTTGATTACCTGGCCCAGGAACATCACCAGACAATCGGGGTGGCTGTCGTACATCACCGGTAGGGGTGGTGGCCCCCACACTACACCAGGGCCCCAAGGCCCCACCTGTGAACCCAACACTCTGGTGCCTCCAGCCAGTCATGTAGGTTGCTGGTTGGGACCCCCGTCCGTTCCTGGCCAGGAACCTGGACCAACCCGCACCATGGTCACCGGGGATTGGCCCTCTGGGGCCCTCATGTGGGACGTGCTCAGGCTGGGCAGGCCTCAGAATCTTGGACTGGCCAACCGGAAACGAGGCAGCCCGGACCGCACTGATTGGGTCCCAGTGAGGGACCACCGTCCCGTATCCTGTTCAGAATCAGCAACCGTCCAAGGAGCGGGCTCTTGGCCACCAACTTCCCCGAATCTATCCCTTAGAATATCCATGGTTTGGCTGCCTGGGGCGGTGGAGAAGCTCCACTCCTCTCCATCGTCATCCGTCAGGCGCCATTCCCTCCATTCCAGCAGAGCCCCACTCAGCCGGGCCACCCGTCCCTGGTTGGGCTCTCTGTGCCCCAGGGTGGAGCTCAGCCACCACTCCCCTCCACGGTCCCGGCTTCCGGTCTCCTGGGGATCAACCACGGACACCTCCGGCGGTTAGGTCCTCACCTTCGGCTTTACTGTTGGTTGGGCCTCCTCTCGCACTTCCACCACATCAAGAGGCTTTGCTGCAGCACCAGCCGCATCCTGCATAGCAGCTGCTGGAGCGGCCCCTTGCGTCCCCTCTGCCATGTCCAGCTCGCACTGGAGGGTACACAGCAAAAAGAGACAAACGCTGACTTACTGACAATCCCTCATCCGCGAAAGCAGGAAAGACGCACAGCTGGAACGGGTGTTGTTTCCAAAGAATTGCGTTTATTTCGAGTGAAACAGCAAACCAAGAAAAGGCGAAGTCAGCGTTGGCTGCTACTCACATCCACTGCTGCTAAATAGCCGGCCGAAGCACACACCCACAGCCCCGCCCAAACAAACCAATATCCGCCCCCCCCATTTACACTCCACCCACCCCCGTCAGCTCCCTTTGATCCCTGCCTCTCCTTCGAACCCACCATGCTCCTCTTGCCAGGTACGTACCCACCCAGCCCTAATCCCGCGGCCCCACACCCCATCACCACCGTTCACAACAACTACCTCCCACCAAGGACATTCCCTTCATGACCCCAGGCCCCAGAACCCTCACCACCCTCCACAGTCCCTGGCACCAACGCAGTCCCGGTCCAGCAGGCTCGCTTCATAAGTCCGGGCTCCAGCTACATTTTACGAGGAACGGGCTAGCAGCCGCTTCTCGGCAGGGCCCGGCGCCGGCTTCATTGGTGCAGTCCCCAGTATCGGACGAGGATCCACGCAAGGGATCTGAGCAGGCGCGCCCTCCTCTGCCAACGAGGAGTCTTCGGGGCAGGCCAGCGACGGGCGGGTACCTGCACGGCGGTATTGCGCAGGCGCACTTTTTCCGGTCAGCTGGGAGTCCACGGAGCAGGCCAGCAGCAGGCGGGAGCCTGCTCGGCGGTTTTGCGCAGACGCACGTTCCTCGGCCAGCCGGGAACACGGCCAGTCGGAGAGGTGCCAGACATCCAGGCGGTGCATCTCCCATGGGAACGGCGAGGCTGTGAGTCCCTTGCCACGGGACGGGCAGAGAGGGCCCGTGGGTGGGGCATTCCAGCTGGCTGCCACCCCCCTGCCGGATGTCGGGCCTGCGGGGCTCGACAATCAGGCTACTCCAGACTTGGGCCATAAATTGTACACTGCGATCCGAAACCACCCTGTCCGGCAAGCCATGGAGGCGGACGATATGCTGGAGAAACAAGTGGGCAGTGGTGTGGGCCGTTGGCAGCCCGCGGCATGGAATAAAATGTGCCATTTTCATCAGCATATCTACCACCACCAGCACAGTGGTGAACCCAGCGGATGGCAGCAGGTCTGTCAGGAAGTCCATAGAGATCACTCCCCATGGCCTCTCCAGTGTCGGCAGCGGCTGGAGGAGGCCGGGAGGTACACCTGTTGCGGCCTTTGCTTGTCAGCACGACACGCAGGACGTCACATACGCGTGCACATCGTGCCATACCCGAGGCCACCAAAAGGTCCGCATCACTAGGTGGAGGGTCTTAAAGAATCCAAAGTGCCCCACCGCAGGGTTGTTGTGGCACTGAGTCATGACGAGGGCTCGGAGCAGACCCGTGGGCATGTACAACTGCCCCCGTTGCTTGAGTAAGCCCTCCTCCAAAGTCCATGGGGACGCGGGACCAACCTTGGCTCACCTTTGCTGTGACCAATCGTCCAGGCGCTGCGCCTCTCGCACCTGAGCTCATAAGTCCACCGGCTCCTGGACTGCAGCTAAGGACTCCGCGGGCAGTACCGTCCGTGGGGGAAGTGGATCCTCGGTGCGGAGGTATTCAGGCTTTCTGGACAGTGCATCCACCCTCCGGTTGTGACCACTGGGAATATAGGTCACACGGAAGTTGAACCGGGAGAAAAACAGGGACCACCAGATCTGCCGCTAGTTCAACTTCCGGGCGGTCTTTAAATGTTCCAGGTTCCGATGGTCCGTCCAAACCTCTACCGTGTGTCGGACTCCTTCGAGGTGATGCCGCCAGGCCTTGAACGCGGCCTTGATGGCCAGCAACTCTTTTCCCCTGATGGTGTAATTGTGCTCGGAAGGATTGAGTTTCCGCGAATAATAAGCGCAGGGAAAATGAGTGCCGCCATCCACTGGAGCCTGCAGTAATACTGCCCTGATAGCCACATCTGACGCGTCCGTCTCCACCACGAAGGGACAACGCGGGTCTGGTTGTCTCAGGATGGGCTTGGTGGTGAATGCCTGTTTCAAAGCCTAGAATCCCTGTTGCTGTGGGGCACCCCACTGGAACAGGACCTTCTTGTGGAGGAGCTGGATCAGCAGAGCCGTCAGGGACGCGTAGCCCAGGATGAAGGTGCAGTAGTAGTTGGCGAACCCCAGAAGGTGCTGAATATCCTTCACCCGGCGTGGGGGCTCCCAACTATGCAAGGACTCCACTTTGCAAGGGTCCATGGCTATGCCTTCGGGACAGATGATGTGGCCCAGGAACTCTATGGAAGAATCGGGAGAATCGCATAGAGCTGATTCTCCCAAAGGTGTTGCAGAATGAGGCGTACTTGCTGGAGGTGGCTTTACCTGGACCGGGAGTAGATCAAAATATCATCCAGGTAGACCACCATGAACTGATCCAGCATGTCCCTGAACACCGCCGTTCATGAAGTGTTGGAAGACCGTGGGGGCGTTGGTCAACCCAAACGGCATGACGGTGTACTCGAAGTGGCTGTATCAGGTGCTAAATGCCGTCTTCCATTCATCTCCCTCACGAACTCGCATCAGGTTGTAGGCCCCATGTAGGATGAGCTTTGTGAAGATGGTCGCCTCACGCAGCCTCTCCATGAGTTCCGGGATCAGCAGCAGGGGATATCGATTCCTCACAGTGATGGCGTTCAGCCGGCGGTAATCGCAGCACAGGCGCAGATCCCATCTTCTTCTTGACGAAGAGAACTGGGGCTGAGAGAGGAGAGGACGAGGGCCAGATGAATCCCCTGTCTTCCATTCATCGCCCTCACGAACTCGCATCAGGTTGTAGGCCCCACGTAGGTCGAGCTTTGTGAAGATGGTCGCCTTACGCAGCCTCTCCATGAGTTCCGGGATCAGCGGCAGGGGATATCGATTCCTCACAGTGATGGCATTCAGCCGGCGGTAATCGCAGCACAGGCGCAGATCCCCTGTCTTCTTCTTGACAAAGAGAACTGGGGCCGAGAGAGGAGAGGACGAGAGCCGGATGAATCCCCTGGCTAGGTTCTTCTCCAGGAAGTCCCGCAAGGCGGCCAATTCGGGATCCGACATGGGATACAGGCATCCCACTGGCAGCGGCACGTTGGTCAGGAGGTCCACAGGGCAGTCGTATGGCCGATGTGGGGGCAGACGGTCTGCCTCTTTTTCGCTGAACACGTCAGCGAAATCTGCTAGGTCAGAAGGCAGGTAGAGGTAGAAGGCATTATCCTGAAATGTAGTACAAATTGCTCTTGAATAACAATAGATTTTTTATTTGAAACAGGATCTTTTCCAATGATTGATGAAGATGGTGACATGACCTTCCCAAAGCATACCAGCTGGTCTGTTTTTCTGAGGTGGGTCCAGATGGAGAGAGAGAAGGGTGAGGCAAAAGCTAAAGGTAAGGGCCCTTCCATTTTTCCAATATTTTTCTCCTCAACTCAGCTTTTTAACTGCATGGAGTGTGGCATGGCAACCTTGACATGGTAAGACCTATTCCTAGGTTCCAGTCTAGTGAAATATACTTGGTTTCTTGAGGAAAGACTGGGAGGATCATTCTGGGACAAGAAATGATGCTCACTGCTTTGGAGTCAAGACAATTCAATTTTTGGCATTGGTAGTTGGTATAGGTCTCCTTCCATTCCTTCTTTATTTCTTCCTTCAATACACTGCTGACATGGGGGTTCTGTGGTCCAACTGAGTGAGACGTGGAGGTAGAAGGCATTATCCTGAAATGTAGCAGAAATTGCTCTTGAATAACAATAGAATTTTTATTTGGAACAGGAACTTTTCCAATGATCAATCAAGATGGTGACATGACCTTCACAAAGCAGACCAGCTGGTCTGGTTTTCTGAGGTGGGTCCAGGTGCAGAGACAGAACGGTGAGGCAAAAGCTCAAGGTAAGGGTCCTTCCATTTTTCCAATATTTTCCTCCTCAATTCTGCTTTCTCACTGAACTGAGTGTGGCGTGACATGGTAAGTCCCATTCCACATTTCCAGTCTAGTAAAATAGGGTTGGTTTCTGGAAGACAGACTTCAAGCGTCATTCCAAGACAAAAATGTTGGTCATTGCTGTGGAGTGAAGAGAAAGTTTTAATTTTCAGCATTTTTAGAGGGTATTTTTCTCCTTCTCTCCTATTCTTTCTTAATTTTTCCCATAAACATGTTGCTGACATGGGAGTTCTCTGGTCCAACTGAGTGAGACGTGGAGGTAGAAGGCATTATCCTGAAATGTAGCAGAAATTGCTCTTGAATAACATGGGAATTTTTATCTGGAACAGGATCTTTTTCAATGATCAACTAAGATGGTGACATGACGTTCACAAATCAGAGCAGCTTTTGTGTTTCTCTGAGTTGGGTCCAGATGGAGAGAGAGAAGGGTGAGGCAAAAGCTCAAGGTAAGGGCCCTTCCATTTTTCCAATATTTTTCTCCTCAACTCAGCTGTCTGACTGCACAGACTGTGGCATGGCAACCTTGACATGGTAAGTCCTATTCCTAGGTTCCAGTCTAGTGAAATTATACTTGGTTTCTGGAGGAAAGACTGCGAGGATCATTCTGGGAGAAGAAAAGCTACTCACCAGTTTGGAGTCGAGAAAGAAATTCAAGTTTTGGTATTGGTAGTTGGCATAGTTCTTCCATTCCTTCTTTATTTCTTCCTTCAATGTTCTGCTGATATGGGGGTTCCATGGTCCAACTGTGTGAGACGTGGAGATAGAAGGCATTATCCTGAAATGTAGCAGAAATTGCTCTTGAATAACATGAGAATTTTATTTGGAACAGGATGGTGACATGACCTTCACAAAGTAGACCAGTTGGTCTGGTTTTCTGAGTTGGGTCCAAGGGGAGAGACAGAAGGGTGTGGTGAAAGCTCAAGGTAAGGCAGTGGTGGGATTCAGCTGGTTCGCACCACTTCAGCAGAACTGGTAGTTAATTTTTTTGTTGCTGAGGTGCAGAATGGACTTCCGGAAGTGGCATCCACACAGAGAATTTTTATTTGGAACAGGGTCTTTTTGAATGATCGATGAAAATGTTGACATGACCTTCACAAATCATTGTGTCTGGAAGGGCAGAAGCAAATGTTGCAGCATATCACAAGTTTTGCTTCCATAGCCATTGACTTGCTGAGTGGGAGGTAAATTTGCTGTCTGAACCAGGCAGATAACCATAGCGTGAAGTTTTTGGAAGTCAGTCCGATACACCTAACTGAAACCATTAGAGGTTGGTCCTCTGAAGCTGATGGAACTCCTGAACATCCTGTGGATGTCATAAGACAGAAGCTGGTGGACATTGTCAGCTGTGGTGGAAATGGGTCTTCAGAAGCTAGCCAATCAAAGCTTTGTTCATATCGATGAAGTAAATGTGTGGAGTGAGCGTGAATGGTTGCTCAACTAACAGTCTCAGTCATCACTTTGTAAATCTGGGTCCCTTGACATCCATTCATGACGCATGTGTTGAACGTGGGCGAGGCAAATTATTATTATTATTATTATTATTATTATTATTATTATTATTATTATTATTATTATTATTATTATTATTATTATTATTATTATTATTATTATTATTATTATTATTATTATTATTATATTTTTATACCGCCCTTCTCCCGAAGGACTCAGGGCGGTGTACAGGGCAATACAATAAAATACAATGTATAAAAGTTAAAAAATATTAAATACTACAGCCCAATTCAGTAAGTTAATACAATAGCGTTAAAATACCCCTAAACCCATCAGACCAGGCTGGCTTGTTCAAATAAATATGTTTTTAGGTCACGTCAGAAGGAGCGAAGGTCGGGAGCCATCCGGAGCTCCACTGGTAAACGCTGTGGGAATGTGGTAGTGGTGAAAAGAATCCAGGCAATCTTCATGGAGTCAAGGCAGTGGAAGTTGGCAGGTAGAACCTAGGGGTGAAGTTGATAGGTGGAAGTGGCCCCATATCCTTTGAGCAAAGTTGGTGGATCATGATAGAGAACCCTCCCACTCATCCACCTATCTTAAACTTTCACAGATACCAGTGTTCAGCTGGTCTGGTTTCTTGAGGTGAATTCAGGTGGTGAGAAGGCTTAGGTGTAATCGCAAGGTAAGGACCCTTCCATTTCTTCAATATTTCGGATAGTGAGGGGGTGAGCTAGAAGGCATTGTCTTGAACTCTAACAGAAACTGCTCTTCAATAACATGAGAGTTTTTATCCAGAACAGGATGTTTCCCAAGTGGTCAACCAAGATGGTGATAAGACCTTCACAAATCTTTGTGGCTGGAAGGACAGAAGCAAATGAGGGAGCATCTTACAAAAAAGGCAAGTTTGTTAGCAATAGCAGGCAGAATTGCTGATTGGTAGGTGAATTTGCTGCCTGAACCAGACAGATACTCATGGCATGAGGCCCCTGGAAGTCAGTCTGATGCACCTAGGTGAAGGGCATTTCAACCTCTCCATGTGCTCTCTTTCTCCAGCTATGGGCTTTTGACACTCTAATGCCTCAACCTGTGTCTCAGCTACTCACCTCCATTGCTGTTCTCTTGCTGCTACTGTTAACAAGCTGTGCCCAAGCCATCTGCTGGGCACTTAGTTTGATGGCTTCACACAAAGAAAAAGGGAAAAAAAGGAGTAGAAAGCAAATTAAAGGGGCCTGCATGCTGTAATAATTCAGCTTCTTTGGCCTTTGTCTTTGACTTTTTCGGTCTGGCCTTTGTCCTGTAAAAGGAGGGGTAAAGCCTCTTTCAACTTTTTCTCCTTTTTTTTGCAGTGCGTGATACGGTCTAGTTGTTAAGTCGTGGGTGCCAGGTGTAATGACCAGGAGACGACAATCAGAGTTTGCATCTTTATTGGTTACAATATGGAACTGAAGAACTTCCCTCATGTTGCCCTCTTATAGATTTCCCGCATCCCTGCAGTCAGCCAACTCGCTGGCTCTATTCTCCCACCGGACAGGTGACACCCAACCCGGTGTCCTATATTTCCCGTCGGACAGGTTGACCAATCAGGTCGCCTGACAAATGCCACCTGGTGTTAAGGTGGCATACACAACACCCCTTCCCCCCCAACGTGAACAATACTACCTACAATTTTACTAACCCCTACTTTTACTTTCTCACATAATCCCTCAGGTATGCCGGGGTTTTGTGAGTCCTGGCCGGGTACCTTCCCTGTTGCCTTCCTGACCCAACTTCACTCCCTTGAGCTGCTTCACTCAACATTGCCTGATTTCCATCCCGTGATTGCCCTGAGGTAGCTTGGTCTGAGGTAAGCCCCCCTGGTACTGCTTTATTGTTGGCTTCCGTTGTCATTGACCTGCGTGTTGTTGTTGTTGTTGTTGTTGTTGGCCTTATTTCTTGTTGATGTGGAACTGGCTCCACTGCCTGAGCTTCTGACGGCGGTGGACATACAGGTAGTGGTTCACTACTCTGATCCCTGGGCTGTTGATGTGTATGGCCTTCTTGTTGTTCCTGTGGAGGGTTCTCTGGTGCCCGGTTCCTCAGCTGGTCAATATGTCTCCTGACCTGCCTGTCTCCTTCCCCCTCAATGATGTAAGACAAGGGTCCTATTTTGTCCACCACCACTCCTTGCATCCACTTCTCCCCCGTCCCATAGTTTCTGGCCCACACTAAATCCCCTACGGCCAGTGTTTTGGCTGTGTTGGCCTGTTCTGCTTCAGCTGCCACTGCATCTGGATGAAGTCTGTCCAATTTGGTTATCAGCCTCCTTCCCCATCGCATCTCCACTGGGCTCTTACCCGTCGCTGTGCAGGGTGTGGTGTGTTGAGCCAACAAGAATTGAACCAGTCTCTGATGCCAATCACCAACAATGATCCTACGCAGTGCATCCTTTGTTGATCTTACATTCCTTTCAGCCAACCCATTACTGGACGGGTGGAAGGGTGCAGCCGTTGTGTGTCTAATCAAGTTGAGGAAGTCCTGAAATTCGGTAGATGTGAATTGAGGGCCATTATCAGATACAATTACATCAGGTAACCCATGTGTGGCAAAGAGCCCCCTCAGCACCTGTATGGTCTTGGCAGACGTCATACTTTTCACAGGCACCACCTCTAACCACCTAGAGTAGCTATCTGCAACCACTAAAAATATTTGTCCCTGGAATGGTCCAGCATAATCTATGTGTATCCTGGACCACGGGTTGTGTGTGGCTTCCCACCTGTGCACTGGAGCATATGTCTTTTCCGGTCTGGACCTCTGACATTGATAACATCCAGCTACTTGCTCCTCAATGGCCTTATCCAATCCTGGCCACCACAGATAACTCCGCGCAAGGGCCTTCATGTGCACAATGCCCGGGTGGCCCTCATGCAAATCCTTTACAACCCTACTTCTGAGTCTGTCAGGTACTATCACTCTGTTGCCCCATAATAGGCATCCTTTGTGTGAGGACATCTCATTCCATCTCACAAAATATGCCTGAAATTGTGGTCCAGGGTTCTTTTCCTGCCAGCCTGATTGGACTCAGATTGCCACCCTGCTGAGTGTTGCATCACTGCTAGTGGCAGCCGCAATGTCTTTTGCGGTGAGAGGGCACTCAGGGAGTTCTTGTAGGGCTAAGATTTGACCCACCAGTGCAGGGTCTGGTTCGGTTTCTGGTAATGGTAATCTGCTTAAAGCATCTGCGTGTCCCATCTCCTTACCGGGTCTGTAGACTATTTTACACGTGTATGCAGAGAGGAATATTGACCATCTCAACATCCTTGGGGACTTTATTTGTGGTGTTTGCCTATCAGTGGTAAATAGTCCCAATAACGGTTTGGGGTCAGTGAAGGTTGTAAACTCTCTTCCATATAAATAATTGTGAAAATTTTTAACACCTGCCACAATTGCCAATGCTTCTTTATCAATTTGTGCATAATTCCTCTCTGCCCTGGACAGGGTTCTGGAATAATATGCAATGGGTTTCTGTTCCCCATTGTCTTCCAGGTGGCTGATTACAGCGCCTACCCCATAAGGAGATGCATCACATGCTATGCACATTGGCTTGCCTTCAATGAAATGTGTGACTGTGGAGTCACTGGAGAGTAGCTTTTTTAGCTTTTCAAAACTTCTGTCATGAGCCTCTTGCCAATTCCAAGGTGTTTGTTTGTCAAGCAATCTGTGCAAGGGTTCTGCTATTGCAGCCTTATGTGGCAAGAATGTGTGATAAAAATTTATTAGCCCCAAGAATGCTTGCAGCTCTGCCTTATTCTTTGGTGCTGGAGCTGATTTTATTGCTTTTATTTTTGATTCAGTTGGGTGAATACCCTGAGCATCAATTCTGTAGCCCAAGAACTCTGTGGATGTCACTCCTATTGAGCACTTCTTTTTTAATTTCAACCCAGCTTCTCTGAACCTCTCTAGGACAATCTCTAGCCTGTCAGCTAATATTCCTTCATCCTCCCCTGCAATTAACACATCATCAAAATATGGGCACACCCCAGGGATACCTTTTACTGTTCTCTCCATCACTTCTTGAAAGATGCCTGGGGCTGCTGCTATGCCGAATTACAATCTGTTGACTCGGAACGCCCCCTTGTGGGTGACGATCATTTGTGCATCCACAGCCTAGCATTTGATTAACTGCGGAGTGGCCAATGGATTGCACACACACACACACACACACACACACACCGTTAGAAGTTCGTGCCTGAGGCCGAAGGGACTCGGTGCCGCAACTCGAAGGGGTTACAGTACCTGGTGCCCAAGCTTCTAGGTCGTGTAGGCTGTCCCGGACTCGGCTCTTGCAGATGACTTGAATGGGGCTGGCTTTGGCACCACCGTAACTTCCAATGGTTGCTAAAAGCATGGTGGTAAGTCAAGAAATACCTATAGAAGTAGTCCTCTGCATATGATCAGTCTGTTAATGACCCTTTAAAGTCACAACCAACTTTTAACAAGCTACTAACAACCTGTCACTGAAATTATGATGGCCACCCTGTCCCCATGACAAGACCACATTTTGGGCACTTGCATTTTTGACCATTTGCAGCATTCCAATGTCATGGAATTGCGATTTGTGGGGGTTTTTGTGCGCGTACTAATTGTAAATTAGAAAGCGATAAGTGATCTTTCTTTTGTAATGCAAAGCAGTGTATAGATTCAGGGTCAAATACTTTCCAGGTGGAACTGATGTGTGTGCAGTCACACAACTGATGTGTGTGAGATCTGCATCAATCTTGAATCTGTCACACCTAGAGTAAAATTTTTAATTCAAGGCTAGCAGAATCTTATTGTTATAAAAAGCATTTGGGCAACTGAGGCGAGGTAGTTCTCCCCTTAGTCACAACTCAGCCCAAAATTTCTGTTGCTAAGCGAGACAGTTTCTAAGTCAGTTTTGCCCCATTTTACAACTTTTCTTGCCACAGTTGTTAAGTGAATCACTAAGTTAGTGACACGGTTGTTAAGTGAAACTGGCTTCCCCATTGACTTTGCTTGTCATAAGGTCGCAAAAGGTGATCACTGGGATGGTGGGACACTGCAACCATATTTATGGCCAGTTTGGCGAGCATCTGAATTTTGATCGTGACCATGAGGATGTGTGAAAAACAGTCATAAGTCACTTTTTAAGTGCCATTGTAACTTCAAATAGTAATTAAATAAATGATTGTAAGTCAAGGACTATTCTATATTTATGAATGTCGATTAGCCAAGCAGCCATAGTGATAACAAAGTTCCAGTCCCCATTTCTTTGCCAAAGGGAAATTCTGATATTTATTTTGGCCTGACATCCTTGTAACCAATTTGTTTTGGTCCTACCAGATTGAGCCAGGAAATTTGCCTTTTTTCCACCCCCCACGTAATGGGCTAGAACTAAGGCCTCTAAATTTCCCAGAGTAAATTTCCCAGTGATTAGCAGAATCACTGCATCATTGAAGTACTTGAGCAACTTCTCCATTTAATAGTTACCCAAGAACCACATTATAGAAAAATCATGGTTTAAATCTTAAAGG
Source organism: Vipera ursinii (assembly GCF_947247035.1). NCBI lineage: Eukaryota > Metazoa > Chordata > Lepidosauria > Squamata > Viperidae > Vipera > Vipera ursinii. The sequence continues at coordinate 20,144,740 of NC_139513.1, forward strand.
AAAAGTGAACTTAAACATCAGTTCACTACAGTAATTACATTATTTTCTTCTTCTACAATATCAACATAAAACACTTTTCATCAATGATATAAATACACTTTAATGTTTTATTCAATATCAGTACACAGGTACTCTTATATAATAAATACCAGTTGTTAATAAATAAGAATGCGAGGTAGAAAGAAATGTCAAGACTAAGGATGTTCATCTTAAAATCCTTAGTTGTTATTGCAAAGTCCCTTTTCCATAAATAGTTCTATGGATATAATTAATCAAAATTGGCATTTTAAAACAATCAGGTTCATTCAACCCATGCTAATGTTTAATAGGATAACACATGCCCAAATGCTCACATACAATATACCACTCCAAATGTCCTATTTTGTGTTGTAATTTCCCTACATAATAACTTATCACAAAGGGTCATCAATGGAAAACCTTTCTGTTTTTAACATATTTTATGCCAAATGTGTATTTTAACGAACTGGGAACAGTGTAACAAGAGGGCTGAACATTTGCACTTTGGTTTTTTTTTTTTACAAATTATTCTACTTTGTCCATAAGAAACATGTCTTTGGATTTCCACATCACAGGTTAATAGATAGCAAAATCTGATCTGCCTGGTTTACCAATTTCTTGGTGAATCCACAACTGTCCCATGGTAATGTTCTGATCTGGAGGAAGCTAGTCTTTCCCCTCCCCCCCAGACAAATATAGTAGCTATTACTCAGGAAGGCATTTTAACATTCTTGTCCACCAAAAAACATTTCCCTGCATTTAACAGACGTTCTCCAATAGCTGCCCATAAAAATCCCATAAGTGCTGTAAAGTTTAGAGGATGGTCAACCTCAATCTGAGCATAATCAAGGATCGATTTCCTATGAGTTCAAGCCCAAACAATAAGGTTTTAGATGATTCTAAGAAGCAGATGATGATCTGTTTTGAAATAGAAATTGTGGTTGACACAGTTGGGTGCTCTCAATCTGAGCATAATCAAGGATCGATTTCCTATGAGTTCAAGCCCAAACAATAAGGTTTTAGATGATTCTAAGAAGCAGATGATGATCTGTTTCGAAATAGAAATTGTGGTTGACACAGTTGGGTGCTAGTAAAGACAAAAATGATTTGATTTTTAAAAAATGAAGTATCAAAAGTAATGGAAATGCAGCATATCTTCACCATAGAATCTCTCCATCTCTTTCCAGCATTAAATGTTTACTCCTGTCAAATCCACCACTACTTTGAGGTACAGAGTGTCATCTTTGAGGTAGCCGGGAATCTCAACATGGCTGGCAAATAGAGGGCTTCCACTGGCCACATTAAGTCTCTGGTGAGGTTGCTGGAAAGAAGTGCTTTGGGGATCTGGGAGGAAGGTCTCCACCAGAGGTGACTTCCTTCGCATGGGATCCAAGAGAGAGAAGGTGACCTTTTGTCGGAAAGGCCAAGGCAGAATGTCGTCGTAAGGCCCTTTGGCCAAAGCCAGGAAGAGTGAAAGGTGGCCACCCTTGCCTACACCATCTCCATCAGGGTACAGTCGGACGTAGAGGCGGTATCCAAAAGGATGGGTGGCGAAGGCTGGGGAGAAGATGGATTGTCTTTTCCCACTTTTGGCATCCTTCAGGAGTTTGGAGAAATTCTCTACCTTCCATATCAAGATTCCATCAGTGCTGACCAGCTCTTGTGAGGATGGTCCAGAACCTTTGGTTCCATGAGGACAGTTATGTATTTCCTGAGAAATTTTGAGCAACTCCTCATACTGGGAGCAGCTGTGTTGGAGAGTTTTCACGTTGGAGACTTGCTGATTCAGCTGCCGACGCAAAGATGCAACCATCAGCTCCAGGGCCTCCATACGCAACTGGACAGCTTCGATGTTCAGCGAAGGGCCACCCTGGAGAAGGAGAAGATAAATTCACATCAGCTCCAGATCCAGAATTGGAGGCACAAAACCAAGGCAGTTCTTTTCCCCCACCCCATTGTTCTCAAAGTGCTATCATTTTCCTCTTAATTCAGCTGCTTTGCTCATAATTACTAAATAGGACCCTACAATAAATTCAACCTTTCTCTAAACATTGCATTTTGAGCGACATTTGTTCATGCTGTGCTGTCATGGGTTGATTGGAACCCCCCAATTTCTCTTGAGCATCTTCTTCAGTCTTCCAGTGCTTCTTTCTACAAGTGGCTAGGTTCTCTTTGGAATCTAGTAGTATCTTAAGAATATATGAAGAGTCCACACAGCGGACAACCAGATGTATTAGTAACTCAAAAAAAAAAAAATGACAAGAGTCTGGTTTGCAACAATGGCCTCCTGTATTGTTACTTCCTAATAACTAGTACTTAGGATTTGTCCATGATTCAGGCAGTAGCACATAACCATGTAGACTAGAAGCTATAAGACACCTAATCTGATTCCTCTAGTGCTCCATGTATTCTTATTCTCCAACAATGTGTCCAATGCCTTTATAAAACCATTTAAATTAGTATCTATGTCTTCCTATAATGAACACTTAAAATTGACCATTTAACAATGCATTGGAAAAGAATTAGGCTTTCAAGGTTTATCTGGTAACTCACCATAATAGGGGCAGTGATGGTCCAGTGTGTTTCCTTCTCTTTATTCTCATTTTGATGTCCAGGAGTTAAAGTAGCATCTTTTGTAGTTCCAATAGGTGCCTCAGGGAGGCATAAATGCTCCTACAATTAAAAATTAGGACAGCATGGTTCAAACTATGAGTCAGGACTTTTGACACTTGATCATGACTCTGAGACATATCCAGACTGAGAAGTTCTAAAACCTTCCAAAAGTCCATGTAAGACACATTTTAAAGTTTTAACCCTAATGGCTTTCTTCCGACAAAGATCCCAGGGAATTGACCATTAGTAGCCAGATAATTGTACATTAATTTTATATTAGTAGCCAGATAAGCTCTTTTAGATATTCCTAGTCTAATGCCTTCATAACAAACAATACATCAGTTTGTTTCTGGGACATACTTTTTCCCAGTCTTGTCACATAGCTCCAGCATTTTCCTCAATGAAGATATATGATTTTAAAAATCCAGGAAATACTTTATTTACCTGTTGGGTTTTTATTACTGATATTTCTAACATTTCCATAATATTAATAGTACTATTAATTATGAAAATTTCCATCACAGTTATGGACCAAAGATTCCTAGCTGGTTCATAACCAGTATCACATTAAATCTCAATGAGATATTAACATCTTTTAAACAGCAAACCTGAGGGCTGATTGAAAAGCAATGAACTGTTCATTGAAAATACCTGATATGATTTCAGAGTTCCTGTCCACCTGCAGTCAAAATTTGGGCAGGCTATCTGGGTATCAAGAGCATCGTTCTCCGCTGCTTTGTCACTGTGGAACTGAGAAGCGAAAGATTCAAGAAGTCAGATGACAAGGCTATGAGTTGATCACGGTAACATTAAATCCATATCCTCCCTTTTAACATCAGCCTCCACCAATAGGATGACCTCTGCTATTAGGTGAACTGAGATACGGTAAATAATGCCAGGCAGAAGATCCTGAGAATTAGTGGCAAGATCTTACAGAAAAGGGTGAATGCAATCTAGGTGGCTTGAACTTCTCTAAACTCTGTGGTGGTGGATGTGCCATGGGTAGTGAAGTTTCACCTTGGTCCAGCTTTTATCCCTTCATCCTACAGACCATCTTTAAGTTAGAAACTGCTCTCCCCACTGGATGGAGCTTCCATTATGCCAATCAATCATATGACTTATTTTGGCTTGTGGAGCACATTTTTGAGAATATCAGGAGACACCCCCTCCCCCGCTAGACCGAGCCATCAGCCCATCTAGCCCCAGTAGGTTTTCTGACTTTACACGGCTAAACTAATTTCCAAGAGAGAAAGAATCAGCTGGAAAGAATCTGTCTGGCAAACAGGGATGAAACCAAGTGAAGCAAATGACTGTCTACGAGGGCATCAATGCCTCTTACACTACAGGAGCTGAAACTCAATTTTTTCTTCCTATCCATTTACAACCTCTTTGGCTGTTTAACAGGTAGTCCTTGACTTACAACCACAGCTGAGACTATAATATCCATTGCTAAACAAGGCAGTTGTTAAGTGAGTCGCACCTGTTTTACGACCTTTATGCCATGGTTGTTAAGTGAACAAATCTCGACTTTGCTTGTTGGAAGCCGACTGTGGGAAGGTTGCAAATGGTGGTCATGAGACTGCAAGATCCGGCAACCATCATAAATGCATGCTGGTTGCCAAGCACCCAAATTTTGTTCATGTGGCAGGGAGGGATGCTGCGATGGTCAAGGACTAATAAGTCACCTTTTCAATACCACTGTAACTTCAACTGGTCGCTAAAGAAATGGTTGTAAGTCAAGGACTACTTGTACAGGGTTATTCAAGTCTGAGAACTATTATCTTGAAACTCACCTCCTTGAGATGCAGGACCTTCTTACATGTAAAGCAGGACACTATTTTCTCTGTGTCCCTGAGGAAAAAAAGAAAGAAGAAGGTGAACTGAGTGAAAATCCAACAACAGAACCGTGGGCAATTTTGAAAGAACACACACACATTCCTAACAACCACCTGTTGCTTCTAACCTTCAACATGTGCCTGATCCCACTTATCCCTTTGCCATTCCCTTATACTTAGGCAATATAAGCGCGTTTTGTGACTTGATTTATTGAATCCATTTTGTTTTGAGTCTGTCCTTTCTTAACCAGGAAAATGAAAATAGTGCTCAAGGCATCTAGCGATTAAAAACCCATCAAAAGGGCAGAATTCTGAGGAAAACCTCCTTAATTTGTCAAATTAAAAAAACCACCAGCTTATCTGAATACAGAATAGGAGAGAGCTTTTTTTACAGATTCGGTATTTTTAGATTTATATTTTATATATAATACAGGTTACGAAAATAATCTATTTTAAAAAAACCACATGAGAATAAGCAAAAAAAAATGTAGGAAAGTAGCAAGCAATCTGATGAAAAAGTATGTATTAAGCAGGTTGAAGCCTGAAATTGGGGAAAAAAAAACAAAAACAAAACAAGAACTTAATTCACCTTTAATTTCAATCCAGAGGAAAGGGGGCTGATCAATAAGTTCAGCCCTATTAAGAGCAGGACCAACTACCATCCGGAGAAAAATCTATCACTGTGATCCGTAGGAATCCCAAATGACTTGATGGCACTTGACCAATAAATCGGTCTTGAGCTGAACCTGAAAAGGCTCTTCTGCCAACTATTACCGTAAGAAGAGCAGCATTCTGGGAACTGAAGTCTACCCATCTTCAAATTGCCAAGGTTGTGAAACGCTGATTTAATCTAACAACCAACTTGCCAAGCACAATCCTGCTCCCGAGTTCTTCTTCGTTTTTCTAGCCCCATCAATTCGGGCCCCATGAGTCCCAGCACCAAATTTATTTATTTATTTTAATCCCATTTATATCCCGCCCTTCTCCGAAGACTCAGGGCGGCTTACAATTTAAGCACAAACCAATGTGCTTAGCAATAGCCTTCATTCTATGTATATGCCTGCTTATTAGGGCTTTCGCCTCCCCCCCCCAAAGCGGCATTATTACAAAGTCAGCTTAATTGCCCCCAACAATCTGGGTCCTCATTTTACCTACCTCGGAAGGATGGAAGGCTGAGTCAACCTTGAGCCTGGTGGGATGCGAACCTGCACTAATTGCAGGCAGCTGGTGTTACTTAAGGAGGCATTAGCCCACTGCTAATGCCTCCAATAAGCCTCCTTATTGGAAGTGGCTTATCTGACACACACACCCAATCCGCGGAGGTACTAAGGAACACAACCCAACCGGCAAATCCAGATGCGCAAAGTCGCCCCCCCCACCACCACCTCCGCCCAACCTCCGATCGCCCCGCTTAGGTTCCAGTACGACATGAGCATTCACCGCCCCCGCATGCCGGATCCTTTCGAGCTCTGGCTGAGCAAGATGGGACTTGTAATCCAAAGTCCGAGCTGGGACAAGACACACACACACACACCCCCGCCAGGTCGAGATTAGCCCTCCCCACGCCGGATCCTCCTTGCCCCTCACCTGAAGAGTCCTTTCACGCATCTCCGGCAGTAGCGATGCCCGCATTCCGCCTGTTGCGGGTTGGTCAAGAGGAATCCGCACGCTTGGCACAGCAGCCCCACTTTGCTCAGAGGATCCATGGGCATCACGGAGCCGCGAAGCTTTCCCATCATCCACGAGCGCTGCCTCGAGCCGAGCAGGTCCCACGCCACAAAGTTCAGCCTCGTCCCTGGCTCGATCTGCCCGTCAATCGGTCCTCCCGTCAGTCAGTCAGTCAACAATCAATCAATCAATCAATCAATCCTTCCTTCCTCCCTCCCGCTTGCTTCTCAATCTGACTTGCCTGCAAACCAGGCGGGTGGAGAGTTTTTATATACGGCGGCGCCGGGTTGACGCGTGAGTCATCCGAAGACGCACGAAGGATTCCCAGGGCCAAACGAGCGTCGTCGGGGCAGCGGGGTGAGGTTGCGTGTTTGGAAAAGGCCGGTGGGCGGAGCCAGGGAAAAAAAATGCCTCGACTTGCCCGGACTGCAGAAGACGTGCGGAGAGACGGAGTAATGGGGGGAAATGCCGCTTGGAGGGTAGAAAAAAGGAAAGCGAATTATCTAACAGTCCGGGAAAGCGAAATAGGCGAGAATAGGGGGAAAAAGAAGCTAAAGGGCGTGGCGAGGGAAATAGGTTGCCTCGACGAAGGATCCAATCCCGGTGGGAAATAACAGGTCCCTGCTTTGCCTTCACGCTGTCCTACCTCGCAGGGGTGTGGTGCCCTGCGGTGGGAGGAGGAGGAAGCGATCTGTCTGCAGTCCCGGGCCTCTTTGGATCCACTTTCTACCTATCAATTAGGAGGCTGCTTTGCTCTCAAACTATCATATCTGGGGGGGGGGGGGTTTGCCAGTGTAACATTTTTCACCATCAGATCAGATGTACTCTAGTGCCCTATCAGGGCTACAGCTCCCATTATCTTCAGCTGACATGGCTGTAGGCAGTGCTTTTTTTGTAAGGTGCCGGAACTCACACATTGTTCTGTACCAGCCTGCTACCGGCCCTGCAGATAAGGCAGGGACAACCCCTTTTACAAGAAGGCAAGAGGCTGGAACTAAGCCTGCCAAATTTATTAACATAAAAACATAAAGAGAGCAAACACGAACCATGAAACAGGAGCTATTCAAACGGTTGCCTTCAGCAAACCAGCCCTCCCACGCATTCCCCTTTTAAACAGTTCAGGGCATGGCTTCTCTCTGCCTCCTTCTGAGGTGCCCCATTGCCTTCCTCTGTTTACTCCTGATTGACTGCCTCCTGCGTGGGGCGTCCTTGAACAGGGCCAGCTGTGGGTCATCTTGATCCACGCTGTCAGGCTCACACAGCTGGGTCTGTGTCATGACCAGATGGGAAGGGCCTGGCTGAGGGCTCTGTGGAGCCTCAATATTCTCAGCAAGCTCTTCAACACCCCCCTCCTCCTCCTCTGAATCGTCCGACCCAACTGCCGAATCCACAGGCTGACCCTGAATCACAACACATGTCATACAACCCGCCTTGCCTACCCTACAAGGTTTCATCCAAAAAAGGTGCCGGAACTCCGTTCTGAGCGTTCTATGAGGAAAAAAGCCCTGGCTGTAGGTGACTGCTTCAGAAGTGTTCAGTGGAGCAGGCCTATAGGAAATGACAGCAGGGCATCCTAAAAGCCTGTTTCAAGACACACGCTCAGTGGTGGGATTCAGCCAGTTTACACCAGTTTGGCAGAACCGGTAGCTAATTTTTTGTTGCCCAGGCCCAGAATGGACTTCCGGAAGTGACATCGGCACAGAGAACTGGTTGTTCACATATTTGAATCTCACCACTGCAAACGTTACTAGATCAGTCAGAGAGAGAGGAACTGATGTGGAGATCCCAAGGGAGCCTCTGTGTCTAAAGGGGAAACTAGAACCTGTGTCTCCCTGGTGCTAATCCAATACTTTCACCACTAGACCAGTCTAGGAGAGAGAAGAACTGGTCCACATCCCCAAGGGAGCTTCCATAACTGAAGGCGAATATGGAACCTGGATCTTCTAACTTCTATTGAAGCATCTTCAGTGGTACCCACTTTGTTTCTCCGTAATCCTAATCATCATCATCATCATAATCCAACCATTTAGTCCAACCCCCTGCTCAGGCAGGAAACCCTATACCATTTCAGGCAAATGGCTGGCCAGTCTCTTCTTAAAAACTTCCAGTGTTGGAGCATTCACCACTTCTGGAGGCAGGTTGTTCCACTGGTTAGTTGTTCTAACTGTCAGGAAGTTTCTCCTTAGTTCTAGGTTGCTTCTCTCCTTGACTAGTTTCCATCCGTTGCTTCTTGTCCTGCTTTTAGGTGCTTTGGAGAATAGCTTGGCTCCCTCTTCTTTGTGGCAGCCCCTGAGATATTGGAAGACTGCTATCATGTCACCCCTCGTCCTTCTCTTCATAATATTGTCATATAGTGATATATTAATTGGAAGACCATTTTCCCATTTTTTTTCCTCCATACCCTTCTCAAAAGAGTGCCTGGACATGACAAAATCAAATCAAGGTCAATTATTTTAATCATTGAAATTTTTCACATTAAGGAGATTATCCAGAGTGATCAATTATTTAGAATTGAATGATAATTTGATGGAGGTCCTTAAGATTACATCTCAGTCCGGTTTATGCCTACACAAAGTCAAGGTTCACATGTGAAGGAAGCCGCACATTAGAAGCTAACTACAAGGCAAGCCTATAATTACAAGTGTGTGTCAGAAAACCCCTCACAGAACACAAGTTGGAAATAGCAAGCTAATGGTTTCCCTGAAACTTCGATTTCTTTTTGCTTATCATAAAGGAAATAAGTGCTTCAAATCAAATGCGTCTCCCACGCTTGCTGGAGAAATTAGGGGAAGGAAAAGAAAAGGAACGCTCTGGCAATATATCTGAACACAGCTGTTTTTTATTATTGTTTCGTGGAAATGATTCATTTATGTTTGGTAAAAATTCTTGGTTTGCAAAATAAATAAGCCATGCTATTGGAAAGATTCCCCTATCAATGGACGAGTCAACCCCCCCCTTTTTTTTTTCTTCATCAATTGCATGTTTGGAGAAGAGGTTTTAAAAAATCTTCATTCGCTGGACTGCTTTCATCTTCACTGAGGCTGCTACTGCTAAAAAGAAAAATAACATGGCTAACAACTGGTCACAAGATTATTCTTATGATGCCCTCTTTTGAAAGGAAATGGCTCAGTTCCCATATTACTCTAAAAGATGGTTTGCTTAATCATAGCATGTTATCTGAACTATATTTGGTTGGATTCTATCGATGCACTAAGCCAGTGTTTCCCAGACTTGTCCACTTTAAAACCTGTGGACTTCAAATCCCAGAATTCCCCAGCCAGCTGGGAGTTTAAGGCCACAACTCTTAAAGTTACCAAGCTTGAGGGACACTACACTAAGCCACAGGTGTCCCCCACCATCCCATTTAATCCCCTCTGTACCCCCCCCCAATTGCATCATTGAATGTGATAACGAAATGGCTGATTTGGCATGACCTGATTTCTAAGTCAATCCATTAGTGGGGGAATGGAAATATAAGGTTTATTTGAGATGAAATGCTTCCATCTTTAAAATTGCGTGCCCTCCACCCCTCCCCCACCCCAATCTTCTGGAGAGCTGGCCCAAAATAGTTCTGTTAGGGAAATCTGCTGGGTGGGGGGTTGTTCTAAAAATAAAGGCAAATGGTTGCCACAACTATGTGATCAAATCAAAATGTCATAATACACATGTAAAAGGGTGAGGCTTCAATCATCGGGCTTTTTTTTTAGATTTGCGTTTGGCTATGTATGTGTGTTTATATGCTTTTAATATTTTTTTAAGTTCGCATGTTTTATATTTTTTTTAACTTTTTAAAATTATTAATTGAATTTCACTCTAAGATTTAATCTTGATCATGTTGCAAGCACCACCCTGACTTTTTTGACCAGATGTTAGATAACTTTGGGCTCTGCCCTGAAAGCCTCCCAACAGCTGGCTGATAAGGAGGGTAACATGATGCATCCCTCCCTTAAGCCATTCACCGTGTGGCTGATCCACAAGGGCTGAGCGGCACAGGATGGACTGTATTAAACTTGATCCCATTCTGTCTTGGCAACCATTTGCTTTTAATAAACTCGCCCCGTGAAACAGAGCAGCTGAGTTTTTCCTGAACTTGTTGACTTGCGAGATGGTGCAGGAGCCACAGTAGGAAAGCAGGACCATGGAAAGCTGGGCTGAAATTTTCAACCAGCCCTGGGTGAAATTCAGTGGGCAGAGCCTCACAGGATGTCATGATGGTAATTCTTGGATATATGGAAAGAACAATGAGGGGTTAGTATTATCTATTAAGTAGAAACCGATGTCTCCCCCAACCCATCCTTGTTCAATATCTGAGAAGGTCAAGGCAGCATATAGAGTTATCTGTGTCCAGTTTTTGTTTTTTTGTTTTTTTTAAAAAGTGAGAACCTAAATTATGTAGTCATGGCCGCCATCTTGACTTTTTCCGACTTCCGGTATCCAGAAAGAAATTTTGTCATACAAACTGACATTACAAATATTCCATGGAGACGTTGCAAGAGAGATATAGTACACTTGTCAAGCTGGAATGTTTTTTGTCTTTTTCTTCTCCACCAACATCTGGTTGGATGGCAACATCAGCCTAAAACAAGGGAAGGAGGCCGAAAGTTTAAATTTCTCCTCAACCCAGAAAGTTTTTCCTCAATCTCTCCTTGCCTCGCAAGGAGGTTGTGAAGATAACTTCAGAGAGAGGGGAGAACTATTTTGATGCCAGTAACGAAAAGATAGGGATCTGAAGGAAGTAGGTCAAAAAAGTCAAGTCGGAGGCCACAATCGTGATCAAACACCCCTACCCCACCCCCAACCTTTTTATAGACATTAAAAGGGACAAGGAATGGGAAATCCCTGTGCGTTCCCAAGAAACAAGATATACGTGTGATAAATCCATAGAAAGTATCATTCCATGTGTCACCCTTTTTAAAAAAATCAATTCAACAAGGAAGTCAGACAAATCTGTTTCAAGGAACGGAGCTAACTCTTTCTTTTCTGTTACTGATCCTCTAATCTGTTCCATAAGGTGGGATGATTCATATCCAAAACACTCTTTAAAATCTGCACATTCATCCTTACCCTACACTTAACAGGCAAAATCCAAGGAGCCCCTAAGACATTTACGTAACAGTACTTCTCAGCAAACAAATAATAGCTGCCTCAGGCTTATAAAATTGTAATCCTTAGCCTGTAAAAGAAACATGAGAAGGCAACCTATGCCACAGATGAGTAATGCACATTTTTCTTGCCCATAAAACATGAAAATTCTGGAAAAGTCCCTCTGGAGCTTTTTGAACATTCAAACGTTCAGGAGAATGTAACAGCAAAAAGGTAAGCGAGTTCACAGTGACATCTGAGTTTTTCACAGGGAAATCCCAGGTCCTGAGTTACTCCAGAGGTCTGCTTCCTATGCCAAGTAGATGGGCGGGAAAACCCGGTGACTCTCCTAACAACAGAGCTGGCTGGAACACAAGAAAAAAAAATATCACTAACTTCCTAGAGAAGCTGAGAAGATCCGGCTGCAGTTACTGGAAAAGTGATTTGAGATCCTAATATTTATATTTGGGGAGAAGGATTACTTTGAAACTGGCTATTTGGGAAAAGATTAAGACATTGGAAAACAAGGAGAGGGGTTGTTGGACAGAAGGCAGGAATTAGGCAATGCAGCAAGAGAAATCCTGAGAAATACTAGTTCCCCCCCCCCAAAAAAAAGAATATTAAATTATTTTGGAATTTTAGATTTAGGTTGAATTCCTTCAGGGAAAAAAAAGGCTGAACACAGTGGTAGTTGAAAAATAAAGGCTGTGTAAACAACATGCTGAAGTTGACTGCTTCGTTCCTCATTTTTTACAGTATTATGATTACTATTACTGTTATTATTATTATTATTCAGATTTGAAGGATGTACTGAAGCCTAAGCTAATCTTTATATAAGCTTTATATGTATACAAGTGGTCCTCAACTTACAAACACTAGTCACCCTTTGAAGTTACAGTGATTGAAAAAAGCGACTTATGACTGTATTTCGTACTTACAGCCATTGCAACGTGCCCATGGTCAGGGGATCAAAATTCAGATGCTTGCCAAATGGTTCCTATTTATGACGGTTTCAGCTGTGGTGGGATTCAAATATGTGAACAACCAGTTCTCTGTGTGGATTCCGCTTCTGGAAGTCCATTCTGGGCGTGAGCAACAAAAAAATTAGCTACCGGTTCTGACGAACTGGTGCGAACCGGCTGAATCCCACCACTGGGTTATAGTGTCCAAAAGTCACGACATCCCCTTTTGTGACTTTCTGACAGGCAAAGTCAAAGAAAGGTCGTAAAACGCAGCAAAACTCACTTAATGACTGTCTCACTTAGCAACAGAAATTTGGGACTCAATTGTGGTCGTACGTCGAGGAATACCTGTGGTGAGCTTTGGAGAAATCGACCGGTGCTACTTAGTTTGCATGATCCAATCACAGATTATCTAAAAGAAACACATACTGGTAGTCCTTGATTTACAATTATTCATTTAGCAAGTGTTCGAATTTATAACTAAATAAAGTGACTTATGATCAGTCCTCACAGTTAGAACCACCAAGGCATCCTCACAGTTATGTGGCCAAACTTCGGTTGCTCAGCAACCAGCATGTGTTTACAATGGTTACAGTGTCCTGGGTTTATGTGATCGCCATGTTGTGACTCTTCCAGCTAGCTTCCAACAAGCACAGTCAACAGGGAAACCTGGATTCGCTTAATGACTATATGGTTCACTTAATAACCACAATAATTCACTTAACTACTATAGCACAAAAGGTCATAAAAGTTGGCACGATTCACTTAACAACCATCTTGTTCAGCAATGGAAATTCTGGTCATAAGTCAAGGACCACCTGTACAGTAAATTAATTGTTTTTAGTGATCAACTGGCTTTGTGATAGTTGCAGAGGATCTGAATCAAATCTTGGTCGTCTTTCTAGATCATAACCTCCTCAACTCAAGAGGCCCCCTCAGATCCATAAGATGAGCAAAGTTTTGCATGTGGATTTAATTAAGAGAACAAATGGCACCCTGTGAATTCTTCTTAACATGAATACATTTTCATTTCTTCCATAGTCTTCCACACTCGTACTGTTTTTATGTAGATTATTTCTTGTTATCTGATTTTCTGAAAGTGAAAGCTTATGATGTAAATGCTCAGATGATTTCAGAGCGTGCTCCTAATGCTCGGGTTAATAATAATATGCTAAATACAAATTATTTTTTCCCCTTTTGGTACTGTCCATGGGGTTTTTGAACTAAAGAACCTCTTGTTGAGAGTGAAGAAGGAGAGTGCAAAAGTTGGGTTGAAACTAAACATTAAGAAAACCAAGATCACGGCATCCAGCCCTCTCAATTCCTGGCAAATAGATGGGGAAGAAATGGAGGTAGTGACAGATTTTATTTTCCTGGGCTCCAAGATCATCACAGACGGGGACTGCAGCCAAGAAATTAAAAGACGCTTGCTCCTGGGGAGGAAAGCCATGACATATCTAGACAGCACACTAAAAAGCAGAGACATCACCCTGTCAACAAAAGTGCATATAGTCAAGGCTATGGTCTTCCCAGTTGCAATGTACGGCTGTGAAAGTTGGACCATAAGAAAGGCTGAGCGCCAAAGAATTGAAGCCTTTGAACTATGGTGCTGGAGAAGACTCCTGCGAGTCCCTTGGACTGCAAGGCGATCAAACCGGTCAGTCCTAGAGGAGATCAACCCTGACTGCTCTTTAGAAGGTCAGATCCTGAAGCTAAAACTCAAATACTTTGGCCACCTAATGAGAAGGAAGGACTCACTGGAGAAGAGCCTAATGCTGGGAAAGGTTGAGGGCAAGAGAAGAAGGGGACAACAGAGAATGAGGTGGCTGGATGGAGTCACTGAAGCAGTAGCATGAGCCTAAATGGACTCCAGAAGATGGTAGAGGACAGGAAGGCCTGGAGGAACATTGTCCATGGGGTCACGATGGGTCAGACACGACTTTGCAACTAACAACAAAATACAAATTTATCTTTTGGAAAAGGCAATATTTTCTGCCAATAAGATGATGCAGCAATATGTGTTACTTTGGCAAACATTCTATGGTGTCTTACAATAATGTCTTCTATGGTTCAAATTATAATTCAGGTAGTTCTTGACTTACAAGAGTTCATTTAGTGACTGTTCGAAGTTACAACAGCCCTGAAAAAAGTGATTTATTTTGACCATTTTTCATACTTAGCGACCGTTGTAGCATCTCCATGGTCATGTGATCAACATTCAGATACTTGGCAACTGACTCATATTTATGACCGTTGCAGTGTCCTGGGGTCATGTGATCACCTTTTGTGACCTGACAAGCAAAGTCAATGAGGAAGCCAGATTCACTTAACCATGTTATGAGCAATTGCAGTGATTCACTTAACAACTGTGGCAAGAAAAGTTGTAAAGCGGGGCAAAATTCACTTAACTATCTCACTTAGCAACAGAAATTTTGGCCTCAATTATGGTTGTAAGTTGAGGACTACCTGTAGTGAATTCATTGAAACACTGGTAACTATTGATAAGGGTAAAATATAAGATACACTAGATTATTATTTTTTCTTTTCCTTCTTTTTTGTATATTGACTTTATGCTTGTAATATTTTTTAAGTTTCTCTTTTTTAAGATCGAGGATGGTTTGCTGTATTTTATATTTTGGTAAATTAATACAATGTTGAAACTCAAAAAAGATTGAAGATAGTTTTTACATTTAAAAATATGGCAAGTACATATTTTAAAAGGTCTGCATTGTTTTTTTTCTTACACTGCACAACAGAACAACACAGGTGAAGGAGAAAATTGTACAATTATGTGATTGGATGTTAGACATAAACAAATTAAGTGACATGAGGGTGACCCATACTTACTGTAGATCTATTAATCATTGTAAAAAAAAAAGTATTCCAATGAGAGTCACAATTTGTCATCGCAAATGAGGCTATTACACTGAGTGCAGAACCAGATCAAAAACTGCTTGTCTTCCCTCTTTACAAGAAACTGTAATCACAATTCTATTTATAAAATTGGAGAACGGTAATCTGGATTTTTTTTACTTCAATAATTTAATTTAATTTAATTTAATATTTGCATTTGTATACCGCCCTTTCCCTGAGGACTCAGGGCGGTTTACAGGGAATTAAAATCGAAACATACAAAAGTTAAAACCAATTAAAAAAGCATTAAATTCACCCTGTAGATTAAAACCCCAGTTAAAATTTTCTCCTCAGCCTGGGCCCGAGAGCTCAAAGAGCCAGGTCTTCAGGCCCCGGCGGAATGATCGGAGGTCGGGAGCAGTCCTCAGCTCTACCGGCAGCTGGTTCCAGAGGGCAGGCGCTCCCACTGAGAAGGCCCTATCCCTGGGTGTCACCCGCTGGCAATCTCTCACCGGCGGAACCCTGAGCAGACCCTCCCTGTGGGAGCGCACTGGGCGAAGGGCGTTTGATGCCGGCAGCAGGTGTTCCCTCAAATAACCCGGACCCAGGCCATGTAGGGCTTTATAGGTGATAACCAGCACCTTGAATTTCACCCGGAGGGCAACCGGAAGCCAATGCAGCTCGCGGAGTAGAGGTGTTACATGGGAGTATCGGGAAACCCCCATTACAACTCGCGCGGCCGCATTCTGCACCAGTTGAAGCCTCCGAGTGGTCTTCAAGGGCAGCCCCATGTAGAGAGCGTTGCAGTAGTCCAAACGGGAGGTCACAAGCGCATGAGTGACTGTGCGTAGGGCGTCTCGGTCCAGATAGGGACGCAACTGGCGCACCAGGCGAACCTGTGCAAAAGCCCCCCTGGTCACGGCTCCTATGTGATCTTCAAAATTGAGCCATGAATCCAGGAGGACGCCCAAGTTGCGAGCCCTATCAACGGGGGGTAACACCTCACCCCCCATCGTTAGAGGTGGAATAACTTGGTTAACCCGAGACGCCGATATGCACAGCCACTCAGTGTTGGCGGGATTGAGACGAAGCCTGTTTCTCCCCATCCAGACCTGAACCGCCTCCAGGCACCGGGACATCACGGAGAGGGCATCACTGGGTTGGTTCAGGGTGGAAAGAAAAAGTTGGGTATCATCAGCGTACTGGTGATACCCTAGTTCAATAATAATGTCAGGGAGCAACCAAGAATGTACACCTCTGCACCCCATCTTTTTAACCTGATATTGGATGATGATCTGGATGGAGCATTCTCTCTTGAGGTGATTGCTTAAAGGTAAAGGTAAAGGTTCCCCCGCACATGCGTGCTAGTCATTTTCCAACTCTAGGATCCGGTGCTCATCTCCGTTTCAAAGCTGAAGAGCCAGCGCTTGTCCGAGGACGTCTCCATGGTCATGTGGCCGGCATGACTAGATGCCAAGGGCGCACGGAACGCTGTTACCTTCCCACTGTAGTGGTCCCTATTTTTCTACTTGCATTTTTATGTGCTTTCGAACTGTTAGGTGGGCAGAAGCTGGGACGAGTAACAGGCGCTCACTCTGTTACGCGGCACTCAGGATTTGACCCACCAAACTGCCGACCATCTGATCGACAATTGTGGGTAATGATATCTGGGAATGACTGTGGAAGATCCACAGACTAGACCAGGAGTAGGCAACCTTGGCTCTTTTATGACTTGTGGACTTCAACTCCCAGAATTCCTGACCCAGCCATGTATTGTTACAAATGTGTCTTTTCTTCTTAATTGAATACATGTCCTGAAACATAGCGAGCATGCTTTTTTCATTTCTTTTGAATTGGGTTCTAGAACTCTGATTTATAAGTTTTTTTTATTAGAAGAATTGCAGTAGGAAAGGAAGAATCAGATGTTTTTAGATGAGTCAGAATTTTCAGTTCTAATTCTTATACAGGAGTTTCTATGGTGAAGGTATGAAAAAAAACTTCACACTGGTAGGTGTGGTCATATGATTGATATATTGTATGGAAAACCAAATTTAAGCAAGAATGTCTTTTTAAATATGTACAAAACTTCGCACAGCATGGCAAATATAATCCTTTATATTTTAAGAAGGTCTGATTGTTTATAAACATTACAAATTAGCAAAAAGAAGGGAGTCAGAAATCAGTGGTTTGTTTTTTAAAATTATTATTATTATTATTACCTTTTTCTTTCTATTGTTCAGGTATTTTAACTGGTTACATTTGCTCCTTTTGTTTCCTTTTATCAATATGCAAACACAAAGTAATAATACAAGAGAACTTAACATTAAATCATTAGTTTCAGACTGCCCCACAATGACTACTTTGATATGAAATACAAGAGTCCTTTTTTATGTTATTTTCAATTTTGGTTGAAAAATTAAACAACTTTTGCTTGCAATATTGACATCTGCTATTAACATTGACAGGCATTTTACTTTTTCTTATTTTCAATATTTTAAGCTTTGTAAATAATGGTGTTCATAATTTATAATATATATATTTATGATATATAAATATATATTCTTGATATAATATAAATATATATTCATGGTATTATGTTCTAAATATATATTCATGGTATTATGTTATAAAAATCATTATAAACTGAAAAACAAACTCCATTATTTAGAAAGCTAAAAATATTGAAAATAAAAAAAAGTAAAATGTCTGTCAGTATTAATAGCAGATGTCAATATTACAAGCAAAAACATAAAAAGCACTCTTGCATTTCATATCAAGGTTAGGACGCTGAGCTTGTCGATCAGAAGGTCGGCAGTTTGGCGGGTCGAATCCCGAGTGCCGCGTAGCAGAGTGAGCGCCTGTTACTCATCCCAGCTTCTGCCAACCTAGCAGTTAGAAAGCACGTAAAAATGCAAGTAGAAAAATAGGGACCACTCCGGTGGGAAGGTAACAGTGTTCCGTGCGCCTTTGGTGTCTAGTCGTGCCGGCCACATGACCATGGAGATGTCCTCGGACAAGCGCTGGCTCTTCGGCTTTGAAACGGAGATGAGCACCGGCCCCTAGAGTCAGAAACGACCAGCACGCACGTGCGGGGGAACCTTTACCTTTACCTTTATGTAAAATATAATAATTATTTATATATTTATAGGAATATATAAATATTCTTGCAATGAAATTTGTACTGAAATAATATAATATGTAAAGATTTATAACATTACAATAAAAGGAAAAAAGGGTTAATCATGTGTTCATGCCACTATCTTTACATTTTTTGCCGCCCTTCATGGATCTTGTAAACTTTATTAATATGTGAATTTGGTGTCCTCTATGGTTATTCTATAAATTAGACATTGCAAAAGGAGAGCTATAAAATAATGGCAAAAAATAAGAAAGACAATGGGACTAACATATTTTGCTAAAAGGCATAGATTTTCATGAGTTGCAGTTCATTTATGCCTTTTTGTAAAATCTTAATAATTTAATTTAATCTATGCCTTTTAATAACATTTGTTAGTTGGAAAAGGTGCTGTCAGAATCCTTCTATAAAGTAGAATAAATAATTTTTGATAGCACTAGAGCTCAGAAACCATTTTGATCTATCCAGGAATCCTTATCTTTTTTGTCATATACTGATATAAAGTTTCTCATCTAAGAAATTTGAATTTATTTCTTACTTTATCACAATGAAAATACCATATTCAGTCACATAGGTTACAATTCCTTTGAGATTAATATGATGAAAATTCATTTGTCTGATACCAAATAATATTTTAAGACATCTTTCTGTTTAGTTCGTGTTATTTCATGAGAATTTTTTTTTCTTAGTGCACCATTATGTAACCATCTGTGGGAGGGGAATCCTTTGAAATTTTCCCTACATGGATTACAAATGTTGATTGGAAAGGTTGATCAGCTTTCCACATACCATACTTATCAGTTTTAAAACTGGATCAAATTACTGTTTGGAACAACTGTATCTGAATTCATTTCCTCAGCTTGAATGCTGCTCTACAGTATGACCTCACTGCAAGGTTGTGGGATCTCTCTTTTTCTAAGGATCAAGTTCAGTGTGTGCACTTAATGACATTTGAGGGTGTGTCAAAATCTGCAGGAAGGTGGGTGCATTTTCAGAACAGGTCCTTTTGTACATATGTGTGTCCCCACATAGAAAAGGGGTGTGTCTTTGTTCATGACACTGCAGCTATCTTGCTTTGCTTAATGTTGAGATAGATAGATAGATAGATAGATAGATAGATAGATAGATAGACAGACAGACAGACAGACAGACAGACAGACAGACAGACAGACAGACAGACTTATTTACTTACTTACTTACTTAAAGGTAAAGGTAAAGGTTCCCCCGCACATGCGTGCTAGTCGTTTCCAACTCTAGGGGCCGGTGCTCATCTCCGTTTCAAAGCCGAAGAGCCAGCGCTTGTCCAAGGATGTCTCCGTGGTCATGTGGCTGGCATGACTAGACGCCAAAGGTGCACGGAACGCTTTTACCTTCCCACCGTAGTGGTCCCTATTTTTCTACTTGCATTTTTACGTGCTTTCAAACTGCTAGGTTGGCAGAAGCTGGGACGAGTAACAGGCACTCACTCTGTTACGCGGCACTCGAGATTCGACCCGCCAAACTGCCGACCTTCTGATCGACAAGCTCAGTGTCCTAACCCACTGAGCCACCGCATCCCTTACTTACTTACTTACTTACTTACTTACTTACTTATAAAATTTACTGGTTGCCCATCTTACCAGAGGGTAACTTTGAGCAGCTAACAGTCATAAAAATGTATTTATACAATACATTAAAACATAAATAAATTAAATTACAACTAAACATTAGAATCTGATGACACATGGGGAGGATAGGGGTGGAGAGGAGGGATGTGGGATCTGTTGTTAATCAACCACCTTCACAGCACTGTTCTCCTGTTGGGGCCCCAAGCAACTGGGAGAGCCAGGGCTTAAGGCCCTTAAGAAAAGAAAGGAAGGTTGGGACCAACTTTACATTGTGGGGGCAGAGATGTTCCAGAGGGCAGGAGCAACAGCAGAGAAGGCCCTCCTTCTGGACCCACCAGCCAGAATAATGGAACTGATGGACTGACAGCATGCCTCTTCTGCCAACATGAGTGCGAAGGGCCAATCCCAGTGGGTGAGATGTTCCCTCAAATAGCCAGGATTTATGCCATGGAGGGATAGATGATAGATAGATGATAGAGAATGGGGGGAGAGGGGGAGGGAGGGATGGAAGGAGAGAGTGAGAGAGAGAGTAGATAGATTAATATGGGAGCTAGTGTAACTTTAGAATAGAATAGAATAGAATAGAATAGAATAGAATAGAATAGAATAGAATAGAATAGAATAGAATAGAATAGAATAGAATAGAATAGAATAGAATAGAATAGAATAGAATAGAATGGACCTTGGAGGTCTTCTAGTCCAGCCCCTTGCTCAAGCAGGAGAGCCTATACCATTTCAGACAAATGGTTGCACAATCTCTTCTTGAAAACCTCCAGTGATGGAGCACCCACAACTTCTGGTGGCAAGCTGTTCCACTGGTTAACTGTCCTCACTGTTAGGAAGTTTCTCCTTAATTCCAGGTTGCTTCTCTCTTTGATCAGTTTCCAACCATTGTTTCTTGCCCTGCCCTCTGGTGCTTTGGAAAATAATTTGACACCCTCTTCTTTGTGGCAGCCCCTTCAAACACTGGAATACTGCTATCGTGTCGCCCCTGTTTCTTCTTTTCTTTAGACTAGCCAAACCCAAGTCCTGCAGCCGTTCTTAATATGTTTTAGTCTCCAGGCCTTTGAACATTTTAGTTGCTCTTCTCTGAACTTTTCCCAAGGTTTCAGCATCTTTTTGTAGTATGGTGACCAAAATTGGTTGCAGTATTCCAGGTGTGGTCTCACTAGGGTTTTATAAAGTGGTATTAGTACTTTGTGTGATCTTGATTCTATGCCTCTGTTTATACAGCTCAGGAATGTATTAGGTTTTTTGGCGGCTGCTGCACACTGCTACCTCATAGTCAAGTTATTGTCTACTAGGACTCCCAGGTCCCTCTCACAGTTTCTGTTTTTGAGCCAGGTCTTGCCTAATCTGTACTTGTACCTTTGATTTTTCCTGCCTAAATGTAAAACTTTGCTTTTCTCCACATTAAAACTCATTTTGTTGGATAGGGCCCATTGTTCAAGTTTGTCAAGATCTTTTTGGATCCTGAGCTTGTCTTCTGGGGTGTTGGCTATTCCTGCCAGTTTGATGTCATCTGCAAATTTGATGAGTTCCACTTCTATTCCCTCATGTAAGCCATTAATGAATTTAGTGGTAAAGGAGGAGGAATGTCCCTCTTAAGCTGAGAAGCCAGCTAGGCTTGTCACCCCTAACCTGGGAAATAAAAAAATAGAATCTATTCATCAACAACACTGGACAAGCATGGTAGATTAACATCCATAAGCTTTAATGTAGAATCTTCATTGGGTTGATTGAGACTGATAATAAAGGATGGATGCATTGATTTTATTTCTTTCATTCATTAAAAGTCTGAGTTACATGACAACTGAACCTTCAAACCCAGTTGACTATTCTTGTAAGAAGTAGAAGGAATTGGGTTAATTTTACATTAATCACATATATATGTCTGGAACAACATTTGAACATTCCATTCTTATAAATTAGAGTGAAATGGGTCTCCTTTGAACTTGAAGTGCCATTAACTCAACTGTAGAGGTGCTTGGTGTATATAAGACATCTCATTGTTAATAATAACATATATTAATGAATGCCTTTTGACTGGAGGTGCCGTTCAGAAGTAATGTTAATTCACCCAATCTGGGCTTGTCTAATATTGACACATTTGGGGCTGAAATCCAGAGGACCAGTACTGTGCCTTTAAACCACTTGATATAAGTCATGATGGATATATTCTTCTCAGCTATATCCCCATTATTGGGAAACGATCAAGACATTGAGGCGTTTCATAAATGTGGACTGCCCCAAGAATCCCAGAAGGAGAAGTTAATTTAATTAATTTAATTTTAATTTATTGAGATTTTTATACCGCCCTTCTCCCAAAGGGACTCAGGGCGGTTCACAGGGCATAAATATAAACACCAATACAAACATTAAAAAATAATTAAATTAATGCCCAAGTTAAAACCAGAATACTAAAACAAACCAATAAAAAAAAACCCAAGTACCCCCATCAGGCCAGACCCGCTAGTTCAAATAAATGGGTCTTCAACCCGCGACGGAAGGATCGGAGGTCTGATGCCATCCGGAGCTCGACCGGCAGTTGATTCCATAACGCCGGAGCACCCACAGAGAAGGCCCTCCCCCTGGGGGCCACCAGTCGACATTCCTTGACAGGAGGCACCCTGAGGAGGCCCTCTCTGTGGGCGCGCACAGGGCGGAGGGGAGTCGACGCCGGCAGCAGGTGGTCCTCGAGGTATCGCGGACCCATGCCATGTAGGGACTTAAAGATCATAACCAAAACCTTGAACCTTACCCGGAAGACAACTGGCAACCAATGCAGCTCACGGAGCAAAGGTGTAACATGGGAGTACCGGGAAACTCCCAAGACAACTCTCGCGGCCGCATTCTGTACCAGTTGGAGCCTCCGAGTAGTCTTCAAGGGAAGTCCCATGTAGAGAGCGTTACAGTAGTCTAGGCGAGAGGTCACGAGCGCATGAGTGACCGTACACAAGGCCTCCCGATCCAGATAGGGCCGCAACTGGCGCACCAGGCGAACCTGGGCAAAAGCCCCCCTAGTCACGGCCACTATGTGATCCTCCAAAGTGAGTCGTGAATCTAGGAGGACTCCCAAGTTGCAAGCCCTATCCACAGGGGGTAAAAGCTCACCCCCCATAGAAAGAGGTGGAACATCCCAGGTGTCTCGGGAAGCCGGAATGTACAGCCACTCAGTCTTGTCAGGGTTGAGTTGAAGTCTGTTCCTCCCCATCCAGACCCGAACCGCCTCCAGGCAACGGGACATCACAGCGAGGGCATCACTGGGGTGGTTTGGGGTCGAAATAAAAAGTTGGGTATCATCAGCATATTGATGATACCCAACTCCAAAACCACGAATGATCTCACCCAGCGGCTTCATATAGATGTTGAACAGGAGAGGCGAGAGGACCGACCCCTGAGGAACTCCACAAGCGAGAGTCCTAGGGGTCGACCTCTGCCCCCCTGCCAACACCGACTGCGAGCGTCCCAGGAGATAGGAGGAGAACCACTGAAAAACCGTGCCTCCCACTCCCAATCCCCTGAGACGCTGTAGCAGGATACCATGGTCGATGGTATCAAAAGCCGCCGAGAGGTCTAATAGGACTAGGACAGAGGAATACCCCCTATCCCGAGCCCTCCAGAGATCATTCACCAGAGCGACCAATGCCGTCTCCGTGCTGTGCCCGGGCCTGAAACCCGATTGGTAAGGGTCCAGATAATCCGCTTCATCCAGGACCAGAGGGAGCTGATGCGCCACCACACTCTCAACAACCTTCGCAAGAAAGCGAAGGTTGGAGACTGGACGGAAGTTGTTCAGTACAGCTGGGTCCAAGGCAGGCTTCTTGAGGAGAGGTCTCACCACCGCCTCCTTCAAGACGGTGGGGAAATAACCCTCACTCAAAGAAGCAGATATAACCGCCTGGAGCCAGCCTCGTGTCCTCTCCCTAGCTGCGTAAACCAGCCAAGAGGGGCACGGGTCCAATAAGCATGTGGTGGAACTCAGCTTCCCCATAATCCTGTCCACTTCATCAGGGGTCACAGAATCGAACTCCTCCCAGATAACATTGACAAGACCGCCCGTGTCCTGATCGTCAGACTCTGCCCAGCTGGAGTCCAAACCGGTCCGAATCCGAGCGTCCGAAGTTGACGCTTAATTGGCAGCAAAAGATAGTTCATACATGTCAGTGTACTTGATCTCTTTTTTTAAATAAAAGGGCAAGAAAGAAGACTTTGCAGAAATTGGATCTACCTTTTTAGATTTAAGACAAATTTCTCAGATTTTCCATCCCATCCTTTCTTAATATTGCTGTTGCATCACATTGTAATTATGGTTCAATATATGAAGGGGTGTCTGTAGGGGCTGATCAACATCAGTAAGGTATTGCAGTTGAGCCCAGTATGTACAAAACATTTTGTGATTCAACCCTGTATGCACAAAGTGGTAGGGCTTTGATCAAGACACCACAACTATCATCTTGCAGATTCCCACATGGATATTTTTCCTTTCCTTTCCTTTCCTTTCCTTTCCTTTCCTTTCCTTTCCTTTCCTTTCCTTTCCTTTCCTTTCCTTTCCTTTCCTTTCCTTTCCTTTCCTTTCCTTTCCTTTCCCTTTTCCTCAGAAAAAGGTCTACTCAAACTTCTAAATTATATGTAAGTCAAGTATTCAGTCATTTAACTGATCTAGCTACAGAATGTTTGGGACACTATTAAAATAGCAAGTTTAATATAATGTCCGACACACACTAAAACAACAAAACTTACTGAAGATCCCAACCTTTGAGCCAGATATTGGTCAAAATGTTTATGTTTGCAAAGTATTTAAAATGCATGCGCTGCTCAGATCCCCAGCCTCAACATGGATCCGGTGAAGCTGCTACTGATATGGAAAAGGCAGTTTGAAGTCACGCAACTTCATTACTTAAAAAGTGTCACCATCATCAGAATAAAATTTGGGACAAAATGAGTCACTTGCCCTAAATTGAACAGGGCATGATTAATATTTATTGAGAATCTAATCACAAAACTAGAAACAGAAATTTAGCAAAGGTTTGAGAAATACTGTAGCTGCTGATCAACATGGAATCTGCAAGTGTTCCGTTTCTTTATGAAAAACACCCTATCGAACAAACTCACATATTTCCTCCCCCCCCAATCTCGAGAACAAACTGCACGTTATTTCCTCACAGCAGCTCTCGGTGTCACTTGTTCAAAATGACAGATGATGACTCAGTAGCAGTGGAGTGTGTGTGCTTGTGTTCTTAGTGCAGGAAGAAGATGTGTTCATACATGAGTTCTCGTGACTTTCTGAGAATTAATGACATGTTTAGATCTTGCAATGGAGGGCTAGATTTCTGTTTGCAACTCATATGTTCAGTTTCCCTGGATTGATGTCAAGTTGGGCCTACCAGTATGATGCCAATAAAGACTCAAGTACCTGTAGATGTTTCCTTTGAAGTCCATTAAGCTCCCTTTTCCATCTGTTCTTTTTAAAAACCAGTTCAATGGGTGCTGCCAATGGGTGAAGATTTTATTTATTGATTGATTAAATTTATTGGCTGCCCAACTTACCACAGTATAACTCTGGGCAGTTTACAATCTATCCAGACCATCTCACTAATAAAGATGATTAGAGGGCTAGAGACTTTTAAAAAAATGAAGAACGATTGTAGGAATTAGGTATGTCTAGTCAGGTGAAAAGAAGGACTAGAGGATATGATAGCAATGTTCCAATATTTAAGGGGCTGTCACACATAATACTATGGTACATGTATGATGGAAATATGTAGTCAGTTTTGTAAGGTTTGAGGTATTTAAGAAATTATGTATATAAGTAAGCTATAGGTTACATTTTATATATTGTGTGCTTGTGGATTCATTTAACAATTATTCAAAAGTTAATTAGAACATAGAATAATGGAGTTGGTAGGGACCTTGGAGGTCTTCTAGTCTAACCTCCTGCTTGAGCAGAAGACCCTATACTATTTCAGACAAGTGGTTGTCCAGTCTCTTTTTGGAAAGTCTCCAGTGATGGAGCACCCACAACGTCTGGAGGCAAGCCATTCCACTGGTTGATTGCTCTCACTGTTTGGAATTTTTTTCCTAGAATTAGTTCTATGGTGATTCTCTCCTTAGTCAGTTTCCATCCATTGTTTCTTGTCTTGCTTTTTGGTGCTTTAGAAAATAGTTTGATCCCCTCGTCTTTGTAAGAGCTCCTCAAATATTGGAACACTGCTATCCTGTCTCCCCTAGTCCTTCTTTTCATTAGATTGGACGTACCCAATTCCTGAAATTGTTCTTCATATGTTTTAACCTCCAGCCCCCGATCATTCTTGTTGCTCTTCTCTGTACTCTTTCCAGAGTGGTGACCAGAGTAAGTTATTGTGGTGACCAGAACAAGCTGCAGTATTCCAAGTGTGGTCTTGCTAAGGTTTTGTAAAGCAGTACTAGAACTTCCTGTGATCTTGATTCCACCCCACTATTAATGCAGCCTAGGATTGCATTGGGTTGGTTTTTTTGGCTGTTGCTGCACACTGTTGGCTCATATTTAAGTGATTGTCCACTAGGACTCCGAGATCCCCCTCCAAGTTACTGACATTAAGCCAACTTTCTGTACCTCTACAGTTGGTTTTTCTTGCCAGTGTAAAAACCTTACTTTTTATCTACACTGATTTTCATTTTGTTAGATAAGGAGGTAATTATGTACCTCCAAGTCAGATCACCTTATTTGTTTATCAGTAATTGGTATCATGTCAAAGGCACATTGTTCTTCTAGAACAGAGTTTCTCAACCTCACCCACTTTTAGACGTGTGGACCTCAGAATTCCCCAGCCAACAGGTTCCTGTATCTTAAAGTGGCTGAGATTGAGAAACACTGTTCTAGAAGATTTACAGCACCTGCATACTGTACACACATTCTCCTTTTATTTGCACAGAGGGACCTGTTCTGATCACTTAGGACAAAGGTCTCCATGCCAGCTCGTAAAGGTTACTAGAGTTTACTTCAGGAGATTCCTTCAATGCCATCTAGTTCCTGCTACTGTCCACGTAACCTGCTTGCTTCATATTTTTCCCTTTATTAACCAAGCTCCTTTCTCAGTTCCTTGTCTCTGTCACTCATTTTCCTATGTTCTCTCCAACTAACAGTGACAAAGCTTAACAATTTTTACACACCTCAGGCTTGGCCTTGGGTCACAATGAGGAGGAAAATACCAGAGAGATCTTGCATTTGAAAGCTTGAAGCCAGCTTGTCTCCTAGGAAGAAATCTGGTAGAAATGAAATTAGGTTGGGAAATCAATGTCCGGATTTCAATCTGTTCTCCAGTATTGGCACTAACGCCTGTTAGATACTAGACTGCTGGGGTCTCACTGCTTCTTTATTCCTGCCACCTCTGGTGGGAAAGCCCCTTTGCTTTTTATAGGTAGGTGTTTTTTTTAAGAAACAACTTTATTGAATTTCAAAAAGTGATAAAATACAGAATATAAAAAGTTTGAAAAAGGAGAAGCGAGAAAAGTTAGAATTAAAAGTGTAACAAGAGAAAAAAGAAATGAAAAGGGGACACAGAAACAGTCGCTCCCAAATTTCTTCATTACAAAATATATAATAAAGTTACATCTTACCCTTAAGTTTAAACAAAAAAGGCATAACATATGAATAGGATAGTATAGTATAGTATAGGATAGGATAGGATAGGATAGGATAGGATAGGATAGGATAGGATAGGACAGGAATTGGATAGGAATTGGATAGAATAGAATAATAACTTTGTCACTTTGAATGTACACTAATTGGCATACATTAAAATGAAATTTTGTTGCATACAGCTCGCAAAGCTGTATGAAGTATACGTAGCAAACAAAACAGTAATGATGCACAATATCTCTATAATCAAAACAGATATAGTTATCAAATCCCCAAATCAAAGTTTCATTTCTATCTTTTTCAACCAAGAAGTCCAAGAATGGTGTCCAAAATAGACCACTTTGGGGGGGGGGTTTAGTCAGAGTGGTCTATTTTGCCCTTCCAGCCAGCTCCAGTCATTTCATAATCCATTCTTCCATCTGCATATCCTTCCTCCTCTATGCATGTAGAAGTCTTGTTGCTATTATCCTGCATAAAAATAAAGTCCCATGTTCCCTTTCAATCCATGTATTCATCATATCTAAAAGAAAGACCCTTGGTTTTATTTGCACATCGATGTTTAGTATCTTCTGAGTTAAAATGCATATATGGTTCCAGCATTTGGTCTTTGAAGATATGTGAGGAATTCTGGTAGTTGAAGTCCACAAGTCATAAAAGGGCCAAGTTTGAAGACCCCTTTTCTAGTCCTACTGCCTGCTCAAGCAGGAGACCCTATCATTTCAGATGTTTGGTTGCCCAGTCTCTTCTTTAAAAACCCCAGTGTTGGAGCATCCACAACTTCTGGAGACAAGTCCTTCCACTGAATGATTTTTCTGTCAGGAAATTTCTCCTCAGTTCTAGATTGGTTCTCTCCTTGATCCCTTCTTCCTCAAGGAAAAAAAACCAGTCCAATTTCCTTTTGAAGAAAAAAACCCCCACCTTTGAGACAAATATGACCTGGATGACTGAGAATCTCCACAGACAAACTTCCTTCTACTCATTATCTTTCCCCAGCACGTCTATCAGTAGCAGAAGATGTTATGTATGGGGATAATAAAATATAGCAGCAGCTCATTGTGACCATCAGGTGGCGCTGTACTGTATCTGGATTGGCTGGTAAGCGCCTGGCCAGAAAACCCAAGTAAGGGATTGGCTGCCAGTGCACCTGGCCAAGTATATAAGCGGGTACAGGTAACCCCTTTGTTCGTTTGGTACTGCTTCCAATAAAGAGCTGCCATGCTGAATCCTTTGTCTGTTGTCTGACCATGCGGCCAAGAACCCACTACACAATAGTGGTGACAAAGGTGGGATCTTGTTCCTCCTGAAGAGCTGAAGTCACTAAGGATCGGTGGAAAGCAATTCCCCGAACCTTCCTCGGCTGGCTAAGCAAGAGTTTGCAGTCAGCAAAACGGAGAAACAGGATGGCCACGGTGCAGTATGGACAGGTGCTGCCGTTCGACATGCGGCATCCCGAGAGATGGGCTTCACACCTGAGCCAGGTAGAAGGGTTCTTGCGGGCTAACCAGATCACTGCTGACATCCAGAAAGCCGCGTTCCTGACCTGCCTGAGCGGCCCCACAGTCCATGACCTGGCCGTTAGCCTCTGCGCGCCAACAGCGATCAAGACCATGTCGTATAAGGACGTTGTGGAGAAATTGAACAATCACTTCAAGCCGTGAATATCTGAACTGGCATGGCGAGGCCAGTTTGACCAATGGTGCCAGAGGCCAGGTGAGACGGCTTCTGAATATATTGCAGCTCTACGGGAAGCCGTGCACCTGTGCAATTTTTCTAATTTGGAAGAAAGGTTGCGGGATCGATTGGTGTGTGGGCTGAGAGACAAGCGGCTGCAGCAGCACTTATATGCATGGCCGGTGATCACATTACAAGATGCTCAGGATGAGATCTTAGCCAGCGAAGCCACTGGGGAAGCTGTAAATGCGACCCCCCCAAACTCAACCCAGCAGCCAAGGCGGTTCCATTCATCACGGAGCGGCTGTGGACGGCGAAATTGGAGAAGTGGCAGAGGAGGCTGAGATTGATGCTGTGCATCAAAGGCAAGGACGACAGCAACCGCAGCGTGACAACAATGGAAGCCAGCGGAAGACACCATCGACTAGCAAATGCACAAGTTGCAACTGCAAAGAATCTACTCAAAAATGTGCTAGCTGCGGGGGAAACCATCCAAGGGCGACCTGCAAGTTCAGATCTGTTAAGTGCCGGTCCTGCGGTAAGACAGGACACATCGTGGCTGTCTTCAGAAATCACACGTGGGACAACTTGCACGAACTTCAATCGGTGGACGCGTGGCAAGGTACTGAATCCCCTCCTCTCAAATCTCCTCTGCCCTCCCCTACCAAACTCCTCGGGAACAAGATGACCGTCTCTCACACAGACATTCACCAGGTTCTCACACCAAAAATAACATTAGAGGTCCAGTTGTAAGGGGTACCTTGCAAGATGGAGCTCGACTCAGGATCTGCAGTCTCCATCATTTCTAGTGATACATTTAGAACAGTTTGCGGCCAGAGTAAACGGTAGGTTTCTTTGAAGCCCACCAACATTCAGTTAGCTGATTTCCAGCATGCACCCATTAAAATTAAGGGGGTGGCCACGATGTTAGTGGGGTTCAAGAATTTCCAGGGTCCATTGGACGTCCTGGTAGCCGAGGGCAGGAGGACCAGTTTAGTGGGGCTTGATTGGTTTCAGGCTCTGGGAATAGGAATCTCAGGAATCCATAGCACCCAGACCAAAAGCCTCGAAGCCATCTGCAAAGCATTAGCAGACATATTCGATGGCAAGCTGGGTAAATACACAGGCCCCCCAATTAAGTTTAAATTGAACCCCAATATTCTTCCCGTGAGAATAAAGCCCCGCAGAGTCCTCTTCGCTCTCAAGCACAAGATTGAGAGCGAATTGGATAAATTAGTGAGTCAAAGGGTGTTAGAACCCGTGGACGGGGGAGAGTGAGAGACCCCGATTGTCACCCCACTCAAAGCCAATGGGGAAGTAAGAATTTGTGCGGATTACAAGGCCACGGTGAATTGGGCCCTAAATCCGCATGCTTACCCGGTCCCGATGGTGAGAAACATCCTCTCTGCACTCCAGGGAGGCACCATCTTTGCCAAGCTCGATTTGGCGCAAGCGTATCAGCAGCTCTCTGTTACCAAGGAGACAGCTGATGCACAGACTATTGTAACTCACAGAGGAGCCTTCAGAGTCAACCGACTGCAATTCGGAGTCTCTGTGGCTCCAGGCATCTTCCAGGAGGTGATGGAAAGGACTCTGAAGGGCATACCTGGAGTATGCCCATACTTTGATGATGTCCTCATTGCTGGAGATTCTGAGGAGGTCCTGGCTGACAGGTTGCAGGCTGTGTTAAACAGATTCCGTTCTGCAGGGCTGAAACTTAAGAAGGATAAATGCAGTATTGGAGTGGCATCAACTGAATTCCTGGGGTTCAGAATTGATGCCAAAGGAATTCACCCTACTGATTCAAAGGTAAGAGCAATTAAAATGGCTCCTACTCCAAAGAACAAAGCTGAATTGCAAGCTTTCTTGGGGTGGCTTAATTTCTATCATGCTTTCTTACCCCACAAAGCAGCAATTGCTGAACCATTATACAGGCTCTTAGATAAGAAAACTCCTTAGAATTGGACCAAGGTCCATGAACAAAGTTTTAGGAATTTAAAAGACCTATTGTCATGTAACTCAACAGTCACACATTTTATTGAAAACAAACCCATCTGCATTGCATGCGATGCATCCCCCTATGGAGTGGGTGCTGTTCTAAGTCACATAGAAGACAATGGGGAGCAGAGACCTATCACTTATTACTCCCGGACATTATCAAGGGCAGAAAGGAATTACGCCCAAATAGACAAAGAGGCCCTGGCAATAGTGTCAGGGGTCAAGAAATTCCATGATTACTTATATGGTAGGGAATTCACTATTTTCACGGACCATAAGCCCTTGTTGGGGTTGTTCATGACTGACAGACAAACCCTGCAAATCCTATCTCCAAGGATGATGAGGTGGTCCATATTCCTTTCTGCATATACGTGCAAACTGGTTCATAAACCAGGAAAGGACATGGGTCATGCTGCTGCATTAAGCAGATTACCAGTTGCCACTACAGAACCAGACCCAGCACCTGCTGAACAGATTATGGCAATCCAGGACCTGCCAGAATGCCCACTCCACGCTAAGAACATTGCTGCAGGTACCACAGCAGATAGGAGCCTCAGCAGAGTACTGGTGTGGGTGGCCTCCGGTTGGCAAGAAAAGAGTCCTGGGCCAGAATTCCAGGCATTCTTCATGAGGAGACATGAGCTGTCTTCTCATAAGCGATGCCTATTGTGGGGTAGCAGGGTCATCATTCCCGAGAAATTTAGAGACAAGGTTTCACGACCATTACATGAGGGGCACCCAGGCATAGTCAGGATGAAAGCCTTGGCCAGGAGTTATTTCTGGTGGCCGGGCCTGGATAAAGCTATTGAAGAGCAGGTAGCGGGATGTTACACATGTCAAAAATCTAGGCCAAATCAGCCACACGCACTGGTTCACAAGTGGGAAGTGACTCACAACCCCTGGTCCAGAATCCATATAGATTATGCTGGTCCGTTTCAAGGCCACACTTTCTTAGTGGTAGTGGACAGCAACTACAAGTGGCTAGAGGTGGTACCAGTGACCAGTATGACCACAGCCAAAACGGTTCAGGCTCTAAGGGCACTCTTTGCTTCTCATGGCCTGCCTGATGTGATCGTTTCGGATAATAGCCCGCAATTCACATCTGCTGATTTCCAGGATTTCATGAGGGCCAACTTGATTAGACACGTCACCTCCGCGCCCTTTCACCCGTCATCTAATGGGCAGGCAGAACGTATGGTGAGGACGACGAAGGATGCTCTGAGACACATCATTACTGGAGACTGGCATCAGAGGTTGGCCCAATTCCTTCTGGCTCAACACACTACCCCGTGCACAACCACAGGCAAGAGCCCAGCAGAACTGCGTTGGGGCAGACGTCTCATCACAAAGTTGGACAGACTCCATCCTGACACAGTGGCCCCAGAGACGGAACAACCTTTGCCCCCTAGGGAACTTCACACGGGAAACTTGGTTTGGGCCAGGAACTATGGGCCGGGACATGTGTGGGTTCCGGGGAAGATAATTGACAGAACAGGGCCGCTGTCTTACATTGTAGAGGTGGAGGGGGGTCGCCAGGTCAGGAGACACATAGACCAAATCAGGAAATGGGTTTCTGAAGGGTCACAGGGCGACCAATCCTCACAGCCACAAACTTGGGGTTTAGGGGAGGAAGAAGATCTCCAGGACTCTGCAATGTTGCCTGAGGATTTTTGCAGGCTGGAACAGCAAGGGGTTGCAAGGCTCCAGGGCCAGGACTCAACGCATGCTGCTGCTGATCAAGGAGAACAACCCATGAGAAGGTCAACCAGGACTCATCGGCCACCAGCTTATTTAGAGGACTATGTAAGGACGTAAGGAAGGACGCAAGGTGTCTAAGCAAGACCAAGAAGCTTGTGTTTTAAAAAAATAAAAAATTGTTTATTGTTTTTTTATTATGGGGGAAGGGGTGTTATGTATGGGGATAATAAAATATAGCAGCAGCTCATTGTGACCATCAGGTGGCACTGTACTGTATCTGGATTGGCTGGTAAGCGCCTGGCCGGAAAACCCAAATAAGGGATTGGCTGCCAGTGCACCTGGCCAAGTATA
Organism: Vipera ursinii; assembly: GCF_947247035.1. Lineage (NCBI taxonomy): Eukaryota > Metazoa > Chordata > Lepidosauria > Squamata > Viperidae > Vipera > Vipera ursinii. The sequence continues at coordinate 20,177,853 of NC_139513.1, forward strand.
TAAGGGGGTACAGGTAACCCCTTTGTTCGTTCGGTACTGCTTCCAATAAAGAGCTGCCATACTGAATCCTTTGTCTGTTGTCTGACCATGCGGCCAAGAACCCACTACACAATAGAAGAGAAACAAACCAATATCATATATTCCTACAATTGTGACTCCTGCTATATGGGCTTGAAGGCAAAACAGGCAAAACTCTTTGTCATTTTCACCTGCTTAAAAAAATGAAGGTTCACAAGAGCCAGCATTTACCAAAAAGGTCCCTTTAGAAAGGAGCGGATGGTTCTGCAGCCCAGAAGTAAATGTTCAGGAACTTCTGAGCAAAAGGGACCCGATGCATTGCACACAGTAGCCAAGGAATTCATTTCTTTCAAAGAAATGAAATGTACTAGGTCTCACACACACACCTCATGCAGACAGAAGTTGGAAAATGCAACCCTTGATGCTCAGCGGGAAAAACCAGTGCAGGTGACCTTCATGATGAGTTGAAGGTGGCATGAGGACAAGACTGTGTCTTTCTGTCCTAGAGAGACAATTAGTAGGTTGCCTTCAGGCTGGGGTCAAGCAGAATTGAATGACGAATGCTTTAACAGCAATACAGATAAGGATAAACATAAGGCTCAGGGCTTGTGGCTTGAAGTCAAGATGAAGCCCCCTCCCCAATAATAATTAAACATATTGGCTGGCTCTCAGGGATGTCTGAGGTGGGGAGGGGGTAAGGTATAAAGTCAAGATATCAATAAAATATGGAGCCAGTTACACAATCGCATGAAGATCTGATATTGCCATTCCACAAATGAGTTGTTTATATCCATAGATTATATATCGACAGCCTCAATGAAATATGATGGGTTCTTAATTGAAACTGTTACATATAGAGTTTTCATAGATATCTATATACAGATGAGAAACATTTATGTTTAAAACTTATTTCCTTCCTTCCTTCCTTCCTTCCTTCCTTCCTTCCTTCCTTCCTTCCTTCCTTCCTTCCTTCCTTCCTTCTTCTATATCAATGAATCTTTTTTTCTTTTCTGTTCACTTTTATTTAATAAACAAAGGGTAAAAAAGACCGTCACAACCACTTAATTGCAACTGTGCTCTTTTTAAAGGGATGTGATACTTGCAATACATATTTTAAAAGTTAAGAGTTTCAACTGGATGCTCATGATTTCCATCTTGACCCTTTTGACACACACCCCCACACTCCCAACCCCAGTGTTCTCTCTCTGTCTCTTTCTCTCTCTTATAGATGCTTATAGGTTTTCCTTGCAGGTAGCATGGCCTGAGCTGTCTCTTGAAACTTGCAATCCTCATAATGCTGCCAAGGGGATTTTTGGTGCCTTCAGCACTGCTCCATCACAGGGGAGACTTCCTCTCTTGCGCCTGGTCTGACTTTAACAGTCCTCTTGATGCCTGGCAGTTCAAGGCTGGGACTTCAAATACGGAATTTCATTTCCCGATCGTCATCACCACCTCTGGAGTGACTTTAAAATAGTAAATCTTACCCGTAAACAGCCAGCCGGGGCATTACATGCTATACTTTCACTTCCCCATTGCATGAGAACAATCTCAGGCTTTGTTGGTCAACAAAGCCACCTCCTTCTTTCACTAGTATTGGCTGTACTTCCTACTTTTAGACCTAAACTTCCGTCAGCATATCATTTCAGAGACAGGCAACCTTACACTGGGCACACTCAAGTAAAAAGAATTTCCCCTTGACCTCACTGAGTTCACTTAAAAAAAAATTCTTAGGATTTTTTTTTTAACAAGATAAAAACAAAACCAATTTTAGAGAAGAAAGAAAAATAGTGAATCGGTAAGAAAGAATCGCTGTAAATTGGGCTCCATTGTCAGATACTATGACATCTGGCAGCCCATGTGTGGCAAAGAGTTTCCTAAGCACCTGGATGGTCCTAGGAGTAGTCATGTTTGAGACTGGAATTACTTCAAGCCATCTAGAATGGCTGTCGACCACTATAAGGAAGAGCTGTCCCTGAAAGGGCCCAGCGAAGTCTATGTGAATTCTAGATCAGGGAGTGTGAGTCTCCTCCCACCTGTGAACTGGAATGTGCGGCATTTCAGGCCTTGATTGTTGGCATGTGTAACATCCATGCACCTGGGCTTCAATGGCCTTGTCTAAACCTGGCCACCATAAGTAGGTTCTAGATAAGGCTTTCATACGGACAATACCTGGATGACCTACATGCAGTGATTGTAAGACCCTGTCTCTTAGTGAGGTGGGGACTATGACCCTGTTCCCTCATAGGATGCAACACTTGTGAGCTGATAGCTCGTGTCTTCTAGTGAAATAACTCTGAAATTCAGGCCCTGGGCTTTTATCCTGCCACCCTGTGTGCACTCAAGAAAGCACTCTACTTAGTGTCTTATCAGCTGCTGTTTCTGCAGCTATATCCCCTGCATGGAGTGGAAACTCTGGCAAGTCATGAATGGATAATATGCTGGCCACTGGGGCTGGATCTGGTTCGATTTGTGGCAGTGGACGCCTACTCAGGCCATCTGCATGGCCCATTTTTTTTTGCCGGGTTTGTGAATCAGCTTAAACATGTACGCTGATTAAAAAATAGACTATCTCAGCATTCTAGGGGATAATATATGGGGTGTCTGTTTGTCTGTGGTGAATAACCCCAGTAGCGGTTTGTGGTCTGTGAAGACTGTGAAGTCCCTGCCATATAAGTAGTCGTGGAATTTTTTAAACTCCAGCTACCATGGCCAATGCCTCTTTGTCAATTTGAGCGTAGTTACACTCAGCAGAGGACAGTGTCCTCGAATAAAATGCAATGGGAACTTGAGTTCCATCTTTCTCTAAGTGACTCAAGACTGCACCCACGCCGTATGGGGATGCGTCACATGATAAACAGACTGGTTTAGACTCCCTGAAATGAGTGATAGTGGAACTGACTGACAGAAGTGCCTTCAGGTCCTGAAAACTGTTTTCATGAATGCTGGTCCACTTCCAAGAAGCATTTTTATCTAAGCGCCTGTGAAGCGGCTCTGCCACTGCGGCCTTGTTAGGAAGGAATGTGTGGTAGAAGTTGAGGAGGCCCAAGAATGCTTGCAGCTCTCCTTTTGTTTCAGTACTAGGTGCCATCTGAATGGCCTTCACTTTGGACTCAGCTGAGTGGATGCCATTAGCATCAATGCAAAACCCCAAAAATTCAGTTGAGTGAACCCTAATACTGCATTTGCTCTTTTTTAGTTTGAGGCCTGCTTCATGCAGCCTCTGCAGGACAGCTCTGAGCCTCCTTGCTAGTGCCTTTGTGGATTCTCCGGCAATAAGCACATCGTCAAAATAGGGGCAAACCCCTGGAATGCCCTTGAGTGTGCGTTCCATGATTCCCTGAAAAATGCCCGGGGCTACACTGACTCCAAATTGCAAGCGCTTTACTCTGAAAGCCCCCCTGTGGGTCACAATTGTCTGGGCTGCGGGCCGTGGCCTTATCAACAGGTAGTTGCTGATAGGCCTGCACCAAATCTAATTTCACAAAAGTGGTGCTACCCTGCAAAGATGCCAGGATGTGGCTCACCACTGGGACTGGGTATGTGTGCTGTTGAAGGGCCCAGTTAATTGTGCATTTATAATCTGTGTATATTCTGACTTCCCTGTTGGCTTTGAGTGGTGTTACAATAGGAGCTTCCCACTCCCCACCATCTACTGGTTGCAAAACGCCCTTTTCAACAAGCTTGTCTAGTTTTGTGTCTATTTTGTCATTGAGGGCAAATGGGACCCTGCGGGGCTTAATCCAGATGGAAACTACGTTTGGGTCTAGTTTGAATGCTAAAGGCGGGCCCATGTAACTTCCTAGAGCTGAATCAAATACGTCTGCGAATTCCTCACAAACTGTTGCTAAACTCGCGACTTGTGTCCAGTTGATTCCGGTTACTTGGATACCTAGTGCATCAAACCAATCGAGCCCAATTAGGCTCGTTCCCTGGCCCCCTACTACGACAACATCCAGGTGCCCTGAAAACCCCTTAAATTTAACGGCCAAGGTGGCTTCACCCTTGACTGCAACTTTTGCGTTCTGAAAATCTGTTAAAAGTATGTCAGAGGGCCTCAGCTTGGCCCATCTCCTACTGCGACTACACACGAAATTAAATGTGTCCAGAGAAATAATGGAAACGGCGGAGCCTGTGTCCAGCTCCATCTTACAGGGGACCCCTTGCCGCTCCACCTGAAGTCTATACTTGGGTTTAAGGGGTGTTGGGCCCCAGTACGGGAGACACTTCTATGGCTTGAGCAAAACCTCACGCTGAATGGCCCCGGGGCCCCAGTACCTCTCCTAGTCAGGTCTTCCGACTGGTGATTCGATGGCCAGTCCCTCTGGCGACCTCTGCAAACTGATGCGATGTGGCCAGTTTTTCCACAGGCCCAGCACATGGCTGTCCGGAACCTACAGTCCAAGTGGTGGTGGCGGGTGCCACAACCTGAACATCTAGGCAAGGGATCTGCTTTGTAAGTAGTCTCTTGTTGCTTGCTGCTGCGGTGCTGTTGGTCGGGCTGTCTGTACAGCTTGTCAACTTCAGCGTCTTCTTCTGTGTCCTCTGTGAGTTCTGTGTCCTCGTGGTGGACGGCTTCTTCGCGTTGTGTCATTTTGGCGGGCTGGATAGCTTGGACGGCTCCTCCGGCGGCTTCATCTGCCATGACTTCTTGCTGGGCATCCGCAAATGATAGGACCTCTCTGGTGAATAGTTTCTGTTGCAGCTCTCGGATGCGGAGGCCACAGACGAGCTGGTCTTGCAGTCGCTCTTCGAGGTTTGAAAATTGGCACAGGCATGCAGCCTGCCTCAAGGCCGCAATGTACTCGGATGTGGTCTCTCCCAGTCACTGTATTCATTGTTCGAAGGCGTAGCCATGGAATCACTGACAACTTTGGTTGGAAGTGTTCTCCGAGCTTCTTCTTCAGTTCGGCGTAGGAGATGGATTCCAATGGCATGGGCGCAAACAGGTTTCCCACAAGATTGAACATCGCTGGGCCACACACCCAGAGCAGCGTGGCGGCCTTCAGTCCGTCCTCTGCGACCTGGTTCACCCGCAGGTAGTTTTCAACCTGGGACAGGTACGAGGGCCATTCTTCTGTTTGCCTGATGTTAAATTCTCGCAGACCTCCTACCTTAGGCATTGTGCTGGTCTTTGTGGCTGGCTTCCGCGTCTTCGAATCCTACCTATTCGTTGCTCAGGGAGTGGTCCTCTGAGCGCATGGTCACTAGCGTGGTTTAGCTAGCTGACTGTAGGGGGGAAATTGCTTTTCCCGCCAGGTGTGTGCTGCCTCTCCCCTAGTGACTTTCAGCTCCGACGGAGAAGCAGGATCCCACCTTCATCGCCAGTGTTGTGTACTGGGTTCGTTGCGCAGGAATGAAGACGAGGCGAGTGAGTTCAGCAAAGATCATGGTTTATTGCTTGCAGGATCTGAACTAGAGAACAGGGCTGCAGCTGCAGCAATTTATACCCCTGGCCCCTAGGCAGCAGCCAATAGGTTTGAAGCAACCTATTGCCGCCCTAGGGGCAACCAATAGCAGCGCTGGAGACAGGTTGTCTGAGATGCTGGGAGCCGTTAGCTAGCTCCCTGCTCAAGCAGCCTACCAGCCATTACCACGTGCTGTTAACAAGCAAGCCCAATACATTACACTATTCTATTCTATTCTATTCTATTCTATTCTATTCTATTCTATTCTATTCTATTCTATTCTATTCTATTCTATTCTATTCTATTCTCAGTATGGACATCTACCAAGCCACAAGCTGTTATAGTGTGTGGGTAATACCTTGGGAGACAGGGTGAGGAGAGGGAATGGTCAGGTAAGAGAAGGCATAGCCTACAACTAGATAGTGGGTAGAACAAGAGGCTCAGAAAGGACCCTCCCTAGTTTGTTTCTCAGGCTGTAAAGGAGATGGCGGGAGATTTGTAATTTCAGACTTGCAAGATGATAAGGAGGGTCTGTCCTGAACCTTTCGCTCTGCCTATGATCCAGCTGAGGATATAACCTCTCTTATCTGGCCATTCCCTAGGCAGCATATCTTCGCCCCACCTCCAAAGGTCTTTCCTAAGTTCCATTACATACTCCTTTCTACTCTGAATTAATGGTATCAAGTGGTCCATCCTGGTGACTTTGCCAGCTACAACAAACCTCATGTTAGCTGGGGAAGGAAAATGCTCGATTGTGAACATGTTGACCTTTCGAAATAATCCAATAGGTGGGAGGATCTGGCTGAACAAAGTTCATTATATGTACACAACTCCTGAGTTCCATGAACTTTTTAGTTGAGTCTAAACTAGATTTCATAGTCCACCCTGAGACTTTGGCTAAGCCTTTGTTGATTTTCTTCAAAATAAATGAAACGTCTTTGGATAATTACCCAAATCCCTGACTGGGTTTTAGATCTTTGGAATAAAACAGATGAGTGAAGCATTGGAAAATATATTGCAAAAGAGAAGAGCTTCTAGCTGGTTTTTTCAGTTCTGTTAATTGCTTCTGATGCTGTGAATATCTTGAGAAATTAAAGGGTAATCAAGAATGAGTGATATCTAAATGATGGAGCAAAACACGAGAGGAGAAAGAATAGAAGGTTTGGATTGGCAATATGTAGCAGACTTCGTTCTCATAAGCAGAAGTGTCACAAAGGGAATGTGGGTGGCAAATTAAATACTTGCCTAACAGAGTATGTCATTTCTGGGCCAACTTAGTTCACGGGATCCAACATTTCCAATCACTGTTTAATTCATACAAATGCTACTATAATTTTTGTGTGATTTTGTGTCTCTGTGTGTGTGTGTGTGTGTGCATGACCCTAAGACCCTTTGAAACAGTGTTGATTGCTGGCAACCGCCTGGAGTAATCCTTGGTGGGGGGGGGGGGTTTGGCAAGAGTTAGTTTGGGAGAATGGATTACCCTTGTCTCTTTCTTCCTAGGGCTGAGAAAGGGGTTATTAGCCCAAAAGTACCCAGTTGGCTTTGTGCCCAAAACAGGACTAAAACTCATTGTCTCCTGATTTTTAGCCTAGTGCCTTAATCACTACACCAAACTGGCTCTCTTGCTATAAATTAAGATATGCTAATATAAGGAAACAGTGACCCACTTTTACCCCCAAGTTAATTGCTTTATTGCATTATGAAACACAGATAATTATTGAGTACAGTAATATTTAGAAACTGGAAACTGTTAGCACGCTGATGATTATATAAAATCATGTCATTAAAGAAGAGGAAAAAAGAGATATAGCAATGTTAAATATGATTTCCAAGGTGTAAATGAACATAAAGTTGCTTAGTAGTGTAATTAATGTTAAATGGAACATTAATAAAATGTTGCAAAATACATTAAATTATTTTATAATATGAAAAAAGTTTAGATCTTAGTCCTTAATACTACATGCTTAGTACTAAAGTAATACTAACACTAAAGAATTATTATTTACTGTTATTTGTGAATATTAAAGAAAGAGATGAAAGGGGGGAAAAAGAGCGAGCTGCTTAGAAAAAGTTGATAGGTATTTATTACTCTGTACTCCAACAGATTTACAGTGTTTATAAATATTTGGATACCCTTAAAAGCTTTACTATAAATATTTGCATTTGCCTTGCTGTGTGATGTATTGCTTGAATTTGGCGAAACTTTTGTCTTCTTTTTTTGGTATTGTATTTCCTCATTTTGGTCAATGTGGTAAGGACAATGGTGGGAAAAACCCTGCATTTGTTCTTATCAAATTCTTATCTATTCAAGATATTTACCAGAAACATGAAATAGTAAAAATTATATGTTGGCTAATTAACTGTACATTGTGTGATCGGGACATTGTGTATTTGTTATGTAAAAATGGAAATTCAGCCTTTTAAAAAAATCAGTGCTTTTCAAAGGTTACCTTTGTGGTTTTTTAAATGCGTCAATTCCTAACTGCTAAAGGGAGACTTTCATTAAAACACACGCAAAGATGCAGGTAATCCTCAATTTAAGGTAAAGTTTCCCTCGCACATGCGTGCTAGTCGTTTCCGACTCTAGGGGCCGGTGCTCATCTCCATTTCAACGCCGAAGAGCCAGCGCTTGTCCGAGGAGTCTCCGTGGTCATGTAGCTGGCATGACTAGATGCCCAAGGCACACGGAACGCTGTTACCTTCCCACCGTATTGGTCCCTATTTTTCTACTTGCATTTTTTACGTGCTTTCGAACTGCTAGGTTGGCAGAAGCTGGGACGAGTAACAGGCGCTCACTCTGTTACGCGGCACTCGGGATTCAACCCACCAAACTGCCAACCTTCTGATCGACAAGCTCAGCGTCCCAACCCACTGAGCCACCGCGTCCCTTATCCTCAATTTACAACAGTTCATTTAATGACCTGGGTGGCCCTGAAAAAAGGGACTTCTGACTGCTTTTCACATGACTGTTGAAGCATCCCCATGGTCATGTTGTCAAAATTCAGATGCTTGGCAATTGATTCATATTTATGAGGGCTGAAGTGTCTCAGGGATCCCCTTTTGTGCCCTTCTGAAATGCAAAGTCAATGGGGAAGCCAGATTTACTTAACCGTGTCAGTAACTTAACAACTGCAATGATTCACTTAACAAGTGTGGCAAGAAAGGTCATAAAATGGGTCAAAATTCACTTAATGACTTTTGTCTCACTTAACAACAGAATTTTGGGGCTCATTTGTGGTCATACGTTGAGGACTACCTGTAATAAAGATTATCGATCCTAAGGCTGCAAATACAAATAAAATGCAGAACATTTCTGGGCTTTGATTTTTTTTTTTTTTTTTTTTTAATGGAAAAAGCTCTTTGAAGCTCCAAAAGCTGGTGGAAAAGAAGTAGATGAGATTTGGCCAGGAGATGACCCTGGGCTGCTTGATAATTCTTATGTCTAGGCTTGGAAATTAAGACAAGTGAGAATTGGTTAATATTTGGATAAGAACATTCTAGAAGAACATAATGGTAGTCCAGTTCCATAATGCTGCCAAGAAAACTGCACAGATGATCCATTAGCACAGAGGTGGGGAAATACGGTCCATTCATGACTTGTGTACTTCAACTCCCAGAATTCCTGACCCAGACCATGCTGGCTCACGAATTCTGCGAGTTGAAGTCCATAGGTCATAAAAGGGCCATAGTTCCCCACCCCTGATTAGCATCTGTCATGGGGAGTGAAGAGAGGGGAGTCGGATGGTGCAATGACATCCCTTTATATACATGTTGTGACACTGGACACAAGTACAAAAGGGAAGAAGTTGTGCTGAAATTACGCAATGCTGGCTTTGTCATTTGCTGAAAGGAGCTTCTGCAGATGCCCATCAAAGTCCATGAAGAACAAGCTTGACTTAAAATCTGACAACAAAGGTGCATACAGGAAGTGAACATGTAAAACCATTTTCGTAGCTTTGTTCTAGTCCAGCCTAACAAGAAAGTAACTAAAGGAGTCTAGATTTATTAACAAGTAGAAGATATTCTGTAGTCTTTGCTTAAAAGAGGCTTTCTTCTTAAGAACAAACAACTGCCATGCAGCTAGTCCTCAGCTTATGACTGGTCCCTGACTGGTTATGACAGACCCTGAAAAAGGTACTTACGATCTGGATGCAAAGTTCTGCTTCCCCCTCCCCCGTGATCATGTGACTGTATTTTAGGCACTCGGCAATGGATCCACATTCACAACCATTTGTGACATCCTCTGGTCACATGACCATGATTTACATTTTTTTTCTGGAAAGCAGGGTTTACTTCCAATTCCCCCCCCCCCAAAAAAGGCTCCATAGCAAACTTTGGGTTCAATTAATGACTGCGGTGTTTGCTTTGCAACAACCACAAAATAGTCATAAAACTATGTGTAGTGACATAATTAACCACTTAATGACTGGACTTGTAGGCTCAATTACAGTCATAAGTCAAGGATGGCCTGTAGCATAAAATACAACTGAGCTTCAGCCTTCTAACTCCTGCCCGTAATCTTCTTCTTATCCATGAGGTTTTTGATTCCTATACCAACTCTTCACTCATCACAATTTTGGGGTGTGCCTTTCCCTCATCTCTAAGCGCCCTCCCCTCCCCCACGAATTTACCATGATTTCAATATTTTATTGTATTTTGGTTTGCCTTGGCCCTCCGGAAGCATTGCCTGAAAAAGCTGGGGAAGACGTAAAGATATTTTCTAATCAGCTGCAAGAATTCTCCATTTGAAGGAGAATATTTGTAGTTCAGGGTTGAAATGAGGAGTCCTTGGTGTTCTCTGAGCTTGGTTGTTTTCTTGCGAACGTTTCATTCCCCAAACTAGATAACATCATCAGTGCATAGTGTTACCTAGTTAGGGTAATGAAACGTTTGCAAGAAAACAAGCAAGCTCAGCAGTGGTGGAATTCAGCCGGTTCGCACCACTTCGGCAGAACCGGTAGCTAATTTTTTTTTGTTGCCCAGGCCCAGAATAGATTTCCAGAAGTGGCATCCACACAGAGAACCAGTTGTTCACCTATTTGAATCCCACCGCTGAAGCTCAGAGAGCACCAAGGACCCCTCATTTCTCCATTGATAAAGAACAGGGATTCCTCTCTATGCGTCAAGGAAACCATGCTCTTGGGTAAACAGGGAAATTTTAAACAAACAACAAACAACAAAAAACAGTTAGAAGACAATAGTTGCCAGCCACTTCAGGTCCTCAACTTACAACCATTCGTTTAGGGATTGTTCGTTTAGGGATTGTGACTTATGACCGATTTTTACTCTTACAATGTTGCGGCATCCCCTAGCCAGGTAATCAAAAGCTGGATGCCTGGCAACTGGACTTTATTTATGACGGTTGCAGTGACCTGGGATTATGTGATCACTTTTTCCGACCTTCTGACAAACAAAGTCAATGGGGAAGCCAGATTCACTTAACAATCGCACTTAACAACTGCAATGATTTGCTTAACAATTGTGGCAAGAAAGGTTGTAAAATGGGGCAAACCTGACAACTGTCTTACTTAGTTACTATAAATTTTGGGCTCCATTGTCATCGTAAGCCAAGGACTCCCTGCACAGTATAGTTGCAACACTGAGCTGCGATAGGAGATCATGTTGAATCAATGCTATAAACTGTGTGCTTTGTGATAGGAACGTCATGCACGTCATGCTGTACTCTCTCTCCTCTGTAACACACCCACAGCGACTCCCCTTAGAAATGGAATTTTTAATATTATGCCAAGTTATGACTAAGTGACTTTACGGCTCACGCCTTGAAAGAGTCAACAATACCGTAACTGTACAACAATATTACAATCAGGATCTTGGTTTGACATTGTTCAATCTTACTATGCTTCCTTTTTTAGGAATATTTCTGCAATGACTTCCCACTTTTGTGGGAATCCTGTCTTTCCTTTGTGGTTATCTTGTTTCCTGGTTAGCTATAAGGCTTGTGTGTATTGGGAGGTTTTCTGCTACAGACTTGAACTTTCTTCGAACCATGTTCTCTAGAAGATCTATGTAACCATGTGACTTTTGTCCTTGGCCTCTCTAGATGCAGGAGATCAGGGACTTACTGTAACCTGCTTATTTTGGGGTAGGAGTTTGCCATCACATTGCCAAGAAAATAGTATCAACTTTCCCAAAAATGTCATGAAGAGCAGAACTCAACTTGAAGGAGATTTTGCCATCCATAAATGCTGCAGTACTACTGCAATGAGGTTGAAGGGCTAGGGTTAGGGAACCCTTGATACATGCCATTCATGAGGCGGGCATGTGATTTTTTGGGGGGGTAGTCTGTGTTCAAAGCAACAGGAGGCTGAACAAAGAAACTTACAGCCAGTCTTCAGAGTTGCAGCCATGTGATTGCTGTCAACTGTCCAGTTGGCAAATCCAGAAAAAGAAACTCCTGGGACATTATTTTACCAAGAGTACAAAACTTTACTGAAAAAAACTACATTGGCACCGAAGAAGCAAAACCAGCCCTGGGTTTCCCATGCAAAACCAAGCATGGTTAATTCCCTCTTTCCCTACGAGCCACCCACAGTCCATGATATCTACCAATCACTGTTCATTTTGTTATGGGAACCTGCCGGCCACACTGAAACACCTGCTCGGGGTGTCCTTGGAAATGCCAGCAATGTCTCGGTTGCTTAGATACCATTCCCACACCCTTGCATTCCATTCCACCCACCCACTGCCCCTGTTATTGTCAAGCCACGAGCAAAGGAAAAACGTAGGTGAAAGTGTGAGTCAGTCTTGACAATTGCAATTCAGACAATTGACAACTGGCGCACATTTACAATGATCGCAGCACCTTGTGGTCACATGATCACTCACTGTGGAGAAAGAACGTCAATGGGGAAACTGGCAGGAAGCAGCAAGTGACGGTCACTTATGTCACACTCAACTATCCATGGTGAGTTGCTTATTGACCACAGCCAGAATTGACAAACCACCATTATAAGGTGAGGAAAAATGTCTATGGAGATTCTCAGTCAATCCAGGTCATGGTTGTCGCAAAGGTCCTTTCTTAAGAGGTAACTGGAGTTGCTTGTTTTTCTTTGAAGACGTTTCACTTCTCATCCAAGAAGCTTCTTCAGCTCTGACTGTATGGTGGGGAATGGAAGGATTTATACTCCTTGCAGACAACCAGGCATTTGTTTTTGTTTTTTTAAGAGTTGTTGAGGCCACTTGGAGGTTTACCTGTGTTCTCAGGGTCACCTGAGTAGTGCAAAGGTGTGTGGAGCCTTCTTGGCTGCAGGATGTTTTCCACCCTGTTCCCCTTCACTGTTAAAGACAGGTGCAGGCTGTTGGGGATGAGTCTGTGTTGTCTGCATCTCAAACTAAAGGGCCAATATAGTCTGCAATGTTTTCTGGAAATCCATTCATACCCCTGCACCATTCGAAGGGTGTTCATCCCAAAGTGAATTGCTAAATGTCAGTCATCCAGTTCATGGTTGTCTCAAACTTGCTTTTTCAAGAGTCCTTGACTTACATTTCGTGAACCTGTGAAGTTACACTGGCACTGAAAAAAGTGATTTATGACTTAGGATTTGCTTGGCAACCAGCAAAATATACAGTTGCATCATCCTAGAGTCATGTGGTCATCCTTTGGGACTTTCCCAGATAGCTTCTGATGAGCAAAGACCCTGGAAGAAACTGGATCAACTTAACGACCACCTAATTCATTTAACAACTGCAGCAATTTGCTTAACAACTGTGGCAAAGAAGATTGCAAAATCAGATAAAAGTCACTTAACAGCCACCTTGTTTAGCAACAGAAATTCTAGTCCCAAGTCTGGACATAAATATACTTGATATAACACATATTTATGTGATTTATACAATGCCATCATGACACTCGAGACATTGCTGTGACTTTCAGAGGGGGACCCATACCAGGACGATCCTGGTTAATCAATTTTTCCTTTATTTTCTTAAAATCACTCCCCCAAGCTACCCACGTCACATCCCTAGTTTAGGGATCTCAAAATTCAATCAAGGGATCCCTGCTGCTACCTGAGCTTGCTTGTTTCCTTGGAGATGTTTCATTGCCCAAACTAGGTAACATCATCAGTGCTCAATAAATCAAGGAGTTTCCTAACAGATCCCTTGTGCCCTTTGACATTAAGGAAAGTTGGCAAAATCTACCAGCTGCAGAGTAAACAAGAATCAGCAACTGCATGCAGAAGAAAAGAGGTCATGATTTAGGGCAGGGCCCTTTGGGGAGGGGGAAAAAAAACTCTGGAGAACACAGGTTGGCAAAAGATCTTGCAAAGACAGAGATGATACGGTTGACACTATAAGATACATATTAAAGTCACTCTAGAGGAGAATATTTGTAGCTCAGGGTTGAAATGAGGGGTCCTTGGTGCTCTTCTTGCAGATATTTCATTACCCAAACTAGGTAACATCAGTTGCCATTTTTCCTGAAGAAGAGAAGTGATGGGGTGCACAAATGACTTGGGGAGGGGGGAGGACTTTGCTGCTCCCTGAACTTGCAGACATTTCTTTACCCTACTAGGTAACATCAACAGTGAACTTAGCAACTAAGTTAGCAACAAAGACGATCAGGGATCTGGAGGCTAAAACATACAAAGAACAGTTGCTGGAATTGGGTATGTCTAAAGCCTTGGTGGAGCAGTGGGCTAATGCCTCCTTAAGTAACACCAGCTGCCTGCAATTAGTGCAGGTTCGCATCCCACCAGGCTCAAGGTTGACTCAGCCTTCCATCCTTCCGAGGTAGGTAAAATGAGGACCCAGATTGTTGGGGGCAATAAGCTGACTTTGTAATAATGCCGCTTGGGGAGGGGGGCGAAAGCCCTAATAAAGCAGGCATATACATAGAATCAGGGCTTTTTTTCTCATAGAACGCTCAGAACGGAGTTCCAGCACCTTTTTTGGATGGAACCTTGTAGCGTAGGCAAGGTGGGTTGTATGACATGTGTGAGTTCCGGCACCTTTTTCTTTTACAAAAAAAGCACTGCATAGAATGAAGGCTATTGCTAAGTACATTGGTTTGTGCTTAAATTGTAAGCCGCCCTGAGTCTTCGGAGAAGGGCGGGATATAAATGGGATTAATATAAATGGGATTAAAATTAATGAAGGACGAGGGGTGACATGATAGCAATCTTCCAATATCTCAGGAGTTGCCACAAAGAAGAGGGAATCAAGCTATTCTCCAAAGCACCTGAAGGCAGGACAAGAAGCAACAGATGGAAACTAATCAAGGAGAGAACCAGCATAGAAGTAGGGAGAAATTTCCTGATCAGTGGAATAACTTGATTCCAGAAGTTGTGAATGCTCCAACACTGGAGGTTTTTAAGAAGAGATTGGGCAGCCATTTGTCTGAAATGGTATAGGGTTTCCTGCCTAAGCAGGGGGTTGGACTAGAATGGGGTCCCCAACCACTGTCCGTGGATTGGTACTGGGCCGCGGCATGCCAGCAACTAGTCCGCACAAACAAGCAAAGTCCTATCCATAGGATGCAGGCAGCACACAAAACCACACACTCTCAGGTCTGTGGAAAAACCTTTCTCGATGGAACTGGTCCCTGGTGCCCAAAAGGTTGGGGACCTCTGGACTAGAAGACATCCAAGGCCCCTTCCAACTCTGTTATTCTCTTCTACTCTACCTAGCTGGATAATGAAATATCTGCAAGAAAATAACCAAGCTCAGCAAAGTTTCCCCCCACCCAAAAAAATCATTTTTGTGCCCTATCACTTCTCTTCTTCATGAAAAATCAAATGGGGGTGTGTGTCATATTCTTTGTACATGTGCACACAAGCAGGCATCTTGCTCCAAATAAAGGGTCTGAGTAAGTCAAATCCCGAGTGTCGCGTAACAGAGTGAGTGCCTGTTACTTATCCCAGCTTCTGACAACCTAGCAGTTCGAAAGCACATAAAAATGCAAGTAGAAAAATAGGGACCACCACGGTGGGAAGGCAACAGCGTTCCGTGCGCCTTTGGCATCTAGTCATGCCGGCCACATGACCACAGAGATGTCTTCGGACAAGCACTGGCTCTTCGGCTTTGAAACAGAGATGAGCACCAGCCCCTAGAGTTGGAAACGACTAGCACGCATGTGCAGGGGAAACTTTACCTTTACCTTTTAAGCCACTATCTTAAAAAAAAAACTTTTCTGCTCCTCTGCTCTATTGCTCTAGATTAGGAAGTGGCATGGTTTGAGTGCACGATGTACTTTTGACGTATCACCTAGGGAACCAAGCCTAAGTTTGCTAAACAACGCTGCTGAGTCACAAAAGAACATTGGTGTCACAATAAGGGCGTCACAATGTGGAGCCCTGCACAATGTAAAAGGCTTCTCCTATAGTTTCTACTTGCTGCAGCAGGACAATAACTCGGAAGTACACACAACATTCCAACCAACCAATCACAGAGGGAAAATTACTGACGTTTATGGTGTTAGGGCTCCTGGGCTAAATCGGTTGCTGCTTTCAACACGCACTCAAAAACATGCACAAAATATTCAGTGGAGGGTATGTATGCATCAGAAGCCATTATCAAACCCAAAAGGTTTCAGGGCGGATGGTTTGCACTCTTGAGCTGCTCACAGTAAGCAAGCCTGTGCCTTTATTTGATGATGAGATGTGCCTGATGCCCACAGCCATTCCTTAGGATAGGATTTCTGAATATTTCTTGACAACTTTAAGACATCAACCCTGAACCTGCTTGGCATCTGTGAACCTTCTTCCCCTGGGTCTTCTTTTAAAATATGGGCTTCTCATGCTGGCTGGGGAATTCTGACAGTTGAAGTCCATGCATCTTCAAGTTGTCATGGTTGAGAAACACTATTTTAGCTCCTAGTTTCCAAGTGTTGCGTCTTCAGTGCTGCATTGAGAGCAAAACAAGCGGATGGAACCTGCTGTATGCAGTTTTGGGGACAGAAGTGATTTGTGCTGTTTGTTCTCTTTGTGGCCTGCCTGTGACTCCTCATGAACATCTGGATAATACCTGGTGAAGCAACAAAAGGCTCAGCTTGGTACATCCCCTTCTATGTTGCTAATTCAGGAAGTATAACAGAATAACAGAAGATTGTTGGAAGAGTGTTGGAATGGACTGTAGGAAGTCAGCACAGCCCCACAGAGAAGGAAATATTTGGGGGGATATTTAAAAAGACAGAATATTATATTTTCCCAAAGGAATAATGGGAGAAAATCTTAAAAGGCAGAAATTTCTCCTTTTCCTCCAAGCAGAAACTGAGCAGGCCAGCTCTGTAGAAATGCAGATTTGATCCTTCTATTCAGAAAGACACCTACTCATAAGCAAAATGCCTTCAGCCCCAGCCCCAGAGAAGGTTTGAGCTGATGGGATTAGGAAAACAAAGACTCCCAAGAACAGAACATGACCTTTAGGACATAATAGGAATAGGATTAACCCATCATCATTAGAATACCAAAAGCTCAGGTCAAAGTGCATGACACAGGAACAGGAACAACCTCAAAGAGCCTTGGTGGAGCAGTGGGCTAATGCCTCCTTAAGTAACACCAGCTGCCTGCAATTAGTGCAGGTTCGAGTCCCACCAGGCTCAAGGTTGACTCAGCCTTCCATCCTTCCGAGGTAGGTAAAATGAGGACCCAGATTGTTGGGGGCAATTAAGCTGACTTTGTAATAATGCCGCTTGGGGGGTGTATGAAAGCCCTAATAAGCAGGCATATACATAGAATGAAGGCTACTGCTAAGCTTGTAAGCCGCCCTGAGTCTTCGGAGAAGGGCGGGATATAAATGGAATTAAAAAAAAAACAGGAATAACTCGAAACACAAAACTCCAAAAAGGTATAAAAACCCATCCACTCCCAGCTCCTTTTTGTCTGCCACTGAATTTTCTGGCATCTAAATAAACTGAACCTTCTTTTATAAGCAGTCTCCATTTTATTTATTCCCGGCTTGGGCTGGACCCTGAAGATTTTTTCTTTCAACAGGACCTTGGAGGTCTTCTAGTCCAAAACCCTGCTCAAGCAGGAAACCTACGCTACACATACTCCTTGGCTTACAACAATTCATTTAGTGACTGTTCTAATGGCACTGAAAAAAGTGCCGTATGACAATTTTTCACACTTACAACCTTTGCAGCATCCCCATGATCATGTGATCAGAATTCAGACACCTGGCAGTTGGTTCATAGTTATGACCATCGCTGTGTCCCAAGGTCACGTGATCACCTTTTGCAACCTTTTGACAAGCAAAGTCAGTGGGGAAGCCACCAGGTTACTAACTTATCAACTGCAGTAATTCTCTTAACAACGGTGGCAAGAAAGGTCGTAAAATGCCACAAAACTCACTAAACAAATGTCTCGCTTAACAACATAAATTTTGGACTCAATTGTAGTCGTAAGTCAAGGACTACCTGTATTTCAGACAAATGGTTATCCAATCTCTTCTAAAAACCTCCAGAGTTGGAGCATCCACAACTTCTGGAGGCAGGTTGTTCCACTGATTAATTGTCCCAACCTTCAGGAAATTTCTCCTTTGTTCTAGTTGCTAGTCTCTCGTTGATTACTTTCCATCCGTTGCTTCGTGTCCTGATTCATAACAACCTCTGGTGCATTCTCAAGAGATAAACTGGCTCCTGACTACAAGTTCTCCTACCATGTGCTCTGATACCAGATTCAAATCAGCATGCTGCTTAAAATAGATGACTCTGATGCATTTCACAGAGCCTTTCAAGTCAATCGCACCAAAGACAAGAATCTGTGGCCTTCCAGAAAGTAAGAAGCAAGCCATGTAGAGGGGCATCCCGTGGAGTCAAAAGGGGACAAAATATCCCCTTTGTGACATTGTGATATTGTGATGCAAATCTCCTCTCTTTTGTGCTTGCATCATTGATGCTGCAGGCAAGTAGGCAAGGAGTGAACAACACTGAGTGAACAGCAACCACATTACAATGTTGTGATGCACATTTTGACTCCCCCCTCCCCCATGTAGTGGTTTGCTTTGGACACCTCTGACAATAAGATCTTTCAAAACATCTCCTAGGGCGTTTAAAATTCAAAGTTTGGGAGCTTTGTTAACCTTCATTTGGATTCCTGCTTTGAACTGCAATTTGGCTGCCCTAAATTGTTAAGTCGTGGGCTCTGGACCGCATGGCCAAGATGGACGACGCAGGACAACAGGGTTCAGCATAACATTCTTTATTGATGAAGCACAGACTTGGCAAACAAAGGGGCAACTGCCCCTCTTATATACCTAGCCAGGTATACTTGGAACCAATCCCATTGTCCGGATTTCCCGCCAAAGACTGTCCTGCCAAGCCTGCCAGGGCACCCTGCCACCTGGTGGTGTCAGTGGCTATCTCTGTGAAACATCCCCTATATACATATATACATAACATAAATAGTTCTTTCATATTTTAGATGATCATATAAATAGCTTCATCCTGTCAGAGAGGAGGGGACAAACTGATTGACTGTCTTCTGGTAAGCCGATTCTATTTCCCCTAGCCTAGCTTAGCCTAGCCTAGCCACTGTCCCTCGAGTCTTTTAACTGAATGAAATTTAAATCAGAGAAATGAAAAGTTCAGAGGAAAGTGAAATTGAATGTACCAACTTAGAATGGGGGGTGCCAGAGTTAAGAGCAGCCTGTGTGAAAAGGATTTTGAAACCGTAACTCATTATGGCTTGAATGTGACTCAGAAGTGTTTATAAGCTAAAGAAGTCAAATCTAATTTCAGCCTGCCCCATTTTTTCTCCCTAGTAGTCTTTTCCTGCAAATACAAGGTCTTCTTCTTCTTCTTCTTCTTCTTCTTCTTCTTCTTCTTCTTCTTCTTCTTCTTCTTCTTCTTCTTCTTCTTCTTCTTCTTCTTCTTCTTCTTCTTCTTCTTCTTCTTCTTCTTCTTCTTCTTCTCCTTCTCCTTCTCCTTCTCCTTCTCCTTCTTCTCCTTCTCCTTCTCCTTCTCCTTCTCCTTCTCCTTCTCCTTCTCCTTCTTCTTTTAGATCAACTGAGTGTTGATCCACTGGTTGTGATAGGAATTGATCGACTGGCTTGTCACTGGAGCCTGATGCCATGGACTTAGAGAATCATCCAGCCATCTTTCACATCTAAGGCAGGATTAGAATTCAGTGTCTCCCAGTTTCTAGCCTAGTGCTGTAGCCACTAGACCAGTGTTTCTTAAACTTACCAACCTTAAGGTGCGTGGATTTCAACTCCCAGAATTTCCCAGCAAGCCATTTTTTTTATTTCATGAGGACACTGCGCCAATTTAAAAATAGCTCTGGATCTCTGGGATTCCACAAAACAGGTAGTCCTTGACTTACAATTAATTGTTCATTTAGTAACCATTTGAAGTTGCAACTGCACTGAAAAATATGACTTATGACTGTTTTCCACACTTACGACCATTGCAGCATCCTCATACTGTAGTCATATGATCAAAATTTGGATGCTTGGCAACTGGCATGTATTTATGATGGTTGCAATGTCTCAGGGTCATGTGATCATCTCATCAGCAAAATCAATGGGGAAGCCAGATTCACTTAACAAACTTTTCACTTTGTGTTAATTGTTTTGTACATTCTTTTATTTCTATCAGTGAGTATCAAACAATCCAACTGAAAAATAATTATTTGGTGCTGGCGGGTTAGAGATGAAGGTCAAAACAAGACAAAACGGTGGTCCAGCCACACAATTGAAAGTCCTGCCCCTTTTTACAAAAGCCATGCATGTAATACTTATTAAAAGGGGTGGCGTTTCAATCATGTGGTTCCAGATGTCAGTCTGATTTTTTTTTTTGATCCCCTTGAGAACAGCCCTGAATTGGCAGAAAAACCTATATTCCTATCTGATAAGTACAGTATACAAGTGTCACAAATGTACACAATATTTATTTTTATCTATCCAAATTGTAGGGCCACTCTGGGTGGCTCACATGATTTTAAAAACAAAACAAAACAAATAATGCAAGCAAGAAACAAAATGCACAAATCAATAAAAAATAAAAAATAAATTAAAACTAGATAACAAAACAAAATTAAAACTAGAAGACGTAACTGGAGGTAATTGGAAGTCATGGATTAATTGGTAGAGTCATCTAAAAGGCTTCAAACCACAGCTGAATCCCCAGGTGTGTTGATGCCAGTATTCCTCTTCGTTGGTTGCTTCTGTGATTATTTGAAGTTTTCAACCATTTGTTGAAAGGAAAGGGTCCAGTCCAAGCCGGGAATAAACAAAATGGAGACTGCTTTAGAAAGAAGGTTGTAGTTTATTGAAGAGATGTCGAGACTCTAGAAAGGGTACAGAGAAGAGCAACAAAGATGATTAGGGGGCTGGAGGCTAAAACATATAGGGAACGGGTGCTGGAATTGGGTATGTGTAGTTTAACGAAGAGAAGAGTGAGGGGTGACATCATAGCAGTGTTCCAATATCTCAGGGGCTACCACAAAGAAGAGGGAGCCAAGCTATTCTCCAAAGCACCTGAAGGCAGGACAAGAAGCAACGGATGGAAACTAGTCAAGGAGAGAAGCAACCTAGAACTAAGGAGAAACTTCCTGACAGAACAATTAACCAGTGGAACAACCTGCCTCCAGAAGTGGTGAATGCTCCAACACTGGAGGTTTTTAAGAAGAGACTGGATAGCCATTTGCCTGAAATGGTATAGGGTTTCCTGCCTGAGCAGGGGGTTGGACTAGATGATCTCCAAGGTCCCTTCCAACTTTATATTATTATTATTATTATAGCTGAGCCACACACAAAAGGTGACTCTGGGAAAGCTGACCCCATGGAGCTGGGAGTGGTGGGGTTTTATACCTTCTTGGGCTTTTGACGTTGTTTCCTGTACCTGTGGCATGAACTTTGGCCTGCACTTCAGTGTGCCTTTCTGGTATTCTGATGGTGGTGGGTTAATCCTATTATGTCCCAAAGGTCATGTTTCCTGTTCTTGGCATTTGGATGGAGTATGTAGATTTTAGGGGTCTTTGTCTTTTAAAAATCTCATCAGCTTCTAGCTTCCTGGCTCCAATTTTTATGAATAGGAGGATTATCACATCTGTATTTCTAAAAGCTGGTCTCTGCCTAGTTTCTGCTTGGGGCTATTAAGAAAAATTGGGCTTGCTTTTCTGCCTTTAGGATTCTTAGAGGAAATATAATATTCTGCCTTTTAATAGTCTGCAAAGTATTTCTTTCTCTGTTGGGGGGAGGTGCTGTCCTCCCACACATGGATGATGAGTTTAATGGTGTGAACATGTCTTTACAGTGGGTAAAAAAATAAAAACAAGTTAATGATGATAATAATGATGGATACTTGACCATCGAAGATGGAAGACCATTCTACAGTAGTGTTTTGAAAGACCCGAAAAGGACAAGAAATGTAAGGGTTGCAATTTCTTTGGAACTGATTGTAAGTACTTTCTGTTCCTGTAAATCTTCACCAAATGCTTTTAGCTACAGAATCTCAATTGTCAGCAATATAATTCACACTAGAAACCAAAAGCAAAAGCAATCCAAAACCAGCAGAAAGATTCTTGTGGTTTACCATCCTTCATGCAAGGTCTTATAACTCAAAATTGGAAAGGGGAAACACCAGCCAGCAGAACACAAAAATCACTGTCCATTTGCTTGTATAGGAAATGTAGTTCTTCAAGACAACCACAATCACCCGTGGAGATCCAACAGGTGGTTCTGATCAAAAGCTTCCTGTGAAAATGTAAGGGAGAACATTCTCCGGATGGAAGAGAAAACCAAGAACACTGTGGATTTCATATACATGTAGTCCTCGACTTACGACCACAACTCAGCCCAAAATTCTGTTGCTAAGTGAGACATTTGTTAAGTGAGGTTTGCCCCATTTTACGGCCTTTCTTGCTGCAACTGTTAAGTGAATCACTGTAATTGTTAAGCTAGTAACACCGTTGTTAAGTGACCTGCTTGTCAGAAGGTCGCAAAAGGGGATCACATGATCCCAGGACACTATAACAGTCATAGGAACATGCCAGTTGCCAAGCATCTAAATTTTGATCACATGGCTATGGGGATGTTGCAATGGTTGTAACTGTGAAAAACAATCATAAGTCAGTTTTTTCAGGGACGTCGCCACTTTGAATGGTCACTAAGTCAAGGACTATCTGTATAGGAATATATACCTATGCGGGCATACTGCTTTCTCTTGTTTCTCACTATCCTATTTCCCAAAGCTTTCCCCAGAGAGAAGTCCAAATAGGCAACTTAATGAAAAACATGCTTACAGCAGCAAGAACAAACTTTGCTCAATCCTGGAAGAAATACACAATTCCAACAATATCTGAGTGGGAACTTAAACTGTGGAGAATATACAGTGGTGGCGAATGTAATGTATTGGGCTTGCTTCTAACACCATGTGGTAACGGCTGGTAGGCTGTTTAAGCTGGGAGCTAGCTAATGGCTCCTAGCACCTCAGACAACCCGTCTCCAGCATTGCTATTGGTTGCCCCTAGGCGGCAATAGAATGCTACAAACCTATTGGCTACCGCCTAGGGGCCAGGGGTATAAATTGCTGCAGCTGCAGCCCAGTTCTCTTATTCAGATCCTGCAAGCAATAAACTATGATCTTTGCTGAACTCACTCGCCTCGTCTTCATTCCTGCGCAACGAACCCAGTACACAACAGCGAAACTAACAGTATGTTCTACATATGCAATGGAAGCTTAAATTTAAGAAAGAATGGTTCCCAAACATACAACACATAGTATGTACAGGTAGTTCTCAATTTACAACAGCTCACTTAGCAGTCATCATAGTTGTTAGGATGGACTTCCCCAAAGCTACTGATGACCCAGATTCAAAGTCCTAGCAGCTGGTTTTATATCTAGCTTCTGACACAGAACACGCATGGCAGACAATAGATTCGCTTAACAAACAGGGCATTTGCTTAATTACCATAATATTGAGTTTACAAATGTAGTGTTCACTTAACAATCATCACAAAAAGGTCATAAAATTGGATGCGGTCGTGCAGTAAAGCGTTCAACAACTGGCATGATTGAAAATTGTAATTCTGGGCTCAGTTATGGTTGAAAGTTGAGTACTATCTTTGTGTGTGTGTGTGTGTGTGTGTGTGTGTGTGTGTGTGTGTGTGTATACATACCTGTGTTGCCCCAAAAATAAGACTGGATCTTATTATTATTATTATTATTATTTTTGCTTCCAAAAGAGGCACGAGGTCTTATTTTGGGGGGCTGTCTTTTTTACTCACCTCCTGCACCGACAGCCCTGCCCAGCCAGTCCACTTCTTCTGCAGCCAAAGGAGCAGCTACATTCTGCAGCTACATTCTGGCCTGTGTTTTGCAGTCAGGCTTTTCCGGAAGGCCTCTGCAGCTGAGTACCGAGCTATGGATTCAATCCATAGCTCAGTTCTCGGCTGCAGTGGCCTTTCCAGAAATGCAGGCCTGGCTGAGAAATGCAGGCCTGGCTGCAGAAGACACCTCGGAATAAGTGGGCCAGCGAGGAGAGGCCTGGCTGCAAGGTAAGTGGGTGCGGGGTGCGTGGGACAGATCCACCCCCCCACCCCCGCCCTAGCTTGATTTTTAAGTGTGTGCCTCACCCCCAAAACTAGGGCTTATTTGGGGGATAGGGCTTGTATTAGGCCCACTCCCCAAAATCAAGCTAGGGCTTATTTTCGGGGTAGGCCTTACTTTCAGGAAAACAGTGTGTGTGTGTGTGTGTGTGTGTGTGTGTGTGTGTGTGTGTGTGGTAAATAAATCTTTCAAATACATAAATACATATAACCACTGACAAGTTGACTTTCAAAGGGAACCAACATTTTTTTAATGTTTTAGGCTTTCTAACTTTGGTTAAATTTGCTTCATCTATCTTCATTTTTTATTTCATCAATGTGTGTGTGTGTGTGTGTGCATGTAACAATATAACGGAGATTTTAATAGTAAGTAATTAGATTAAAATTGAAACCATTATCATATCATCAATACTTTGATGTGAGCTGCAGAGGATGTCACATTTAACTCTGTACAAAAAACAACAAATGATTTTATTCTTGTAATATTGATGTTCTAAATGGGCATTAATATTGATAGAATTGTTTTTCTTTTCTTTTTCTGAGATCTAAGTAATAAATGTTACTAGTCTCTAGTCATATTATATAATCTCACTGTATAGAAACCATGCAATGTACAGGTAGTCCTCAACTTACAACCACAACTGAGCCCCAAATTTCTGTTGCTCAGTGAGACATTTGTTAAATGACTTTTGCCTCATTTTCTTTACTTTTCTTTCCACTGTTGTTAAGTGAATCACTGCAGTTGTTAAGTTAGTGAGATGGTCATTAAGTGAATCTGGCTTCCTCATTGACTTTGCTTATCAGAAGTTCACAAAAGCTGATCACATGACCCCAGGGCACAGTGACCGTCATAAATATGAGTTAGTTGCCAAGTATCCGAATTTTGATCATGTGACTCATCATTATTTTTCGCATTCGTGAGAAGAACAGGAATAAGTCACTTTTTTCAGTGCCATTGTAACTTTGAACAGTCACTAAATGAACTTTTGTAAGACGAGGACTACCTGTATCAAGATTTATAACAGTATAATAGAAAGGGAAAGTATTTGTTTTTAAATCCTCAAGATTTTTGAAAGCAGGACAAGAAGCAACCGATGGAAACTAGTCAAGGAGAGAAGCAACCTAGAACTAAGGAGAAACTTCCTGACAGTTAGAACAATTAACCAGTGAAGCGACTTGTCTCCAGAAGCTGTGAATGCTCCAACACTGGAAGTTTTTAAGAAGAGACTGGACAGCCATTTGCCTGAAATGGTATAGGGTTTCCTGCCTTAGCAGGGGGTTGGACTAGATGACCTCCAAGGTCCCTTCCAACTTCTTCTTCTTCTTCTTCTTCTTCTTCTTATTATTATTATTATTATTATTATTATTATTATTATTATTATTATTATTATCATTATCATTATCATTATCATTATCATTATCATTATCATTATCATTATTATTATTAAGATAGAACTTTATTTATTTTTGTGAGCATGGGCAACACCATACATTCACACAACAGGAAAGGAGCTTGGATTGTGAAAACACACCCATCATCTTGCAGCTTACAAATATCCCCCACTCTTTCCTGCATGCCCATTGCTCTTGCACAGCATTTTTTAATCTATTTGTCCACATTTGTTCTTTGTTTTGCGAAACTAGTTAGAAGCTGATTGAAATGATTACTGCTTGACCGCAATGTTTGCTTAGATTTTAAAAACCCTGAAGGCATTTTTTTTAAAAAAGAGGGATTGCACAATTGACTAGAATTAAAATACAGTTTGTTGCTAAATGCTGCTTTTAGGTAAGCTTGGAAATCAAGCTGGACAAGTTTGGTTTCTTTGTTTGTTTTAATTAGGAATAGCAGAAGATGAAGTTCATGGAGAGGGTTGCTGGTGAAATCTATTGTCAGAATAGAGCTGGAAGGGATCTTGGAGGTTTTCTAGTCCAACCCCCTGCTCAGGCAGGAAACCCTATACCATTTCAGACAAGTGACTGTCCAGTCTCTTCTTAAAAACTTCCAGTGTTGGAGCATTCACCACTTCTGGAGGCAGGTTGTTCCACTGGTTAGTTGTTCTAACTGTCAGGAAGTTTCTCCTTAGTTCTAGGTTGCTTCTCTCCTTGACTAGTTTCCATCCGTTGCTTCTTGTTCTGCTTTCAGGTGCTTTGGAGAATAGTTTGACTCCCTCTTCTTTGTGGTAGCCCCTGATTCTCAGTGATCAAGGTCGTAATTGTCCCAAAAGTGTTTTTTTCCCCTTCGGAAGGCAACTTGACTTTTTTTCTCTTGAGGAAGAGGAACAAAATGTTTTGTTTCTCATCCAAGCAACCTCATCAGTTGTGATGGTGAGATGATGGTGGCGGTGGCCTCAAGAGCTCTCAGAGTGCTAAAGCAGCGCTTTTCAACCAGTGGTACAGGTACCACCTGTGGTACATTGGCACCTGGCAGGTGGTACGCGACCATCCTAGAAAAGTGGTAGCGGGGGAGGGGAATGAGCTGAACTGGTGGCAGCATCGCAGAAGCCTGAGCAAGAGACGCCTGGAGCTGCAGGGCTGTCAGGGCTCAGTGGAAGTCCCAGGATCAGTGCTTCTTTGGGCTGTCAGGGCTCAGCGGAAGTGCCAGGATCAGTACCTAGCTCCAGCTGGAGCTCGGCACTGATCCCGGCGCTTCTGCTGAGCCCAGAAGAAGCGCCGATCAGCTGGAATGTTGCAGCATCTCCAGGGTCTTGTGATTTACATTCAGATGCTTGGCAACTGATTCATATTTATGACGGTCACAGTGTCCCAGGGTCATGTGAAGTGACCAAAACCTGCTGCAACCACCCAGCAGACAGGGGGAATAAAAACCAAACAACCCCCACCCCACCCCCACTGCCAATCCTCAACAGAAATGCAACAATGAAAACCTCAGACTGGAGGAAGAGTGCCACCGGACGGGTAGGCAGGTGTCTTGCTCGGCTGTGGCTTGGGGGGCACTTTTTCAGTGCCATTGTAACTTTGAACAGTTACTAAACGAACTGTCGTAAGTCAAGGACTACCTGTACTTCATCACTTTTTTCCTTTTTTCTTTTTTGGTCATCAAGTTTTTGACACCTTGCTAGGCGTCTGGTGGTACTTGGATGTTGCCATATCCTAAAAGTGGTACAATGGGTGAAAAGGTTGAAAAGCCCTGTGCTAAAGGACCAGATGACTTCAAAGAAATACAATCTTTCCATTGCTCCCTTCCCACCATCTGGTCAGAACTTATTCTTCCACCTTCCCCACCCCCCCAGTCTCAACCTTTCCTTCCATTCCCCCCCCCCCCCCATCACAACTAATGAAGTTTCATGGATAAGAAACAAAATGTTTTGTTGTTCTTCCTCAAGAAAAAAACAACAGTCCATTCTCTCCAGGGACACAAATTCAGCAGTGGGATTCAACCGGTTTGCACCACTTTGGCAGAACTGGTAGCTAATTTTTTGTTGGAGTTCCGGAAGCGCCATCCACACAGAGAACCGGTTGTTCACGTATTTGAATCCCACCACTGCACAAATTCCTGGGTGGCCTTGCACCAGTCACTCCCTCCCAGCCCAATTCAACTCACAGGGTTGTTGTTGTTCTGGGGAAAATAGTAGGAGAAAGACGTGCTTGAATACGTTTGTTGCCTTGAGTTATTTGTAAAAATAAAAAAGGCAGGATACAAACATATGAACATGTAAACAATATAACTTGACATTGTTTACCCTGTTTCCCTGCCAATCCCTTGGCCTTTGATATGTTAATTTTCAGATCCATACTACTCACTGTATTTTATGCCAACTAAAATTGACTGCAAATTATTCTATACACACACCCACACATTATACATGTACACATATAAATCATTTTAGCTATTGCTTATCCACTGCAAGATGAAAGCCTCTTCCACATGTTTCCATCTACTACACTCCTGGGCTTTCTTTTACCACTTGAGCCCGCAGTACTTGCTGATTCATTGCTCCATCTTGTTTTACATCTGTTCCGTGAACGCTTTTTATCAAGTGGGATCCATTCTTTGATTGCCTTGATCCACCTGCCATCAGTTCTACTTGCTATGTGACCAGCCCATTTCCATTTCAATTTTTACTCTCTTGATATACACATACACACATACATACACACAAACACACACACACATACATACACACACACACACACACACACACACACACACAGAGATATAGACAATGGGCCTTTTTCTAAACAGAAGTTCTTAGTCAACCACATGGCATGAACCTCCCCAGCCAATATGCAATGCATCTAAGTTCTAACCTTGCATGTCATGTCAATCACTCAACTCTATATTCAGGCCACAGGTTCCTTAATCCCCATTTATTCATTTTACAGCTGGTCCTCAACTTACAGCCACTCGTTTAGTAACCATTCAAAGTTACAATGGCACTGAAGTGACTTAATGTTGTTGTTTTTTTCATACTAATGACTGTTGCAGCATGCCTCTGGTCAGGTGTTCGGAATTTCAACGCTTGGCAATTAGCATGTATTCATGACAGTTGCAGGATCAGGAGTCGTGTGATTGCTTTTTGCGACCTTTGGACGAGCCGTCAATGGAGAAGCCAGATTCTCTTAACACGTGCAGTGACTCATTTAACAACGGTGGCAGGAAAGGTCGTAAAATGGGCCAAAACTCACTGAACAACTGTCCTGCTTAGCTTAGCAATGGACGTTTTGTGCTCATTTGTGGTCATAAGTTGTAAGACGCAGTTGTGGTCCTAAGTACTATACATTTTTTTCCCCCACAGTCCAGAAAAATGTACAGAACGCGTTCTCTCACAATCATGCATTGCTCAGTGAGCAATTGTAAAAGAAATATCTGGCCCCTACAGCCTTCCCAGCTTAAAACCACTTCCTTGGGAAACCACATCCGTGTTTTCACACTTCTCTAATTACATCATCTTTATCTGTGGCATTACAACTTTTCATCATTCTCATAGCACTGATCACGCTAGAGTATTTTTTTTTCTTGGATTCTAACGTTTCTAGCTGTCATTTTAATCCCGCCTTCATTCCCATTCAAATCTCTAAAATTCCCTTTTAGCATGCTGTGTTCTTAATTCAGATTCACTGCTTTTATTTTTCGATCAATCAGAATAGAGCTGGAAGGGACCTTGGAGGTCTTCTAGTCCAACCCCCTGCTCAGGCAGGAGACCCTGTACTATTTCAGACAAGTGGCTGTCCAGTCTTTTCTTAAAAACCTCCAGTGATGGAGCACCCACAACTTCCGAAGGCAAAGCTGTTCCACTGGTTAATTGTCCCGACTGTCAGGAAGTTTCTCCTTAATTCCAGGTTGCTTCTCTCCTTGATTAGTTTCCATCCATTGTTTCTTGTCCTGCCCTCTGGTGCTTTGGAAAATATGTTGACCCCCTCTTCTTTGTGGCAGCCCCTCAAATACTGAAATACTGCTATCATGTCACCCCTAGTCCTTCTTTTCTCTAGATTAGCCAAATCCGTTGTTCATATGTTTTTGTCTCCAGGCCTTTAATCAGCTTAATTGCTCTTCTTTGCACTTTTTCCAAAGTCTCAACATCTTTTTCTGTAATATGGTAACATTACAAAATTACATTTGTAATGGAATTTTGAATGGAATTTTGATATGGATAATTTTGAATGAATGTAAATCAGTCTCTTACATGCAATTTAGTCATTTTTCATCCCTTCACCAAGTGTTTTTCTCACAATTCTAATAATAATAATAATAATAATAATAATAATAATAATAATAATAATAATAATAATAATAATAATAATAATAATAATAAAGTTGGAAGGGACCTTGGAGGCCTTCTAGTCCAACCCCCTGCTCAGGCAGGAAACCCTATACCATTTCAGACAAATGGCTGTCCAGTCTCTTCTTAAAAACTTCCAGTGTTGGAGCATTCATAGCTTCTGGAGGCAGGTTGTTCCACTGGTTAATTGTTCTAACTGTCAGGAAGTTTCTCCTTAGTTCTAGGTTGCTTTTCTCCTTGACTAGTTTCCATCCGTTGCTTCTTGTCCTGCCTTCAGGTGCTTTGGAGAATAGCTTGACTCCCTCTTCTTTGTGGCAGCCCCTGAGATATTGGAACACTGCTATCATGTCACCCCTCACTCTTCTCTTCGTTAAACTACACATACCCAATTCCAGCAGCCGTTCCTTATAGTGTATGTTAATTCCACACACTTCTGTGGCTATCTCTAATATATACTGTAGGTATTTGTGAACTTATGACTGTAATTGAGCCTGGAATTACAGTTATAAGTCGGGATGGGATGTTAAGCAGGTCACCATTGACCATGCCCAATTTTGTGATCTTTTGCGCCATGGTCATTAAGTGAATGCCAGTGGGCATTTGTCATCAGAAGTAAATGCCGGTTTCTAGCAAAAAAAAAAAAAAAAGGCAAACGTTTCAGTCATGTGACCATGGGATGCTGCAAATAGCCATACATGTAGGCCGATTGTCAAGTGCACAAAAGGCGATCACATGACCCTGGGTTGGGAATGGGCAGTCTTTGAAACTTCAAACCACATTGTAAATAGCTCTGGGGAGGTCTGTCATAGCTTCTGAAGGTCTGTAAGTGACCAGTCATAAGTCAAGGACTACCTTTCAAGAAGTAGTCCAATTCCTCTTTAATAACGGAACAGACAGACATCTGGCCCACAACATGCCTGGATTCATTATTGTGGAAAAGAAAAAAAAGTCTTGTTCATTGATATTGCAATATCAAGTGATGCATGAAGCTGGAAAAAAATAACAAAATATTGTGATTTGCAAATTTAAGTTGAGTGGCTATGGAGGAAGAAATCGATGGTTGTACCAATAGCAATAGGAGCCCTTGGAGCAATACTCAAAGGGCTGCCTAGATCCATGGGAATTTTGAACTTATTAGACCTGAATATCCTGACTTTGCAAAAAAAAACAACCCCACTGTACTCAGAGCTGCCTATATACTCAGAAGTAAGGTTCTACATTTAGGCAGGAAAAACCAAATGGACAGGTATAGTATAGTGGGTACCTTGCTCAATAGTAGCTACTGTGAGAGGGATCTTGGAGTCCTAGTGGACAATCACTTAAATACGAGCCAGCCGTGTGCTGCACCTGCCAAAAAAGCCTACACAGTGCTAGGCTGCATTAACAGAGGGATACAATCAAGATCATGTGAAGTGCCTTGGTAAGGCTACACCTGGAATACTGCATCCAGTTTTGGTCATCACAATGTAAAAAAGATGTTGAGACTCTAGAAAGAGTACAGAGAAGAGCAACAAAGATAATTAGGGGACTGGAGGCTAAAACATATAAGGAACGGTTGCTGGAATTGGGTATGTCTAGTTTAATGAAGAGAAGAACTAGGGGTGATATGATAGCAGTGTTCCAATATCTCAGGGGCTGCCACAAAGAAGAGGGAGTCAAGCTATTCTCCAAAGCACCTGAAGGCAGGATAAGAAGCAACAGATGGAAACAAGTCAAGGAGAGAAGCAACCTTGAACTAAGGAGAAACTTCCTGACAGTTAGGACAATTAACTAGTGGAACAACCTGCCTCCAGAAGCTGTGAATGCTCCAACACTGGAAGTTTTTAAGAAGAGACTGGACAGCCATTTGTCTGAAATGGTATAGGGTTTCCTGCCTGAGCAGGGGGTTGGACTAGATGACCTCCAAGGTCCCTTCCAACATTGTTGTTGTTGTTGTTGTTGTTGTTGTTGTTGTTGTTGTTGTTATAGATGCTACTTAACAGGTCTTAGGTCCTTGGTTAGGACTTCAACTGTTAGGTTTTTACCAGTCGCAGACTGTGAATCCAATTGAAGATTAACCATAATGACAGAATAGCAGAGCTGGAAAGGACCTTAGGTCCATTCTCTATTCTTTCTTTTGGGAAGCTATTTTGGCCCTCTGTCACTATAGGTTGGACAGCTTGTTTTTCGGCCCTGCAGTCACAATTCGGTGATGGTACATAGGTTATTATCCTCAATTACAATTATGCCCCAAGCAGCATTCCCTGCTAATGGTAAAGGCTAATAATTTCAATTTTGGCTATTGAGTCACAAGTACAACTACAATCTAGACTTTCCCTAATCAAACTCCTGCTGTTTTGCCCAAGCTAAGAACTCTAATCTAGAGGCAGACAATTATTTTATGCAATTTCCCCAAATAACCATTTCTCAATGTACAGGACTCTTCCTTCTAACCAGTAATTACTAATGTACACACTTTGCACAATGTTTTTAGTTGAGAAATTCAACACAAATTTTGCATATTGCATTGGCAAAGCGTGTGAATTAGCTTAAAAATGCAGGAAAAAAATTCTTCCCATTCGCGGAGTAATTATTAGTGTTGTTATCATTATTATGATTTTAACTATTGTGAGAACTTTTTCTGTGCATCTACCTAGCTAGATGTTTTTTGTGTCCCTTTAAGCATTGTCCATCTTTGTCTGTACACACTGAAAGGGTGTTAAGGAAGCAATTAAGAAGCTTTAGAGGGCCTTAGAAAGACAGTGGGACCAAAGCTGTACTTGATTTCACTCCAGAGTTCACCCTTAATTAATCCAGCTGCCCACTGGACTTGACATCACACAGCAGAAGTTGAAATTGTACCTTGGAAATAAGTCAGACTCAGATTTTCCCGCAAGTGAAGCTGGGGAAGGAAGAAACACATTCCTTCCCACTTTCTTGGGAGTCTGTCTGTGAAAGCGCACCTTGCTTCAAAATCAAGAACATGCCCATTTTCACAATGACTGGCAAGATCAGAGGAAGTGCTGTTTTGCTTACATTTGCTCAATGTTAGCTTTTGGGCGCTCTGCAACACAGCTGCATTTACCACTGTTTGCAGCATCCCACAATCACATGACCGCATTTTATAATGGTTTTAGCGAAAACTGGCACTTCTGAGTTTTGGCAAACTGTACCCATAGAGAACCATTGATTTGCTTAACGACCACTGCACTCACTTTACAACGGCCATTTTTGCCTAATGACTGCTGGAGAACAGGTTGCAAAACCATGTGACTGATCTGTTTTATAACAATTATGACATATGACTGTAATTGGCAGGCTCCATTATAGATATATGCCAAGGACTATTTGCATGATTCCCCTCCCCGAGAAGGAGATGTTAGAGGTAGTCCACAACTTACAACAGTTCATTTAGTGACCATTCAAAATTACACCAGCACTTAAAAAAGTGATTTATTTTTTATTTATTTTATTTTTATTTTATTTTAATCCCATTTATATCTCGCCCTTCTCCAAAGACTCAGGGTGGCTTACAATCTAAGCACAAATCAAATGTGCTTAGCAATAGCCTTCATTCTATGTATATGCCTGCTTATTACGGCTTTCGCCACCCCCCCAAGCGGCATTATTACAAAGTCAGCTTATTGCCCCAACAATCTAGGTCCTCATTTTACCTACCTCGGAATGGAAGGACTCGAACCTGCAATAATTGCAGGCAGCTGGTGTTACTTAAGGAGGCATTAGCCCACTGCTCCACCAAGGCTCATGGTGGTTTTCCACAGTTACGCCCTTGCAGCATCTCCATGGTCACGTGATCGGAATTCATATGCTTAGCAACTGCTTTGTAGTTATGACCACTGCTGTGTCCCAAGGTCATGTGATCAGCGTTTGCAATTTTCTGACAAGCAAAGTCAATGGAGAAGCCAGATTCACTTAACAACCAGGTTACTAACTTATCAACTGCAGTGATTCACTTAACAACTGTGGCATGAATTGTATCGTAAAGTAAGGCAAAACTCACTTAACAATTGTCTCAGTTAACGACAGAAATTTTGGGCTTAACTGTGGTTGTAAGTCGAGGAATATCTGTATTTTCCCAGAAGGTTTTGGGGAATGATCACTCGTGTCCCCATAGAATTCTGGTAGAGACCGACTTAGCTCTGAATCCCACAGTGTAACTGCAGGCTTGTTAATTTTTTGCTTATCAAGACAACCTAGTCTTCCTCCTCATGTCTGATTGGATGAGAGAGGGGGTGATGATGAATCATCTCAAAGCACCCTGTGAACCATCTTGGGTTATTTTCTCTCCCACTGAGAGATATCGCTTGAATAATATAAACTATCAATCAATTCCTTTGTTATCACGTCTTAACAGATCATTATCTCAAGGAAACCCAACCATAAATGTTGGAAGGGGATTTTGAGCCACCGCAAATGTTATTTCAGTATGACTCCTCTCTCAGATCCTTTCACAAGACTCTTGTTCTCCTTTTCATGTGCAGCACAAATCCTTTGCCTCCTGAGGCCATCTCTGCAGGTCGTTCTCGACTCACTAACATTATTGGCTCTAGAACTTGCAGTTAATAACGTGGTCATTAAGTGAGGCATCACAGGAGGGGTGCTAGCATCTGACTGATTTCCTGAACTTGGAAATTAAGACAGGTTAGCCTGACCTTAGCCTGGCTAAGACTTGGATGGCTGGCCACCAGAACATACCAGCATTGTAAACTAATCTCTGTGTGTGTGCATTCAAGTTTTTGACTCCTGGCAGTTGCCTGCACTACTCCCTACAGTTTTCTTGGCAAGAATTTGGTAGTGGTTTGCCCTTGCTTCTTTCTTCCTAGGGCTTATATTTAAGGCAGGACTAGAAGTCACTGTCTCCTTATTTTTGGCCTGGTGCTTTAGTTTAAACCACTACGTCAAACTGAGTCTCTCTGAGCTAGTTGGGAAAGTATAAAATCATCCAAAAAGAAGGCAGTGATAAATAACCAACCATTTCCATGAACTAAGAAACCAGAACCAGGAAAAATGTACGGTTGTGTCTAGGGAAGTGAGCTTGGGTACACCTGTTTTCAGTGTTTTTGCCCCAAACCCAGGGTCAGCATGGGAAATCTCTAAGCTGATTGCTGAAGCATCTCCTATTAACCTCTCCACCTGATGTTCTGATCCCCATTGAGAAAGTGAGATACTGGAGCCACCATTTTAATTTTCTACAGTGCACTCAGAGAGCTTAAGATAAAGTGGACTTATAGGAATAGGAATATTCTTTATTGGCCAAGTGTAATTGGACACACAAGGAATTTGTCTCTGGTGCATAAGCTCCCAGTGAACATACAAACAACCAAGTCATCGATCATACATCATAAGATACAATCATAAATCATAAGATACAAATAACAAGAGACATCATAAGATATCAATAGGACAAGGTAGTAGGAAAGATGAGAAGCTGAGAAGGATAATAGCAATACAGCCCTGCTACATGGGTATTGTATCTCATGGGTACATACTACATACTAGTTGGTATATATCATTCTGATAGCCCTACCTGAGATACAACGGAAGTTGAACCCAAACCTACTCAAAGGATAAAGGAAGAGAACCAGCAGGAATTTTGCAAGTAAGTCCATTCTTGCAAAATAAGGGAGACATGATAGCAGTGTTCCAGTATTTGAGGGGCTGCCACGAAGAGGAGGGTGTCATGTTATTTTCCAAAGCACCAGAGGGTAGGACAAGAAACAATGGTTGGAAACTAATCAAAGAGAAAAGCTGGAATTAAGGAGAAACTTCCTGACAGTGAGGACAA
Source organism: Vipera ursinii (assembly GCF_947247035.1). NCBI lineage: Eukaryota > Metazoa > Chordata > Lepidosauria > Squamata > Viperidae > Vipera > Vipera ursinii. Next base: position 20,213,315 of record NC_139513.1, read on the forward strand.
TTAACCCATGGAACCGCTTTGCCTCCAGAAATCGTGGGTGCTCCATCACTGGAGATTTTTAAGAAGAGTCTAGACCAGACATGTCAAACACAAGGCCCGGGGGCCGGATCCAGCCCGCGAAGTGGTTTCATGTGGCCCACAAAGCCATCCTGGAAACAGTGAGGGAAGGGTCCCCACTGCCTTGGCCCTGGCCCAGAGACCCTCCTTCTGTCAGAGACCCTCAGATCTATCCCACTCCTGCCCAGGCCCCCATAGCCACCCTTGATGCAAACGATGTAGAGTTGGCCATGCCCACCCAGTAGGCCATACGCACTCTAGCCACGCCCACCCTGGCCATACCCACCCGGCCCCTTGAGGGCAACCGCAATGCTGATGCGGCCCTCAATGAAATTGAGTTTGACACCCCTGGTCTAGACAGTCACTTATCTGAGATGGTATAGGCTGTCCTGCTTGAGTGGGGGGCTGGACTAGAAGACCTCCAAGGTCCCTTTCAGCTCTATTCTATTCAAAATAGATTAGGAATTCCTGTTCTGTATTTGAACTTGGAGGCAATGTGCTACCTTCATTTTCCTAACAAACTCTGCAAAGCAGTTGGCTGCTTGGCTCCAATAATAACAAGGTAAAATATATAGATCTTTCCTGGCTGAATTAGAAATGGCTATCCACGAACTAGAGAGGACTTTCCCACCATCTCATGTTTTACCTTGACATCTTTTGCATGTCTTGTTTGCATGTGGTTTACTAGTGAAGCAAGTGCTGTTGTCAAAGAGGTATAGTACTGGGGCTCTCAAGAGCCAAGAAAATCCTTCCTTCATTGTTTCCTGATGATGACAAGTCTGGGAAAATTTATAAAGCCTGAATCATATTTCTTTAACCCAAGTTATAGTTCTGTCTTTGTGGTTCATTATGTCATTCCTGTCTGGTAAAATGACTTCTTAATTCAAGGGTGGATATATTCTCCCATTTCACAATGCCCTATTCACCATTATGCAGAAAGACCTGATGGTGTTAGTCCACTGATTCTCAACCTTGGCAATTTTAAGATGTCTGGACTTCAACTCCCAGAATTCCCCAGCCAGCATGCTGGCTGGGGAATTCTGCAAGTTGAAATCCAGACTCTTAAAATAGTCAAGGTTGAAGAACATTGGCGTAATCATAGTGGTAGACTCTCATAAGTCTACTCTCAGCCATAGAGATTTTCAGTCTCTCTCACCCTAAGCCATTTTTCAGATATATTTTTTTTTTGTGTGTGTGTATGTGGGGGAAAATTGGAAGGCATCTTGGTGGTCTTCTAATTCAACCCCGTGCACAGGGCAGGAATCTTCACAACATCCCCAGACAAATGCACGTGCAGCCATTGCTTGAAACCCACCAGCAGTCCATATAATTCTAAGAGACGGGCTCTTCCACTGCTTAATAATATTCATACTCCTTATTCTGAGTTTAGATGTTTCGGTGTAAAGTTTCCACCCATTGGTTTTGCTCCTACCTTCAGAAAATAAATCTACACCTTCTTCCTGGGGACAGCATTTCAAATATTGAAAGACCTAGTCTGCCTAAAGCCTTCTCTTCTTTCATACATTTCCTTTCATTCTTAGTATAATGTATTGGGGCTTGTTTTACTGAGTGTATCACCTGGGTTTTGAATGCTGGATGGTTGTTTAAGCAAGGAGCTGGCTAACGGCTCCCAGCTCCTCAGACAACCCGTCTCCAGAGCTCCCATTGGCTGCCTCTAGGGCGGCAATAGGTTGCTTTAAACCTACTGGCCGCCACCTAGAGGCCAGGGTATAAATAGCTGCATTCGCAGCCCTGTTTCTCAGTTTGGTTCCTGCAAGCAAATAAAGAATGTTCCTGACTGAACTCACTCGCCTCGTCTCTTCACTCAAGCAACGAGCCCAGTACACAACACTTAGGATTTATGATGAGGAAGGAAAAGTAAATCTTGAGCACCTCCAGGAAAAACTGGATATAAATCTGACAATATTAATAGAAGTGTGAGAGGGAGCTGCAACCAACTGAATTGGCTCCAGGTTTTTGCAAGATGCAGTTGACGCTGTTATGCGTTGTAAACATGAACCTTAATAAACTGGTAGCCTCCCGACTAGAATTCCCCTTAATTTTACCAAAGCATTTGGCAAAGTCACCCATGAGAACTAAAAGGGAAGACAGCAAAAGATGAGTTGGGTTATGTGATCATAGATGAATCAAGCATGAAACATCCTATCCTCAGTGGTTCAATCTGGAGCTGGAAGGAAGTTCAGTGGTATATCAGAGAGCTCTGGCTAATTTCTGTGCTGTTCAGTGTATTCCTAAATTGTTTCATGGGTTAGAAAATACGATTATAGGTAGTCTTCAACTTACAACCATTCATCTAGTGGCTGCTCAAAGGTACAATGGCACTGAAAAAAAGTGACTTATGACTGATCTTCACTGTTACGACCACTGTAGCATTTCTGTGGTCATGTGATCAAAATTTCTAACCTTCCTAGCTGGCTTCCGACAAGCAAAGTCAAGGGGGGGAGGGGAGAAGCCAGATTCGTTTAATAACTGCATGGTTCACTTAACAACTGAAGCAATTCACTTAACAACTGTCATGTATTTATGGCATGTATTTATGATGGTTGCAGCATTCCCCAGGGTCACGTGGTCAACATTTCTAACCTTCCCAGCTGGCTTCCGACAAGCAAAGTCAATTGGGGAGGGGGAGAAGCCAGATTCGTTTAATAACTGCATGATTCACTTAACAACTGAAGCGATTCACTTAACAACTGTGGCAAAAAAGTTCGTAAAATAGGGCACAGCTTACTTAAAAAACCTGTCTTGCTTGGCAGTGGAAATTTTGGACTCAGTTGCGGTCATAAGTCAGGGACTCCCTTTTTCCGATTTACAAACGACGAAGAGCCAGAAGGAATTGCAAATAATCTAGAGGACAGCAGTCAGTTTCAAAGCCGTCTTGTGAAAGTTGAAACAATGAGTGGAAACCAGAAAGATAAATTAACGAAGTTAAATTTAACTCCTATACTTGAATGGGAGAAATTAAAAAAACATATTGTAGGTATAGGGTGATACTGGGGAATCATAACTGGGCAACGATATATTTCTAATGATTTTGGATGTCTGCTAAAGATATCAAGACAAGATGAGCCAAACAAGTGCTTGCAACTCCAAAACAACATTTTCACTTTCACCTAGTAAAATAATTTTACAGAAGGGCAATAGGGTACAGGTAGGTACATACATTTGTAAGTATGTAGCATGTTTACATGTGTGCACTTTTGAGAGCAGGCAACAGAATTTCATTTTTAATGGGTGCCAGTATGCCTACAGTAAAAAAAATAACAATAAAGGTTATCTTATCTTACCTTATCTTACAGGTAGTCCTTGACATACAACCAGAATTTAGTCCAACATTTCCATTGCTAAACAAGTTGTTAAGTGAGCCGTGGCCCATTTTATGACCTTTTTGCCCTGGTTGTTAAGCAAATCCCTGAAGTTGTTAAGTGAATCATACAGTCCTTAAGAAAAACTTGCACTCATAATTTGCTTGTCAGAAGCTCCCTAAGAGCAAATTATAATCCATGGACCCTGGAATGTTGCAACTATAGGTAGTCCTTGTCTTACAACAGTTCACTTAGTGACGGTTTGAAGTTACAACAGCACTGAAAAAAATGACCGATGACCATTTTTCACACTTATGGCCATTGCAGCACCCCCATCCCCATGTGATCAAAATTCAGACGCTTGGCCACTGACTCGTATTTATGACGGTTGCAGTGTCCTGGCATAATGTGATCCCGTTTTGCTGCCTTCTGACAAGCAAAGTCAATGGGGAAGCCAGATTCACTTAACAACTGTGTTACTAAGTTAAATTGCAGTGACTCACTTAACAACCATGGCAAGAAAGATCGTAAAATAGGACAAAACTCACTTAACAAATGTATCACTTAGCAACAGAAATTTTGGGCTGAGTTTTGGTCATAAGTCGAAGACTATATTTGTCTTATAAAGACATGCTGGTTGCCAAGCATACAAAGTCATGGGAATACCGCAACAGTCATGAATGCGAAAACTGGTCATCTGCCACTTTTTCAGTGCTGCTGTAACTTTGAACAGTCATTAAACAAATGGTTGTAAGTCAAGGACTACCTGTAATTCATTGTACCTGTCCTGTGTGTAGGGGCCCCTTCAAATTATGGCTCAGGGTTTGAAATAATCAAATGGGTTCACACTTCACCTTCATGATATTTAAGTTATTCCGCTAAATGCAATCCCAAGGATCCACGTAGTTGGGATTTCCCTTCACAGTTTGTGTGAAGGGATTGTGAGGGAGATATCAGATTTTTTTCTCCCTCTCTCAATGGAAAGAAAGAAAAAATCTGACATCTTCCCACAATCCTGCCTTCTGAAAGCCTTATAAATGCTTGGCCACAATTGTATACATGAATTCGGAAAGCGTGATGGCTTTGCTAAAAGCTTTCCTGAAACTTGAGCTCTTGGTTAGAAGCAACATTAAAGAGATACGCTCTTCCATCATGTTTTGTCTTTCTTGAAAGGATGAGTCCAGACAGCAGTTTCCTTCCTTCCAGGATGTCCTTTTAGAGATCAATATCATTTCTCGGACTGTTGTGAAATGGAGGAATTACTTCTGGCTTGCAATCAGAGAATTTTTTTAGATTCCAGAGACACTTGCCGCAGTCCTAAAGAATGTCAGCTATTTGACAGTTTCTGCCATCATCCCTAGTAATCCCTCCTCCCCGTCTGTTTGAATCCTAACCAGATTCGGAGTGGACAATTGATCTTTCGCATACACACATCTCCTCTGTGGTTTACTCCAGATCTCTATGGAGATTCTTAGTCATCCAGGTCATGGTGGTCCCCAGTGGTGGGATTCAAATATGTGAACAGCCGGTTCTCTGTGTGGATGCCACTTTCGGAATTCATTCTGGGCCTGGGCAACAAAAAACCAGCTACCAGTTCTGCCGAACTGGTGCAAACTGGCTGAATCCCACCACTGGTTGTCCCAAAGATGCTTTTTCAAAAGGCAACTGGACTTTCTTGCTTTGTTAGAAGACATTTTGCTTCTCATCCAAGAAGCTTCTTCAGTTCTAACGGAATAGTGGAGAATGGAAGGATTTAAATTCCTTGCAGTGATGTGGGTCGTTAGCCCTTTTTCTGAAAGCTGTTCAGGCCACTTGGAGGTTTATCTGTGCCCTCCGAGTCACCTGAATCCAGATGTTTTTCTCCAGATGTTCTGAACCAGTGTTCCTCAGTCTTGGGAACTTGAAGATGTGGGGACTTCAACTCTCAGAATTCTGGACGTTGAGGTCCATACATCTTCAAATTGCCAAGGTTGGGATACACTGTTTTGGACAAGTCTCCTGTCAATCTGCTCACTATGCATGTGAGGACATGTTTCTTGGCCAACCCCAACAAAAGATCATCATGAGAAGTTGCCACCAATTAGGATGAACCTCTTGATCTCTCCAGTAGGAGAATCCTCAGGCTTTCAACCTATCCAGGATGGTTCCCTTTGGCTCACATCCTGAAGGAGGATGGGCTTAATTACCCTGCCCAAAGGCCCAAATCCAGAACTCAACCTATAGGCAGCCAGTTCCAGAGCACAAGAGTTAATCAGCTGTGTGATGCTGCATACCTGCATGTAGGTAGATTTTAGTGAGCAATTCCCTTTGAAAACAATGAAGTGAAATTTCCAGATAGAATAGAAGTTTATTGGAAAAGGACGATAGGAAGAAAACAAAGGTAGGGAAGAATCGTACACAGGGAATTCCAAGAAAGAAAGATGAATACAGTCAGCTTAGCTTCCTTCTTGAATAAACTAAATTTCAGCTCATACTTATTGTAGAGAAGTTCAGAGAGAAATATTATGGGTCTTTTGCTTGAATATCCTTCCTTCCTTCCTTCCTTCCTTCCTTCCTTCCTTCCTTCCTTCCTTCCTTCCTTCCTTCCTTCCTTCCTTCCTCTGTATTTCACTTTTCGGAACGAATTCCTGAAGAACTCTGCAGTTTTAATTTTCCAATTTGTTCTAAAATAGACTTCAGGCTCTCTAACTTCTTTCTTCCCATAATACCGTGGTGCAGAAGGTTTTTTTTTTCTTTCCTTGCACAGGTAAAGGGGTCTTTTGTGAGAGTACAGCTTGGGGAGAAAATGGCTTCTTCCCCTCATCCTTATTTTTTTTTTCAAATAACTCAAGGTGAAGAACATATTTAATACACCTTCTTACTCCTATTTCCCCCATAACGACGACCCTGTGAGGTGGGTTGGACTGAGAAGGAATGATTGGTTCAAAGTCACCTAGCTGGCTTTCATGGCGCAGGTGGGACTTCTAACCTTTATTTGAGAACTACAATATACAAATAACTAGAAAAATATGTTTTTAAGAAATATCGGAAGAAAAAGAAAAAGAAAAATCAGGATAAATGTGCATGTGTTTAAAAGTGAAAAATGTATCAGTGCCTGCTTCCCCTTCACTTGATCTCCATATTCTCTTAGCTTTTCAACAGGGAGTTGGAGGGCAATATGAAGAAGTAGAATTTCTCTATGGCTGCAAACAGCAATTCAGGCTGCTGGTAGGGAGTAGTTTAAGAAATGTGGGATCTCAGTGCAACACCATGCTTGAAGCAATCCTCTGAAGAAGGAAATGTTTGAATCTGCTAAACATCCTGGGCTTCTGTAAATGTGCTGCCTGGAAAATTTCCACTAGGTTAAAGTAAGAGGGACAGGTATGCAACGCGGCTTAGAAAGGGGATGGCTGACTTACTATAAAGGTAAGGTAAAGGTTCCCCCGCACATGCGTGCTAGTTGTTTCCGACTCTAGGGGCCGGTTGTTCTAAACCAGCCCTCTTCTCGCACCCCTAATCAAAGGAAGAGTCTGGAAAGCGTCCAAGATCAAAAGGCTTCTGCCAAGTTTTAATTACACTGTTACAAAAATACAAGAGCTTGACTTCTCAAAGAAAAAGTTGCTTTCAGCAACTAGCCCCTCCCCAAACACTTCTTTTATAGAGAGCTCAGGGCGTGGTCTCCCTGTGCCTCCTCCCGAGGAGTCCCATAGCCTTCCTTTGTTTGTCCCTGCTCGTCTGCCTCCTGCGTCGGGCGTCCTTGAACAGGGCCAGCTGTGGGTCATCATCCTCCGCACTCTCGGGCTCACACAGCTGAGAAGAGGTTCCCGGCTGAGGACTCTGCAAAGTCTCCAAATCATCATCAGCCGGTTCGTTTCCCTCCTCCCCCACATCTGAGTCCTCCGATACATCGGACCCGGCTGTCGGGCCCACAGGCTGGCCCTGAGTCACAACACTATCCCGCACCGCAGGGCCCTTCCCCCGGGTCTGCCGATCCGGATGCGGTCGGGATGGGAACTGTTCGTGAAAAGCAGTCACCAACGCAGGGGCATGAACGGCGGTCGCGTCTTCCCATGTGAAGTCCTCCGGCCCGTACCCTTTCCACTCGATCAGGTACTGGAAGCGACCTTTCAGCCAGCGGGAATCCCTGATGCTGGCGACCTCGTACTCGGGGGTGCTGTCGCCATCACGAGGTCCTGATGGGGGAGGTTCCGCTTGGCGAAGTGGACAAGCCGGTTGTTCGGGGACCAACAAGGACCGATGGAAGACGGGGTGCACGCGCAGGGAACGTGGCAGAGTTAAACGATAGGCGACCGGGTTGATGACGGCCTCGACTGGGAACGGTCCAAGGTAACGGTGGTCCAGCTTCCTCGCCGGCCGAGTGGATGGTAGGTTCCTGGTGGACAGCCAGACCCGATCCCCCACCGATAATGGAGGCGTATCCCTTCTCGACCGATCGGCGAACCTCTTGTAGTCGGCCTTGGCCTTCTCCAGCTGCCGTCGCACCAACCGATGGATCGCCTGTAACTCCGCCATGAATTCGTTCGCTGCCGGCTCCGGTGAGTCCACGGGAGAAAGGGGGAAAAACCGAGGGTGATAACCCACATTGGCCAAGAACGGTGTCATCTGCGTGGAGGTGTGCTGCGAGTTGTTAAAGGCAAACTCGGCTATGGCCAAATAGTCCACCCAATTGTCCTGCTGCAGGTTAACGTAGCAGCGCAGATACTGCTCCAAAATGCCGATGACCTTCTCGGTACCCCCGTCGGTCTGAGGATGATGCGCGGACGAGAGGCAAACCTTAATGTCCAACGCCCGCATCAACTCCTGCCAGAAGCGGGCTGTAAACTGGGCCCCCCTATCGGAGACGACTCTATCGGGAAGGCCGTGCAGCCGGAACACCTGTTGGATGAACATGCGACTAGTGGCGCGAGCTGACGGTAAGCCGCGACAGGGGATGAAGTGCGCCATCTTGGTCAACATGTCCACCACCACAAACACTGTCGTGAAGCCGGAGGATGGGGGTAGATCCGTCAGAAAGTCCATGGACACAGCCCCCCAGGGTCTCTTGGGCGTTGGCAAAGGCTGCAGTAAACCAGGCGGGGCCCCTGTCGCTGACTTGGCCTGCCTGCATGGGACGCAGGAGGTGACATAAGACTGGACATCGTGTCGGACTCGGGGCCACCAGAATGTACGGGAGACCAGGTTCAGAGTCTTGAACAGGCCAAAATGCCCCGCAGCCGGGTTATCATGACATTGGCTGAGGACGAGTCCCCTGAGTGGCCCTCCTGGAACATAGAGCCGGTCACGATAATACAGGAGTCCATCCGTGACCGACCAAGGCGAATCTGGCCCCACCTCTTCCTTCCGCTGAGCCACCCACGCCTCCTGCTGCTGCGCCTCCCGGATCCGAGCCCGTATATCCACCGGCTCCCGCACCGCAGCAAAAGACTCGACGGGGATCACGGTCCTGGGCGGAAGCTTGTCTTCCACTCGGGTGTACTCGGGCTTCCTGGACAGAGCATCCGCTCTCTGGTTGTGCCCGCTTGGTATGTACCGCACCCGGAAGTCAAACCTCGCAAAGAAGAGGGACCACCGGATCTGGCGTTGGTTCAAATTCCGAGCGGTCTGCAGGCTTTCCAGATTCTTGTGGTCCGTCCGGACCTCGATTTGATGCCGCGCCCCCTCCAGATGATGCCTCCAAGCCTCGAACGCCGCCTTAATGGCCAGCAGCTCCTTCTCCCAGATGGTATAGTTGCGCTCCGAGGGATTCAATTTCCGTGAGTGATACGCGCAAGGGAAAAGGGTACCGTTGGCCGTCGCTGCCTGAAGTAACACGGCCCCAATGGCAATGTCGGAGGCGTCCGCCTCCACGACAAATGGCCGTTGCGGGTCAGGATGCTTCAAGATGGGCTCCTTCATGAAGGCGTCCTTCAGAGCTTGGAACGCCTGTTGTTCGGGGGCGTTCCACTGGAACCGAGTCTTCTTCTGCAGGAGCCGGGTGAGGGGGGCTGTCAAGGCAGCAAAGCCAGGGATGTATGTCCGATAGTAGTTGGCAAATCCAAGAAGTCGCTGAATATCCTTCACGCGACGCGGGGGTTGCCAACTCTGCAATGACTCAACTTTACTCGGTTCCATGGCGATGCCCTCAGGAGAAATGCGGTGACCCAGGAAATCAATGGTCACCTGGTAGAACTGGCACTTCTCCAACTTGGCAAACAGCCGATGATTCCGGAGGCGCTGCAGGACCTGACGGAGATGCTGATGATGCGCTTCACGCGACGGGGAGTAAATCAGGATGTCGTCCAGGTAAATCACAACAAACTGGTCCAACAGATCCCGAAAGACGTCATTCATAAAATGCTGAAACACAGCGGGGGCGTTGGTCAGGCCAAACGGCATCACCGTGTACTCGAAATGTCCATAGCGAGTACCAAACGCCGTCTTCCACTCATCACCCGGCCGAACCCTGACGAGGTTGTAAGCTCCACGCAGGTCCAGTTTCGTGAAGATCTTAGCCTCCCGGAGTCGGTCCAAGAGCTCGGGGATGAGGGGCAGCGGGTAGCGGTTACGCACCGTGATAGCGTTGAGTTTCCGGTAGTCACAGCAAAGCCGTAACTCGCCCGACTTCTTTTTGACGAAGAGCACGGGCGCAGACACTGGCGAGGACGAGGGCCGGATGAAACCACGAGCCAAGTTCTTCGTCAGGAAGTCCCGCAATGCAGCCAACTCGGGCTCCGACATGGAGTACAAACGCCCCACTGGGAGAGGCGCATCAGGGACTAGGTCAATGGAGCAGTCGTAGGGCCTGTGCGGGGGTAATTGGTCCGCCTCTGACTCGCTGAACACGTCAGCAAAGTCGGACAGTTCGGGAGGCAAGGAAACCCCTGAGGAACCCTCCACCTGGCCGGCACAGATATGGCGGGTGTGGTCCACGCACTGCAAACTTGGGAAGGTGACCAAGTTCTGAGACCAATAGATCTGTGGATCATGCGCCCGGAGCCACGCCAGTCCCAAGACCACGGGGAAGTGCAGATCCGAAGTGACGTAGAACTGAATGGCCTCCACATGGGTACTGATGGCCATACACACGGGTTGCGTGGCGGCCGTGATAGGCCCGGACAGGAGCACTCGACCATCGATGGTCTCCACAAGCATGGGCGGATCCACTGGACACTGGGGAACAGCCCATTTGGCCACAAAGGCCGAATCCATAAAGTTAGTGGTAGCCCCAGAGTCAATTAAGGCATGGACTGGAATCCCCTCTGACTTGCCAGGGAGGATCAGACGTGCCTCCAAAATCAAATGCCGTGGAGGTTCACAGGCACCGTTGGAACGGCGTCGCTCGGAGTGGATGTTGTGGGTCGCCCGATCTTTCACACCGTCTAGATCGGGCTCGGGCCGTTTCCCGATAACAAAGCAGGGGACTTTCTCAGGGCAGGCTTGGTCACTGACGCCCGCTGACGCTTCTTCGGGCAAGAAGCAGCCAAATGTCCAGGGTCCCCACAGTAAAAACACAACCCCTCCGATCGTCGTCTGTCCATTTCCGTCACCGATAGACGGGACCTGGCGGCACCCAGCTCCATTGGCTCCTCCCTCTGGACCGGGGGCTCACGCACAACAGGGGCGGCAGGGGTCTGTGGGGTGGCACGGCGACTCTTACGCTGCTGCAGCCGGGCATCGATCCGCAGACAAAGATGGATCAGCCCATTCAGGTCTGAGGGAATGTCCACGCGGGCCAGCTCATCCAACATCTCCTCTGACAAGCCATCCTGAAAGGCATCCACGAGCGCAGCCTCATTCCAGGCGGAATCCTGGCTAAGCAGCCGGAAATCGCTGATATAGGCCTGTAGAGGGCGCTGACCCTGCCTCAAAGCTTTCAGGCGTCGGGTGGCCGTCTGTGCCTTAATCGGGTCCTCGTACATGAGGCGCATATGGTCACAAAACCCCCCAAAGTTATCCAACAAAGGGCTAGGCTGTGCCAACAGAGGCGTGCCCCAACGAGCTGCATCTCCCGACAGAAGGCTCAACACGAATCCCACCTTATCTCGGTCAGTGGGGAAATCAGCTGCTTTCACGCTGATATAAAGCTGGCATTGTCCCAGGAAGGCAGGAAACAGTTCTGGATTACCAGCGAATTTATCCGGCATAGCTATCTGACATTTCCTCCTGGGTGGGGGGGCAGCATGTACCTGAGCCTGCAGTTGTGCCACCTGAGTGGCCAGCAAGGTGAGTTGCTGGTTGAGCTGGACATTCTCGGCAAGAAGCTGCTCCATCGTAGTATTAAGGGGTGGGTGGCTGAAAGCAAACTGTTCTAAACCAGCCCTCTTCTCGCACCCCTAATCAAAGGAAGAGTCTGGAAAGCGTCCAAGATCAAAAGGCTTCTGCCAAGTTTTAATTACACTGTTACAAAAATACAAGAGCTTGACTTCTCAAAGAAAAAGTTGCTTTCAGCAACTAGCCCCTCCCCAAACACTTCTTTTATAGAGAGCTCAGGGCGTGGTCTCCCTGTGCCTCCTCCCGAGGAGTCCCATAGCCTTCCTTTGTTTGTCCCTGCTCGTCTGCCTCCTGCGTCGGGCGTCCTTGAACAGGGCCAGCTGTGGGTCATCATCCTCCGCACTCTCGGGCTCACACAGCTGAGAAGAGGTTCCCGGCTGAGGACTCTGCAAAGTCTCCAAATCATCATCAGCCGGTTCGTTTCCCTCCTCCCCCACATCTGAGTCCTCCGATACATCGGACCCGGCTGTCGGGCCCACAGGCTGGCCCTGAGTCACAACACCGGTGCTCGTCTCAGTTTCAAAGCCGAAGAACCAGCGTTTGTCCGAGGACGTCTCCGTGGTCATGTGGCTGGCATGACTAGACGCCAAAGGCGCACGGAACGCTGTTACCTTCCCACCGTAGTGGTCCCTATTTTTCTACTTGCATTTTTACGTGCTTTCGAACTGCTAGGTTGGCAGAAGCTGGGACGAGTAACAGGCGCTCACTCTGCTACGCAGCACTCGGGATTCGACCCGCCAAACTGCCGATCTTCTGATCGACAAGCTCAGTGTCCTAACCCACTGAGCCACTGCATCCCTATATGACTTACTATATAGATGGTTAAAAAAATGAAAAGTGTTAGTAGTGCACATCAGCATGCAAAAGTATATAAAAACATCACAGAACTTTTGGTGTGAATTCCTAATTTGGAACCATGCCCACTCAGCTGATTGTAAGAGAACTCTTCTTGGAAAACGACCCTGACTCCAAGGCTATTCCCAAAGAGAAATCCAGAGCAAATTTCTACCCAACTCTGGAATAACCTTGTAGATCGATTCCAACAAAATGAGACCCACAGAACCTGAAGGAAATATTGCACATGCATCTACATAGGGTACTCGTCTTATGACCAAAATGGAGCCTGCCCATCACGGTTGTAAAGTGGTGAACGGTTATAAAATGGGTCATCCTCGTGACTGACGTGATATTACAATTCGTTTTGCGGCAGCTGTTAAGTGACAGCTATGGTTGTTATGCGATCACGGGGATTGTTAAGCGAACCACTGATTTGCTATGGGCCAGTTTTGCCCAAAACTGGACATAAATGCTAGGTTTTGGCAAAAAAATGTGGTCACATGACTCCAGAATGTGGGGGGGGGGAGAGTGTAAATGTGGGCCTATTTCCAAGTGTGGTCATGTGACTGAGGCAAGGGGGAGGCAGCTGAACTGTGTCATAAGTACTGCCAGGGAGGTCCATTATGGAATCTGGAATCTCCTGATTGCAAGGAGATTCTTCAGAAGTTGGAAGGTGATTTCCATTGCTTTTGTGTTTGTGTGTTTGACCCCCTCTCAAAGGTTTCTTCCCTTGGACCTGCAGCAGAAGTGTTCCTCTGTGTGTTACTTCCGCTGCCCCGACAACGCCTGCATGTTGTCGCATCTTGGCATCTTCCACGTGCAAAACTAAAACATAGAAGATGAAAAGAGATTATTCTACCACTCCCACAACAGGAGAAAGTCTGCAGTGGTGCCTCCTTTGAGGTCAAACCTGCTCCAAACAGACACACACACACACACACACACACACACACACACACACACACCATCTGACCAAAAGTCTCAAAGGCTTGTTTCTTTTTTCCCCCAAAGCCTTAAAGTTTCTCCTGCTAATTATCTCTGCAATTAATCCAAAGTGAATTCTGATTCTAGTTTCATCAAGAACCAATGTGTTTTCCTGTGAATCTATCTCTGTTACCACCTTTTCAAATCCTCCACTGATATGGGAACAGGGTGCTGCAATCCAAGGGCTTTTTCTAATGTACAGGTAGTCCTTGACTTACAACAGTTCATTTCGTGACCGTTCAAAGCAGGGGTATCAAACTGCCGGCCCGTGGGCCGGACGTGTCACGACGAAACCACGCCCACCTCATTGCCAGCAATGGGGAAAACGTTCTGATACGTCGTGCGACGTCACGTGACGTCGCGAGTTTGACGTGCCTGGTTCAAAGTGACAACGGCACTGAAAAAAGTGACTTATGACTGTTTTTCACACTTAATGACCATTGCAGCATCCCCATGGTCACGCGATCAACATTCGGATGTTTGGCAACTGGCATGTGTTTATGACAATTGCTATGTCCCATTGCAAACTTCTGACAATCAAAGTCAATGGGGAGAAAACTCACTTTACAACTCTCTCCCTTAGCAACAGAAATGTGGAGTTCAGTTGTGGTCATAAGTTGAGGATGATCTTGTACTTGTAGATTCTGATGAATGATATGAAAAAAAAATATGTGTGTATAAACTTGAAAAGATATCTTGGTCTTTACAACTGACATCTCCCTCTCCTTCCATTGTCGGCTATCTGGAAGTTTCTTCCTCAAAATGCACCCTTTCTTTATTTCTCACACCCTTCTTCATTCTCTTTTCCTTCTCTTTCTTCTCTCTCTCTCCACCCTCTCCCTTCTTCATGTGAATAATAATGATGATAATAACAATAATAATAATAATGATGATGATGATAATGATAATGATAATAATAATAATAATAATAATAATAATAATAATAATAATAATAATAAGAAGAAGAAGAAGAAGAAGAAGAAGAAGAAGAAGAAGAAGAAGAAGAAGAACAAGAACAAGAACAAGAAGAACAACAACAAGAAGAAGTTGGAAGGGACCTTGGAGGTCATCTAGTCCAACCCCCTGCTCAGGCAGGAAACCCTATACCATTTCAGGCAAATGGCTGTCAGTCTCTTCTTAAAAACTTCCAGTGTTGGAGCATTCACCACTTCTGGAGGCAGGTTGTTCCACTGGTTAATCGTTCTAACTGTCAGGAAGTTTCTCCTTAGTTCTAGGTTGCTTCTCTCCTTGACTAGTTTCCACCCATTGCTTCTTCTCTGCCCTCAGGTGCCTTGGGGAACAGGTTGACCCCCTCTTCTTTGGGGCAGCCTCTGAGATATTGGAACACTGCTATCATGCCACCCCGCATCCTTCTCATCATAAAACTAGACATACCAAATTCCAGCAACCGTTCTTTGTATGTTTTAGCCTCCAGCCCTGTAATCATCTTTGTTGCTCTTCTCTGTACTCTTTCTAGAGTCTCAACATATTTTTTACATCATGGTGACCAAAACTGGATGCAGTATTCCAGGTGTGGCCTTACCAAGGCATTGTAAAGTGGTATTAGTACTTCACGTGATCTTGATTGTATCCCTCTGTTAATGCAGCCTAGCACTGTGTTGGCTTTTTTGGCAGCTGCAGCACACGGCTGGCTCATATTGAAGTGATTGTCCACTAGGACTCCGAGATCCCTCTCACAGTTACTACTATTGAGCAAGGTACCACCTATACTATACCTGTGCATTTGGTTTTTCCTGCCTAAATGTAGAACCTTACTTTTTTCACCATTGAATTTCATTTTGTTAGATAGCACCCAGTGTTTGAGTCTGTCCAGATCCTCCTGTATCTTAAGCCTATCTTCTGGAGTATTGGCTATTCCTGCCAGCTTGGTGTCGTCTGCAAATTTGATGAGTTCCCCATCTATCCCCTCATCCAAATTGTTGATGAAGATGTTGAAGAGCACTGGGCCCAGAACAGAGCCCTGGGGCACCCCACTACACACTTCCTTCCATGTAGATGCAGTTCCATTGAGGACCACACGCTGAGTACGCCCTGTCACCCAGCTACGAATCTGGTGGTTATGCTATCTAACCCACATTTTTCTATTTTATCAAGTAGTAGGTTGTGATCTACTTTATCAAATGCCTTACTGAAGTCCAAGTAAATTATATCTACAGCATTCCTCTGGTCCACTAATTTTGTCACTTGGTCAAAGAATGCTATAAGATTTGTCTGGCATGATCTGTTTTTGACAAACCCATGTTGCCTTTTAGTGATGACTTTGTTTGCATCAAGGTGTTCGCTGATTTGTTGTTTGATTATCTTTTCCAGAATCGTCCCAGGTATTGAGGTCAGGCTGATAGATCTGCAGTTTCCTGGAACTATTTTTCCCCTTTTTTTGAAGATGGGAACTACATCAGCTCTCTTCCAGTCCTCTGGTAGTTCCCCAGTGCTTTGAAAAATATAGTTCAGTGGTTCTGAGATCACATCTGCCAGTTCCTTGAGAACCTTGGGGTATAATCCATCTGGTCCTGGTGATTTGAACTCGTCTAGGCTGGACAGGTGCTCACTTACTCACTTACCATTTTCTTGCCTATCTTAACTTGCATTTCTATTCTGTTTTTTATGGCACTGTTTTTGGTAGGTTGGACTGTTTTTTCCCTTTGTGTAAAGACAGATGCAAAAAATGAGTTAAATAGTTCTGCTTTCTCCCTGTTGCTTGTCACCTTCTTGCCACTTTTCCCCACTAATGGACCAATCATTTCCTTAACTTTTTTCTTGTTTTTTATATGTTGAAAGAAGCTTTTTTGTTATTTTTGACTTTGGTCGCAAGCCTTAGTTCATTTAGCTTCCCTCACTTCATCTTTGCAGGCACCGGCTATTTGCTGATATTCTGCCTTAGTTATGTGCCCCTCTTTCCACTTCTTATACTTGTCCTTTTTATCTTTCAATTTTTCAGAGAGTTCTTTATGCAGCCATGCTGGTTTCTTTTGAGAGCTGTTATTTTTCTTCTTTGTTGGTATTGTGCTAGACTGGGCCTTTATTATCTCACTTTTCAAAATTTCCCAAGCTTCTTGAGTTGTTTTCCCCTTTAGGATTCTCATCCATGGAATTCTTCCCAAGGTCTCTCTAAGATTATTGAAATTAGCTCTTTTACAGTCCAAGACTCTAGTTTGACTGTGTTCTATTGCTTGTGCTTCCAAAATGTTGAATTCCAATATTGCATGATCACTTCCCCCCAAGGTTCCTGTGGCTTCAACACCTTCTATCATTTCATCTCTGTTAGTGAGGATTAGATCCAATATGGCTAATCCCCTAGTTCTCTTCTCTACTTTTTTGGAGAGAAAGTTGTCTGCTAGGTTTGACAGGAATCTGTTTCATCTTCCACTTGGTGCAGAGTTTGTCTCCCAGTTGATATCAGGGCAATTAAAGTCCCCCATTACTATTGTGATGTGCTTCCTAACATACCTTAGTTAGCTGACTAGCAAAAAGTTCATCTATTGCCTCTGCTTGGTTGGGTGGCCTATAGTATACACCTATGGCAATGTCTTTTCCCCCCCTTTTATATTGACCCAAATGCATTCAAGTTTACAGGTTTCATCATTGTTGTGCTCTATTTCTGTAGAGATAAAGTTATTTCTTATATATAGAGCAACTCCACCTCTTTTGTTTAGTCTGTTTCTTTTAAATTTAAATCCTTCTAGCTGTGTGTTCCATTTGTGGGTTTTGTCCCACCATGTTTCCGTAATGGCAACAATATCATATCCGCCCTCATTTACCTGAATTTCTTTTCTGTCACTGGATTCCCAGGCAGAACTCTGCTATTTTCAGATTCTGTTCAAAAGTTGGACCAAAACATGCATCCATTTCCTGCTTCCTTTACTGCTATTTCCTATCCCTCATTAAAGTCAGCAGAAATAACAATGACCCCAAACTAGTAACAACCGGAAACTCTTCCTGAATTTCAGTTTTCCAGAGTACTTCTGAGAACATGTTTTTAATCATCTTTTCCCCTTTTGGATTTTCTTGGGGAATTCTTCAAAGCATGTCTCATCTCGTCAATCAAGTGTTCCAAAACTTCCTCTTTTTCTAAGGATTCCGCAATAAAAGATATTTACAATGGACTGTTCAGGAACAATCTAGACCATTCAGGAACAATCTTCTAAAACGTCTGTAATACTGGGAGTTATTTGCCCTTCTATCTAGAACTTTTGAGTTTTAGGGTGAGAGGTTACACCTTCTCATAGCTTCAGATTTAGTGTCTGTATACACTAAATGTCCAAATTGTGAAGTGAGCAGTGACGTAGGAATATTTTCTTAAGAAGGCACGGTCTGACCTCTTCACTGCACAGTTCAAAGCAGTTTCCTTTTTCGTCATCTGGAAATATTCTTTGCTGACTCATGAAATATGATTAAATGCCATTAACTTGTCACAATGAAATTGTCAACTATATGGGAGCGCTGTAAAAATTCAGGGAAAATATCCTAATCTACCACACATTCAGACATGAAAAATATCCGTCCCTTCGGGTAATGTTAAAAGTATTCTCATTCACAGCATCAAGGGAATCTAATGATTTGAGTAATTCTTGAAATCTAGAAAGGTCACCATTAATTCAGACCCAGGAGAAAACTCATCCAGAGTGAGAGCCAGTGCACAAATTAAAAGCTTGCCTCAGATTTGTGATATCTAAGCATGTGGCCAGGTGGGTGGTGTGAATCAGTGGCCACAGGCACCATGAAAGATTTGGGGATCGATCAATCAATCAATCAATCAATCAATCAATCAATCAGAATAGAGCTGGAAGGGACCTTGGAGGTCTTCTAGTCCAAGCTCAAGCA
The DNA here is from genome assembly GCF_947247035.1 of Vipera ursinii. Classification (NCBI taxonomy): domain Eukaryota; kingdom Metazoa; phylum Chordata; class Lepidosauria; order Squamata; family Viperidae; genus Vipera; species Vipera ursinii. Next base: position 20,231,608 of record NC_139513.1, read on the forward strand.
GGAAATCCTATAACATGAATGCTTGACTGAAAGTCCCTTGGGGAGAAGGTAAGTATGCTATAATGGTTTCATGAATCGTAATCAGATTAACCCAGGGCAGGGTGGCTTAGATCTTCAGGCTGGATTATCACTCATGAATCAAATCAGAATAGAGCAGACATGTCAAACACAAGGCCCGGAGGCCAGATCCGGCCTGCGAAGTGGTTTCATGTGGCCCGTGAAGCCATCCTGGAAACTGAGGGAACGGCCCCCACTGCCTTGGCCCTGGCCCAGAGACCCTCAGATCTGTCCCACTCCTGCCCAGGCCCCCATAGGCACCCTTGATGCGAATGATGTAGAGCTGGCCATGCCCACCCAGTAGGCCATACACACTTTAGCCACGCCCACCCAGTAGGCCACACCCACCCAGCCCCCTGAGGGCAACCGCAATGCTGATGCGGCCCTCAATGAGATTGAGTTTGACACCCCTGGAATAGAGCATCCACAGCCAACCACTGGTTTAATTAACAACTGTAGATTCATTTTAAAATCGTACTGATTTGCTTAACCACTGCCACAAAAAGGTGATAAAATTGGTCACCGACCAGTTTTACAACCATTATGAGTTACAACTGTGATAGGCAGGCTCCATTATGGTCATAACTTGAGTACTACCTCTATAGCCAATTGGAATAAATGAAGTTTTAGCCTTTTTGTGGTGCTGATTTCCTGGTCTGGAATATCTATTGGGGCTCTCATAGGGTGAGGAGGCTAAACTATTGGGCTTCAAATGCTGATCTCCAACTCGGATCCCTCTTGGAAAATAAGGAACTTGGTACAATAAATGTGAGTTGCAAGATCAAATGCCAACACAGCTAGTGGGCATCACATTTCCAAACCAAGATATCCATGTGGAGAAGGCTGGAATTGGCTGTATGTTTGCCATATTTTTAAAATGATTTTTAACAAGCCATCTTGGCTTCAATATAAAACTCAACCGTAGAGGGTGTGTGCACACATAATTGCCCTCAACAAAAGAACCTTTTTTTAAAAAAAATCTATTAAACTTACTCAGCCTGCCTAAACTAATCAAAGACATTCAAAAGTTAACACTTTATAATTTATAAACAATGCAAGAAAACAGGACATCTTCTCTCTGCTCAGGTATCCTAACAGATTTCAGCCATACACAGTGTTTCTTGACTTCAGGGACTTTTTTTTTTTAATCCTGGTGCCTGGAGGCGGTTCGGGTCTGGATGGGGAGGAACAGGCTTCGGCTCAACCCTGACAAGACTGAGTGGCTGTGTGTGCCGGCGTCTCGGGAAATTCAGATTGTTCCATCGTTAACTATGGGGGGTGAGATATTACCCCCCGTAGATAGGGCTCGCAACTTGGGTGTCCTCCTAGACCAGGGGTGTCAAACTCAATTTCATTGAGGGCCGCATCAGCATTGCGGTTGCCCTCAGGGGGCCGGGTGGGTATGGCCAGGGTGGGCGTGGCCTACTGGGTGGGCGTGGCTAGTGTGCGTATGGCCTACTGGGTGGGCGTGGCCAGCTCTACATCGTTGGCATCAAGGGTGCCTATGGGTGCCTGGGCAGGAGTGGGACAGATCTGGGGGTCTCTGGCAGGAGGGTCTCTGGGCCAGGGCCAAGGCAGTGGGGGCCGTTCCCTCACTGTTTCCAGGATGGCTTCGCGGGCCACATGAAACCACTTCGCGGGCCGGATCTGGCCCCCGGGCCTTGTGTTTGACATGTCTGTCCTAGACTCACAGCTCTCTTTGGAAGATCATATAGGAGCTGTGACTAGGGGGGCCTTCGCCCAGGTTCGCCTGGTGCACCAGTTGCGGCCCTATCTGGACCGGGATGCCTTGCGCACAGTCACTCATGCACTCGCGACCTCCCGTTTGGACTACTGCAACGCTCTCTACATGGGGCTGCCCTTGAAGACTACTCGGAGGCTCCAGCTGGTGCAGAATGCGGCCGCGCGAGTGGTGGTGGGGGTGTCCCGATACTCCCATGTAACACCTCTACTCCGCGAGCTGCATTGGCTTCCGGTTGTCCTCCAGGTAAGATTCAAGGTGCAGGTTACGACCTATAAAGCCCTAAATGGCATGGGTCCGGGTTACTTACGGGAGCACTTGCGGCCGGCATCAACTTCCCTTCGTCCAGTGCGCTTCCACAGAGAGGGCCTCCTTAGGGTGCCGTCGGTCAGAGTGTCGACTGGCGGCCCCCAGGGGGAGGCCGTTCTCTGTGGGCGCGCCAGACCTTTGGAACCGTTTACCAGTGGAGCTCCGGGTGGCTCCCGACCTTCGCTCCTTCCGACGTGACCTAAAAACATATTTATTTGAACAAGCCGGCCTGGTCTGATGGGTTTAGGGGTATTTTAATGTTATTGTATTAACGTATTGAATTGGGCTGCAATATTTTTTTTTTTAACTTTTATATGTTATATTTTATTGTATTGCCCTGTACACTGCCCTGAGTCCTTCGGGAGAAGGGCGGTATAGAAATTAAATTATTATTATTATTATATTATTATTATTATTATTATTATTATTATTATTATTATTATTAATAATAATAATAATAATAATAATAATAATAATAATAATAATAATAATAATAATAATATCCTGCCCTTCTCCGAAGACTCAGGGCGGTTTAAAATCTAAGCACAAATCAAATGTGCTTGGCAATAGCCTTCATTCTATGTATATGCCTGCTTATTAGGGCTTTCCCCCCCCCAAGCGGCATTATTACAAAGTCAGCTTATTGCCCGCAACAATCTGGGTCCTCATTTTACCTACCTCGGAAGGATGGAAGGCTGAGTCAACCTTGAGCCTGGTGGGATGCGAACCTGCAATAATTGCAGGCAGCTGGTGTTACTTAAGGAGGCATCAGCCCACTGCTCCACCAAGGCTCCTTTAAGACAGGGGTCCCCAACCCCTGGTCTGTGGACCGGCACCGGTCCACGGCATGCCAGAAACTGATCCATGCAAACAAGCGAAACCCCATCCACGGGATGCAGGCAGCATGTTAGGACTATGTCTGTTGCCTAACTGGTTGGGTTGGCAATATATAAACCAAGACTGTATGGTTGCAGTTAAAGCTGTAATGTATACCTTTAATAGTGAATGCACTGCGCTATAGTTTCTGCTGATTGGTCAGCAATGTCCCCAATGGCCATAAGAGGGAGCTAGAGACATGGCTTCTCTCTGTTACAATTCATGTCTCTCTGCTATTGATTACTGTTTGTCATGGTTTGTGCTTTGCTTTGCTACTGTATGCAGAACCTGAAGAACTGTGATTAATGTGTTTTGACTTACTGCCTGGTAAGACGAGTCTGCAGTAGATAATCCTTGGACTGTTGCTATCGGCTATACTTTAAGTATCTGTGTATGACCTGGACTGTTTCTTGGACTGTGCTATTACTTTATCCTACAAGTAAACTCTTTACACAACTCAGTGTATCTGTGTGGTTGCTGTACACAATTCATTACTCCCACAATCCTGTTTTTTCCATGCAAACTCTTGTGTTTTTTTTAAGAGTAGCTCTGCACATCCTTTTCGTAGCACATGAAACCACACCCCCTTCGGTCTGCAGAAAAACCTCTCTCTACTGAACTTCTGCCCCAAAGGTTGGGGGCCACTGCTTGAAGATGTGTGAATTTCAACTCCCAGAATTCTCAACCAGCATGCTGGCTGGGGAATTCTGGGAGTTGCAAGTCCACACATCTTAAAAGTTCTTGAGGTTGAGAAACACTGATGTAGACAAGTAGCAAGGTTTATTTGGCTGCTTCAGCCAAGCTATTGAAAGCTTGGGACAATGCTGTGACAGTGTCCAATATCTGATGGCGATCCTGTTCAGCCAAGCGTGTGCCGCAACGTTGTGCAAACTTGTCCGGATGCCACAGAGCCTGCTGACGCCGGAGGAAGCGCCGATAAGCTCTTTTGTCTGAAGGATCTACACCACGAAGGGCTGCTGCGGCCATTTCCTCAGGAGTCCCAGTTGAACTTGGCCAGGGAATGTCCTTGTAAGACAATGGACGTGAACTGTCTGAGGAGAAGACTCGGCTGCAGCCTTCCTCGTAACGTCTTCTCTTGGCTGACTGAACCTCTTCCTCCTTGGCTTGGGCACGTTTTAGGTACTCTAGATGCTCTTGCTCCAGGAAGTGCTGGAGGTGAATGGAAGACTTTGGAGCTTCTTTTTTGGGCCTTCGGTGACGCTGTTCCTCTTCTTGCCTACGTTTTTGCCTGTATTCTCGGTGTAAGCGATCAGCCCATTCCTCGAACGTTTCTGAGTTGGGACCAGTAGAGAAATCTTCTAGAAAAGAACAGGGAAATAAGTCAGGGGGGGGATGCATCATGCTCCATGAAGGTCCCTTTCAAATCTAGTTATGCCACAACTTTCTTACTTTCTAAGACAGTAGAACAAGTGATAAGATAACCTTTATTGTCGTTTTTTACTGTGGGCAGGCACAACGGCACACATCGAAAATGAAATTTAGTTGCCCGCTCTCAAAGTGAAACACATACGTGACACACACCTAACCATACTATATACAACATATGTGTAGACCCACGCCCCTACATATACATAACAAATAAATATTAAATACTGTCCATCTTGAATATATAACGGTAGGTGGAAGCTTGAGAGTTCACAAGGTTGATGCTGTATGGAATGAAACTATGGCTGAATCTGGATGTTCTGCTACGGACACCACGAAGCCTCCTCCCAGAAGGTAACAAGGAAAACAGGTCGTGAAGTGTCCAAAGTCTAAATGCTGCAAAATTACTTAAATAATAGCAAAATGGGTGCTTCAGAAAATGAAAACCAGGCAGAATCTCTGGTCAAACTGATTGAGGGAGTTATTTAAATTTTAAAAGAAGTCTAGGAGGCCTGAAAACTTGTCTCAACAGCAATAGCAATAAGACGTATATACTATTTTATAGTGCTTTACAGCCCTCTCTAAGTGGTTTACGGAGTCATATTATCCCCAACAATCTGGGTCCTCATTTTACCAAACTCAGAAAGATGGCAGGCTGAGTCAACCTTGAGCTGGTCAGGATCGAACTCTTGGCTTTGGGCAGAGTTAGCCTGCAATACTGCATTCTAACCACTGAGCTAACCCTTCTTAGTGGCAACTCCACAAATTCATCTGTCATGATCATGGCTTAGACCTCCACAGAGGAGAGCACCTTATGGACTGTGAGATCTTCACTTCTAAGGGAAGTCTAGCATCACCTTCATGCTGCCATGGGGTCTCCTGAAACTCGTCCTCCCATTCATTGAGCAGCTTGCATCTCCACTCTCTCTCAGCCTCATGTTCTGCCTCAATTTCTTCAAGTGTTTCCTTGGGACACTGTGGAGAATTAAAACACATCACTCTATATCTGAGAAAAGGTGACAAAACCCAATCAGTTGATGATCCTTCCCTTCTTCCTTTTCTTTCCGCCCTTCCTCTCCCTTCTCCCTTTCTTTTTTTTTTCTTTCCCCTCCCCTTCCTTTCCTTCCCTTCCTTTCCCTTTCCTCCTTCCCTTTCCCCCTCTTCACCAAAAGGAAACACACAAAAATGTAATAGAACAGTGATGGTCCTAAAAACAATCCTACTACAAAACATAAAAGTAATAATGATTAAAATAAATCACACAGATCTTTTTCTCTTTCTTTTCTCTCTCCTCGCTCTCCATTAAGTTTTCATTTATTTCAAGTTCCAACAGTCTCCTCCCTCTGATACCGTTACTGATGGATTACTGATACCCATTTCTCTTCTGCTGCTGTGTTCAAGAGATCTCCTGGGGTTTTTCCAGCTTTATTCTTGATGCTCATGGCAGATGGACAGTGGATTCGCAAGGGTACAAACAGATCTTCATACACTGAGAAGAAAAAACAACTTTAATGATTAGCACCATTTAGTGGCTCCTGAGCAAATTGCAGGAAATTGTGTTCGAATTTTCATAGTTGCTACACCCACGGTAAATACTGCAGAAAAACGGGCTTCTCCATTTCTAGATTGTAAAAACCAGTGTGCTAGACCATTAAGCAAAGTGCTTCACAAACCCTTAAAAACTAATAGTATAACTCTGCATAACTAGCATAACTCTGGTAAACCACAAATTGCTTCTTTAGATGTAGAGGGTATTATATAACCTCTGGATACCCTTTAATAAATCTGATGAATTGAATTACTGTATTGTCTACAAAACCTATACTATAATAAAGCAGCTTATCTTAAAAGTGTCAGAAACATTTGCTCAGCAATTCACATTAACCAGCATCTGTTCTATGACACAGAACTAAAAATCTGAAATAAATAAAGAGAAAAACATTACCAGAATTTCTGTTCCTCTCTGAATCTTTTCCTACACTTCAACTTTTTTTGGGAAGAAGAAAAATATTGAATAAAAGCAATTAGGGAAAAAATACCCTTGAAAACTGATGGAATATCTAGAGCTATTATATGTTTTGGCTCCTAATCTTGTAAAGATTTCTATGATTGTGTTCCTATTTTATTGTATTTGCTAGACTTATATGGATAGTCCTCAGCTTACATCCACAGTTGGGACCAGAACTTCCTTCGCTAAGCGATTCCATCATTAAATGAGTCATGCATGACTTTTGACACAGTTGTTAAGTAAATCACTGTGGTTGTTAAGCAAATCCAGCTTCCCCTGTTAACTTTACTTATTGGAAGGATCCTGGGAAGGTTGCAAGTGATGATCACATGACCCAGAGATTCTGCAAATGCCATAAATACATGCTGGTTGCCAAGTGCCTAAATGGCAATCATGTGACTGTATGGACACTGTCACAGTCATAAATGTGAGGATTGGTCATAAATCACTTTTTCCAGTGCTGTGGTAACTTTAAATAGTCACTAAACAAATGGTCATAAGTCGAGGACTACCTGTAGCTCACTTTTCCTCTAGTACTTTAAGACACCTCATAAGGGGTCTCCACTCACTTTATCTTAACTTTTTGTCATTCCAATAACAACCTTGCAAGGAATGTTTAGCTAGGCTGGGCATGACAGACTAAACGTCACTGTCAAAGTTGAATTGCTAAGATGCCTGCTAACTTCTATTGCTACTCAGCTTGCCACAGAAACAGGGGGGAGGGGGTAGAAAGCATCGGGAGGAAACGGGAGTCTAAGAAGCCATCCAGGGATCGTGGGAACCTACAAGAATGCCAAGATCACTAATGCAGGTGTCTTGACGGAGAGGTGGACTGTTCTCATAATAAACCAAAGACATATGATTGGGCAACATGAACACTCGGTGGGTGGGGGGTTAAGGGAAGCTATTGTTAACTAGGCAGATTTTCGTATGGGAAAATCAGAGCTGGTTTCACTTCTTCAGTTCTGAGATGTGTAATCAAAAAAGATCTATCTTTTATGGCACTTCAAAGCCTTGAAGATTCCTTGGATTTAAGTTTGTTAATCAGACAGTTGACAGTCACCCAATGACTTTCTACAACTGAAGAGGGACTGGAATTTGGACCAGGAGGAGACCCAATAAAAGATTGTTGTTGGAAAAATCTGTAGAAGCACCATGTACTTCGAGTCTGAGGTACTAAATGAAATGTAATCCTCTATGTATCTTTGACAAGTACCAATTTGCTCCAAATGAAGCTACTACCACTGATTCTATTGGGGCCTCCTGGCTCCCACCCAAGTGAGCAAAAAATAGGAATGGTTTCCACACAAATCCTCTGCACCCAAGGGGCATCTCGGAACAATAAATTAACATTTATTGTGGTCAGAGGGCACTGACCCACAATATAGCACACAGTCTGCTTTGGAGCACCCCAGCTATATCCCAAAGAGGATAATATTCCCCATTTATGGAGGACCTGTCATGTTGAGTTGTAATCCTATTAAGGATTGACCAGGTTTTACAGGGTAGATTAAATAGGGTTTCCTGCCTGAGCAGGGGGTTGGACTAGATGACCTCCAAGGTCCCTTCCAACTACTACTACTACTTATTATTATTATTATTATTATTATTATTAGTAGTAGTAGTAGTAGTAGTAGTAGTAGTAGTAGTAGTTCAGCTATAAAGCAGGGAATGTTGTGACACTCTGAAGGAGCAGCAGAGGACCATACTTGTGTTGAGGGCTAAAGCAGATTGAAGTTGTTATCCAGCAAATTTCTAGCTGTCCTAATTAAAATAAAAGACTGTGAGTGCTCCAACACTGTAGGATTTTAAGAAGAGACTGGACAGCCATTTGTCTGAAATAGTATAGGGTTTCCTGCCTGAGCAGGGGGTTGGATTAGATGACCTCTAAGGTACCTTTCAACTTTATTATTATTATTATTATTATTATTATTATTATTATTATTATTATTATTATTATTATTATTATTATTATTACTACTACTACTACTACTATACAGACAATCTGTCCTATTGCTATTTACTATCTCCATATGATAGATGAGAGATCTCCATTTTTTGGAAGCAGATGTCCTTATATTTTAACTAAGCAGCAAAACAAAGTTCTAGAGTTTTGTCTCACCACGGTCTCCTCCATGTGCTACATGTCGGGCAGCCAAATGCAGAGCTGTGTCTCCACGGTGGTCTGGGAGAGAAGGGTCTGCCCCATACTTCAGTAAAAGGATGGCAGCTTTGTGGTCCAGGAGGGCACAGCATCGGTGCAGGGGTGTGTGGTTTCTGTGTCCCTTCGTTTCGCCCAGGTCCAAGACTTTTCTGTGATGCCGCAGGAGTCTGCGCAACTTGTGACGGCGGCCGCGTTCCACGTAGCGCCATAAGCGACGCTGGTACCTCAATGCCATGGAACCTGACGGGCAATGGAAGTTGCTGCTCAACAACAAGCTGGGGGGAAAAATATAATATTAATTCCTCTGACTCAGCCTGCCCATCTTTTACAGGATTGTTGTAGGGAAAACAAGAGGCAGCAATATTAGATATGCCTGCTCTCTTGAGTTACTGTATGTGTGCGTATGTGTGAAGGACTGAGGTTGGAATTAGGAAAGTTTGTTAAAGGAATCACTGAGGCAGAAAGTTGCAGCTGCAATGAGTGTAACAAATGGTAGGGACACTACTGCCTAGCAACAAGAAAGTTACAAGTTGGAAGGATGCTAACTAAGGCATGTAGATTACATAAACTTTGGTAACCTTTGGTAATAGTAAAAGACACACCTCTTTTGATAAGAACGCGTATTAACAGCCGTGCAATGTATGAAGAAGGAGGGTAAAGCAGAACCCAATCAAAAGAAACATGTGTCAAGGAACCAATGAGTGATTCTTAGGGTGTTGGCTTCCTTAATCATAACTGTATAAAATTTGTGCTAGTGCATTGTTCAAGGTCTTGTTTTCTTTAACTGCTGAGACCCTTTTGCTGGAGTACTCCAAAAGTACAGAAGAAGCTCGAAATGCCATTCATCGTATCTGGTGGACTTTATTGGCTTTGACACTAGGCTAGGACCCATTTTGGGTACAACATATGTGTATGTGTATGTCATAAAAATATAAAATAACAATAAATAGTTATGCAAAACTATTTTGAAAAGCAGCAGTTGTAACCCACTGGGTTAGTTGAGTCCTCCAGCTCCATTATCTCTCCATGCAGAATGCCAAAATTCCTTTTCTGGGCTGAGTGATAAAGGAGAAAGGAAAGGGAGTGATTGTGGGGGGGAAAAGCCACCTAGAACTAATGAACCCCCAAATTAATCAAAACAGCCTTGATCTTCCTGGACCAGCTGCAAAAAGGGTGACCCTTGCACTTTATAAGAAGCACCATCCTAACTCCTGCTGCTTTGAAAGTTGCCTGTAATTCTTCAGGCACCTTCACCTGTTCCTCCCATTTTATTCAACCCTCTTCTGCTTCTGAAGCAGAACCCTCAACTCTTCCTTATTATTCTACCATTCTTAGTATAAAATGAGGTCCTGAACCTCACTGAGAGGGAATTGACTCTATTATTGGTACAAGGACTCAGTTCTAACACCAAAGACTTGGCCAGGGTTGACTGTGAAACAGATCATGAACTGCTCATATGCAAGTACCAAGTGAAGCTGAATCAGCAGAAGAAAGCCAGGTTTCCATGATCTTGAGCACACAACTACCATTTTCAAGAAAAACACCAGGAAACATTTTGAGGTCCTGAGCCTACTGATAGGGAACTAAAGGAAGTGAGGAATGAAATCAAAGTTATTAAGGAGGAATGTGAAAATGGACTGCCAAAGATCAAGAATTAGGGAAAGAAACCCAAAACACGCACAACTACCAACTTTAAGCAATGACAGTTTGGACACTAAAATGAAACATAGCTAGGTCTTCATTCAGTTTACGTCCGTGTGCATCAGCGAGAAAAGGGACCGGGAGGTGGGGAATGTTGGCAGGGAAGGGAAACGGTAAAGCCTCTGTGCTTCTGGTTGCCCTTTCGCCCTACTATTTGTAAAAGGGTTGAAAAAATACACTGGATTGTACTTTCGAACTGATGTCTAATTCGAATCGCTTCCTTGCTAAGGAGTGATAATCCAGCCTGAAGATCTAAACCATGGGTCTTCAAACTCAGCCCTTTTATGACTCATGGACTTCAACTCCCAGAATTCCTCAGCCAGGCATGCTGGCTGAGGAATTCTGGGAGTTGAAGTCCATGAGTCATAAAAGGGCCGAGTTTGAAGACCCCTGATCTAAACCGTCCCCTCTCCCCAGGTTAATCTGAATACGATTCCCGAAACAGGAAGGGAAAGGGGGCATACTTACCTCCCCAAGGGACCTTCGATCAAACATCTGTTATGTTATTTTTCTGTAAGTCCTTAAAATTGTCCCTTAAAAGCAAAGCATTGTGCTGCATTTAATTCGTTGAAATGCACCTTTTCTTTATTCACTCTCACTCTGGATTCCCGGGCAACTAAATTCGTCCCCTTTCCCTTCCTGTTCCTCCCTCCCCGTCCCAGAGCACCCCTCTCCTTTAATTATTGCTCTGTCCTTTCGTAAACAAACTCTTCAATACACTCTCACTTCCTCCATAAATTAAAATTAACAAGTATCCAGTACTATATACAAAAGAAGTCCGGCGTCTATAAAACAAAACGGGATAAAAACTGCCGCAAGTAAGGGCGGAAGTACTAAGGGGTTCTCTTAAACATCAACGATGATTTCATTATGCCCGTACTTGGTGTTCAACGTTTAAGAGTCCGACTGGGAAACCAGAGCCGTAAGCACAAAGCAGGCGGTTGGAGGGGTGGGGGAGGGGAAAGAAAAGAAGCAGGCTTTCTCGAATCGGATGTCCTCCAGATGTGTTAAAGCGCAGTTCCCAGCAGGCGAACATATTGTGAGGTGAAAGGAACGGGGATTAGAAACTTCCTGTGTGCTTGAATCACTTTCTTAGGTTTCTGTAGGCTACTATAGCCGGAGTGCAAAATTTGAGCAGGAGCAAATTGACGGGGGAAAAAACTTCACTGCTGCCATCTATTGGTTACCCAGGTGTTTTTTTTTTAAACTCAAACAAGGTGGTCGTAAACCAGGGGTCTTCAAACTAGGCCCTTTTACGACTTGTGGACTTCAACTCCCAGAATTCCTCAGCCAGGCATGCTGGCTGAGGAATTCTGGGAGTTGAAGTCCACAAGTCATAAAAGGGCCAAGTTTGAAGATCCCTGTCCTAAACAGATGGGTTTGGGATTAGCATGTATACTTATAATACAAATATCTGCCAAAACGAAATGTGAAAATTAGTACTATAAAATAGGAATTCATACTGAGGACGCCTGACCAGAGGGGCTTTTGCCCAGGTTCGCCTGGTGCGCCAGTTGCGACCCTATCTGGACCGAGATTCCCTACGCACAGTCACCCATGCACTCGTGACCTCCCGGTAGGACTACTGCAATGCTCTCTATATGGGGCTGCCCTCGAGGACCACTCGGAGGCTTCAGCTGGTGCAGAATGCTGCCGCGCGAGTTGTGATGGGCGTTTCTCAATATTCCCATGTAACACCTCTACTCCGCGAGCTGCATTGGCTTCCGGTTGCCCTCCGGGTGAGATTCAAGGTGCTGGTGATGACCTATAAAGCCCTAAATGGCTTGGGTCCGGGATATCTGAGGGAACACCTGCTGCCAGCATCAAGTTCCCTTCGTCCTGTGCGCTCCCACTTGGAGGGCCTTCTCAGGGTGCCGCCTGTAAAAGACTGCCGGCGGATAACACCCAGGGGGAGGGCCTTCTCTATGGGTGCGCCTGCCCTTTGGAACCAGCTGCCCGTGGAGCTTAGGACTGCCCCCAACCTCCGTTCATTCCGCCGGGACCTGAAGACCTGGCTCTTTGAGCTTTCCGGCCCAGGCTGAGAGGTTTTTTTTTTCCCCTCAGGGATCAAATTTAATTATTTTAACTGTTTTTAACTCTTGTATTGTATTGATGTTTTTAAATACTTTGTAAACCGTCCTGAGTCCTACGGGAAAAGGGCGGTATATAAATTCAATAAACTTAAACTTCTAAGCCATTGTTGTTTGAAATAGCAGAGATTCTTGTGTGTGTGTGTGTGGTTCAGGCAGACAAACACACAAATCCATTGTATTATTTTGTTTTGAGACAGGCAAGATTGTGTAGAACACAGAAAAGGGATAAGAAACAGTAAACCAAAGAAAGTAAATGCCTGAAAGAAGAAAGGGAGGAGAAAGAGATCGGAAAATATAACTAAAACTACATCAACACATTTCACTATGCCTCTACTTTTCTGTTCTTTCAAATAGCCTTTAGAATGGAATGTTCTTTCCTTCCTGGCAACCAAGAACACGTTGACCATTTTCTACACTTGCATGTCTTGAAATTTCTCATTTTTCCATTTATTTGGCTCTATTTTTGCCATTTATATTAACATCATCTCAATTTGAAATGATAATTTTCAGATTCAGATTCAGATTCTTTTATACAGTCTGAAATACACAGAACTTAAAGGTCTTATCAAACTGTAAAAAAACATTTGGATGTCTAGGACACATTTTATCAAGCGGTACTATATATATTATCTACTCTTCCAATTCTATGTGGTTTATAACCTGAGATCCAGGTTAAAAAAAGGTATTTCCAAGTATCTGAAATAACATGCAGTGGGTCAACCCACTTCTTCCCAATTGTACATTATTTTCCTTCCCAATTCCACAAAATAGTTCAGATTGTGAAGTTGTTTATTCATTTTTAAGGCATGTAATGTATATGTTAAATTGTACGAAGTCAAAGAACCAGTAGTTTCTTCTTTCCTCCTCCTATGGATGTCTTCCCTGTTTTATTCTGTTCTCTGCTACATATTAGTCCAGTGCTTCCCAACCTTGGCAATTTTAAAATGTATGGACTTCAATTCCCAGAATTCCCCAGCCAGCATGGGAATGCTGGGAGCTGAAGTCCACACACCTCACAGTTGCCACGGTTGAGAGAGACTGAATTAGACTAAAAAGCGAACAAGGACTTAGTGGCTGGTCACACTACACATTAAATAACAAAGTGGCCAAGACTGTTACAGTACACAGAGCCAATGTTAATATATTCAATAAACCATGATTAAGCTATACTTTATTATGATGTATAACTCATAGTTGGATATGCGACTATTATGATCACCAATTGTCCAAAACTGCTCAAAGATCAAAGTTCATGTAAGTACGGAGGTTGCGTTCCCAAGCTGCAGCCTTGGCCTCCCTCCGGCGGGCCTCCCGTTTCCCCACGGTTGCTGCTCGTTCTTTTCTGGATTGCCGCTTCACAGGTTCCTCTACAGCACAACGGTCATTAGGTCTGAAGTGGGTAACCTTGGGTTTAAGGTTACTGCAGAAGCCGAGGCCCTTCTGATCTCTCTTGAGGACAGTCTTAATAGGGAACTTGCGACCAGCACCACTGGGCCCCAATCCAGTTTCTTTATCCCAGCCACCTTTGACCATCAACTGGAAGCCCACGTTATTCTCAGGGATGCAGTACCGGGTGGAGGGTAACGGGTCACGTCGATTGAAAAGATGGGCCGTGGAACGCTCGTGGAGAGCCACGGTGTCCTCACTGTAGTGTGCCTGGCATACTTCACAGTATCTTCTCTCAGCTGGTAACTGTAAACTGCAGAAAGAAGGGAAATTATTTGAAACAAGGCAACCCGACGTTTCCACAAATTGAGTCAAGCTGAAAGATGGTAATGGGGGAATCCAAGGAGGGCTGTAGTTTTTTCTTGAGAAAAGTTCATCTCTTTTCTGAAATTCTATCTATGAACAGTGTGAGAGGAGCATGGCAATCTTTTTCAAAATTAACTTTGCTTAGTCCAGAGGCCTCTGATATCATCCCAGGTCTACGTTGGTAATAATTATACAGCACAGTAAGATTCACCCTTCAGAATAACTCCAGGGGAGGAATTAAATGCTACTTACTTTTATCTAGCCAAACACTGCCCCAAATTCAGTAATTAAAAAATGTAATTAATCTTCATTGATATAGTAGATGCAGCTGACAGCTATAGGGAGGGCCGTAAAATCTTCTGTCTGCTGGCACCCTGGAAAATCTATATCTGGAATATTCAGTGATCTGTTTTCATGGTTTTGTAGCCTGAACCAGTTTAGAACAACCTTACACGTATTTAGGGTGATAAAATTTTCACTTATGAACTTGTAAATGTTACTGAATAGTGTTTCAGAAGGAAGCGATGGAAGAAACAGGTTTTCTAAAGGTCTGGTTACAGTTGGACACTGGTTACAGGTAGTCCTTGACATATAACAGTTCATTTAGTGACTGTTCAAAGTTACAACACTGAAAAAAGTGAGTTATGACCATTTTTCACACTTCTGACCATTACAGCATTCCCCAGAGCACAGGTCTGCAACCTGCGGGTCCGGAGCTGCATGCGGCTCTTTCAGCCGGCTTCTGCGGCTCCCAGTCCTCTGCCATGTGCAGCCCCCCCCAAAAAAAGTGGGACTAAAAAAGTTCAACCAATCAATTCAAATATGCAGGGTAGGTGCATATCTCGCCTTGGCTCCACTATTCAGTCAAACCCTGTTCTGCGCATGCGCGCATGTATGCACATGTGCACACATTTTTTGCGGCTCCCAGTTTTTCCTTTTGTGAGGGAACCGGTTCCGAGTGGCTCTTTCACTGTTTCAGGCTGCTGACCCCTGCCCTAGAGTCATGTGATCAAAATTCAGATGATTGACAACTCACTCATATTTATGATGGTTGCAATATCCCGGGGTCATGTGATACCTTTTGTGACTTTCTGACAAGCAAAGTCAATGGGGAAGCCAGATTCCACTTAACAACTGTGCTATTAACAACTGCAATGATTTACCTAACAACTGTGGCAAGAAAGGTCAGAAAATGGGGCAAAATTCACTTAACAACTGTCTCCCTTAGCAACAGAAATTTTGCACTCAGTTGTGATCGTAAGTCAAGGACTACCTGTATTTGAGTTACCTAAAACTATTTGCATTGTATTTCATCATTTTTCTTGTGGTATATTTTATTTGTTATTTATTCATTTTATTTCAATTTTTTGGCCACCCAACTCCAGAGGACTCTGGGCAATATACAAAATATAAATAAACAAATAAAGCAAGAAACATTAAATCAACATAACATATTAAGGCCTGAAGAGCAGAAAAACTGTTCATGGCATAGAATGGATTTAATGGTCTTTGCTTGTAGCCTGTAGCCATTAATGCAATAACTATAAATCAATATTAGGGCAAACTTTTAAAATTTTGACGATATTTGACTTGCTTTTGGCCTACAATTATGTCAGTGAAATAATGCATAACAACATTCAGAAACCTATCCACTCAAAACATTTCCTCCTAGAGGAAAATTGGATGAACTCACAAACAGGAGAACTCACCTAGAGGATTCATTCTTTGCTTGAGGCCTTTTGCTCTCCCGAAGGATGCTGACCACCTCTTCATGTCCAGCTTCTTCAGCTAGATCCATAGCATCCCGGCCTTGTGATTCACAAATCCCCACCCAGGCAGCCTCATGTCTCAAAAGATAACGTACCGCTTCCCCTTGTCCAGCATAGGCTGCACACATGATGGCTGTCCAATAAAACCCATCTTTGTAATTCACATCACACCCATCCTTCTCCACAAGCCTTTGGAGAGACTTTATGTTGCCATCTTGAGCGGCTTTCAAGAGCTGATTCCCTTTGCGGGTGTCGGTTTGTCCTGGGCAGTTTGGGATGCAAGGAGACACCTGCGCTGGCCGATGGAGTACATGAACTACAGTTGGTTTCCTCTGTAATACTCTTTTAGAACTACTTGTAAGTGCCAGGCTCTCATAAAAGTTACGCACGGCTTCACCAGCTGCATTCTCTTCTTCCTGGTTGATGAAGCAAGAACTTCTGGTTTTTTTCTGAATGTGTCCATCTCTCCAACGATCTGACTCCTCTTGGGCACGAGTGAAGGTGATCAGTTGTTCACCATGGTTCATGCTGAAGCAGAATTGTTCTGGCTGAAAAGTTGTAACTACACAAACTGTTGAAAGAAAAAAAAAACAAGGTATTTACATAAAAAGATCGATTATTTACTACAAACATGTATAATCCTTATGTTTCGCAGTAGTGCAGATTGTGGCATCAAGCACAGAAACATTGTTTTTTTTATTTGTTTTTTCCCCTCTCATTAAAAGACTCTAGCTATCGTGATTGGCTGGATTTAGTGACAATTCAAACCGAACATTTCTAGAGGGTACCACATAGGCATAGTTATAGTCTGTACATTTAATTTATTTGAACCTTTCTGGG
This sequence comes from Vipera ursinii, assembly GCF_947247035.1. NCBI lineage: Eukaryota > Metazoa > Chordata > Lepidosauria > Squamata > Viperidae > Vipera > Vipera ursinii. Next base: position 20,248,304 of record NC_139513.1, read on the forward strand.
ACTCCAAACAGATGCCATCCAGAAAAGGGTCCACAAACTACTCTAGAGGACTGGACGTGCATGAATTAAGTAAAGAAAACCCAGAAAGAAAAACAACCTAGTCTGTTATTTTGCCATCCCTTTGTTTTTTGTTTTTATTGACCTGTTTTTCTCTTTTAAATCTTGGGAGTCAATATTATTATTGATAAAACTAATAATATCAAGTGGGAGTAATAATAATAATAATAATAATAATAATAATAATAATAATAATAATAATAATAATAAGAAGAAGAAGAAGAAGAAGAAGTAGTAGTTGGAAGGGACCTTGGAGGTCATCTAGTCTAACCCCCTAAGGCAGGAAACCCTATACCATTTCAGACAAATGGCTGTCCAGTCTCTTCTTAAAAACTTCCATTGTTGGAGCATTCACCACCTCTGGAGGCAGGTTGTTCCACTGGTTAATTGTTCTAACTGTCAGGGAGTTTCTCCTTAGTTCTAGGTTGCTTCTCTCCTTGACTAGTTTCCATCCGTTGCTTCTTGTCCTGCTTTCAGGAGCTTTGGAGAATAGCTTGACTCCCTCTTCTTTGGGGCAGCCCCTGAGATATTGGAACACTGCTATCATGTCACCCCTCACTCTTCTCTTCGTTAAACTACACATACCCAATTCCAGCAACCGTTCCCTAGTCTATAATATTAATCATCATCATCATCATCATGTGTCTAAACCGCTCCATTTTTTTTTTGAAGGATATGCTAAGGCAGGGGTCCCCAACCCCTGGTCCATGGACCAGTACCGGGCCGTGGCATGCCAGTAACCGGGCCGCACAAGCAAGGAAAACCCCATCCACAGGATGCAGGCAGCACACAAAACCATGCACTCTCCCATCCGCGGAAAAACCTCTCTACATGGAACTGGTCCCTGGTGCCCAAAAGGTTGGGGACCTCTGTCCTAAGGGATGTCAAATCTTGGCAATGTTAAGATTTGTGGACTTCAACTCCCAGAATGCTGGCTGGGGAATTTTGGGAGTTGAGATCCATAGGTTTAAAAAAATGGTAACGTTTTGACATCCCTGCCCTAGAGCAATCATTCTTCAACCTTAGCAACTTTAAGACAGGTGGACCAACTCTCAGAATTGACATATCTTAAAACAGACATGTCAAACACAAGGCCCGGGGGGCGGATCCGGCCCGCGAAGCCATCCTGGAAACAGTGAAGGAACGGCCCCCACTGCCTTGGCCCTGGCCCAGAGCCCCTCCTCCTGCCAGAGACCCCCAGATCTGTCCCACTCCTGCCCAGGCCCCCCATAGGCACCCTTGATGCCAATGATGTAGAGCTGGCCACACCCATCCAGTAGGCCATATGCACTCTAGCCACGCCCACCCAGTAGGCCATGCCCACCCAGACCACACCCACCCGGCCCCCTGAGGGCAACCTCAATGCTGATGCGGCCCTCAATGAAATTGAGTTTGACACCCCTGTCTTAAAATCTGTCAAGGTTAAGAAACTCAAATCTAGAATAACATAATATAATTTTTTTAAAATTTGTTTTTAACTTTTGTATCTTGGTTTTTTTTAATCACCCTGTAAACCGCCCTGAGTCCTTCGGGAAAGGGCGGTATATAAATGTAATAAAATAAATAAATAAATAAATAAATAAATAAATAAATAAATAAATAAATAAATAAATAACATTGTTGGAAGGGATCTTTCGAGGTTTTCTAGTCCAATCGCCTGATCAGGCCGGAAGCCCTGGCCTATAACAATACAGACAACTGGAGAAAAATAATTGCAATTCCCCCTTAAATTGTAAAAAGAACAATGGGTAATATTTTCTACAATATGAAATATCAGCCCTTTTCTTGCACAGCGGGAAGTGTTAGCCACAGTTATGAAAATCGGAAGAATCCTACGAATTCCACATTATTATTATCCCTGACAGTGGATCTGACAAATTTTATTGGGAGGGGGAAAAAAAGGTCTCTCTTAACCCTGAAGTTTACCCTTGCGTGTCATTTTAAATTTCTATCTCTAGGAATTCCTATTTAGACCTCATAAGCAGCACGCGACCACCACACAAGATTTTTTTCAAACGGAAGCACCCGATTCGGTCGCCTGGCAACGGGCGGGAACGCTACGCAGGCGCGGCGGAGGCTCAAGTTTACACGGAAGCTCGACTTGCCCTCCAGCACTTTTTTTGAAAACGGGGTGGGTGGATTAAAAGCGCAGAATAGTAGAGAGTAGGAATGTAAAGGGAGCCTTCCACGTAGCAGAGGAAAGAGCTCGAACTGGCGGATCCTTAGGCGCCGTTGAAGCTGTAAGCCATGCGCAGTCGCCACGCGTGCTCTCCCTCACGCGCATGCTCACTTTGGCCCGCAAAGGCGCTTACTACTTTTTCGCGCCTTTTTTCCGCCTGACTCATTTCCTTCTCTGAAGGTTTACCCTAAATTCGTCCCGCTCGGCCCAGTTTTCCAATACCGTGCCTTCTTTTCAAGCATCGCTTTTCTTAGTGGAGATTTTAAGAGAGCAATTATTCTAAAAAGTCGGCACTGTGCCACCTTTCACTTGTAAGAAAATAGATTACCAAACGTTTTAAAAGAGGTGCTTCAAAACACATTTTCTGGAAAAAAAATAAATAAAGGGAAAACCAGAAAAAGGAGGGAATCTGATAAAAGATTCACGAGGGTTTTAAAAAATGTTTATGTTTATAGCTTTGGTTTACAAAGGAAAATTCAAGAGCAAAAGCCCCCAAATAATACATTAAAGTGATTATCTTTCTGAAATAGAGCTGGAAGGGACCTTGGAGGTCTTCTAGTCCAGCCCCCTGCTCAAGCAGGAGAACCTATGCCATCTCAAGACAAGTGACTGCCTAGTCTCTTCTTAAAAACCTCCAGCCCACAATTTCTGAAGGCAAACTGTTCCACTGGTTAATTGTCCTCAGTGTTAAGTTTCTCCTTAATTCCAGGTTGCTTCTTTTTGATCAGTTTCCACCCATTGTTTCTTGCTCTGCCCTCTGGTGCTTTGGAAAATAGTTTGATGCCCTTTTTTTTCAACTACTGGAAGACTGCTATCATGTCACCTGTTTCTTCTTTTTTTTTTAGACTAGCCAAACCCAGGTCCTGCAGTTGTTCATATGTTTTACTCTCCAGAGACCTTTGATCATTTTAATTGCTCTTCTCTGAACTTTTTCCAAGGTCTCAACATTTTTGTTTGTAGTTTGCTGACCAAAACTGGTTGCAGTATTCCAGATGTGGTCTTACTAGGGTTTTATAGTACTGGGCCTAAGACGGAGCCTTGTGGTACCCCACTGCTTACTTCTCTCCATGTGGATGTAGTACCATTGAGGAGTACTTGTTGAATACCGTTTGTCAGCCAGCTACAAATCCATCTGGTGGTGATGTTCTCTAGCTCACCTTTTTCTAGCTTACTAAGCTGCAGGTTAAGCTCTACTTCAGGCATGTCAAACTCCTGGCCCACGGGCCAGATGTGTCATGCCGAAACCGTGCCCACCCCATTGCTGGCAATGGGGAAAAAGTCACGATATGTCGCACGATGTCACAAGACACTGTGAGCTTGATATGCCTGCTCTACTTTGTCAAATGCCTTACTGAAAACTAAGTATTCTATTGTCCACAGCATTTCGCTGGTCTACTAATTTAGTCACTTTATCAAAGAATGAAATAAGATTGGTTTGGCATGATCCGCTTTTAACAAACCTATGCTGGCTACTAGTTATAACTTTGTTTGCTTCTAGTTGTTCGCAGGTCTGTTTTTTGATTATCTTTTCCAGGATCTTCCCAGGTATTGATGTTAGACTGATTGGTCTGTAGTTTCCTGGGTCTGTTTTTTTTCCTTTATTGAAGATGGGAACCACATCAGCCCTTTCCCAATCCTCAGGTACTTTCCCAGTGCTCCAGAGGAAATAAAGGGTTGTTCTATTATAATAATAAAAGACATATGGCCACTGCAGCCACAAGCCACATTTGATTACTAATTTTTTGAATCTTTAATTTTTAAAAAAAAAAACCTCTCAACAACTAAAATTCCGAGCAGAGTACTACAATTTTTAACTGCCTGATTTTCAGCATTAAGTCCAAGCAACTTTCAATATAAGCAATTTAAATAAAAATACAACATAGTTAGTTTGCATATGTAGAATCCATCTCAGCAGTTGGTGGTTAAAAATGTCCCAAGTAACCCAAACATTACTTATATGTGATGATTGTTATCTTACTGTACATATTGATGACGGATCTTTTTCCCATTTTTCCATCAAACAGGCATGGCTAATTAATACCGAAAACATGACAGCCATTTTGAGAACTACTACTGCAGATAGGATGAGCCGGCGAAGCAGCACCAGCATCCGTGATGGTAACTTGTTGGGGGAAGGGAGGTCAGCACTGATTTCGGGGAAATGGATTTGCTTCCTTCTTATATAGTCTTTGAATTAAAAGTGAGACAACTCTGATTTTTGTTATCCCTCTTAGCTACTGTATTCTTTTATAATAATAATGGTTTGTGATTTCAAGAAAGGAGAATATTTGTAGCTCAGGGTTGACATGAGGGATCCTTTGGTGTTCTCTGAGCTTATTTGTTTTCTTGCAGACATTTCATCACCCAAACTAAGTAACATCATCAGGACTAGTCAGTTGGCTGTCTATTTACATCAGGGGTGTCAAACTGCCGGCCCGCGGGCCAGATGCGTCACACAGAAGCTGCGCCCACCCCAGCTTCGAGAAGGGGAAAAAAGTCACAAAATGTCGCGTGATGTGGCGAGTTTGACACCCCTGGTTTACATTATATTATATTCTAGAATTTAAACTGACAGCAAACTGCACTCCTTACCAGCATTGATGTTACCTAGTTTGCATAATGATATGCCTGCAAAAAACAAAACAAAAAACAAGCTCAGATTCGTGATTTGCTTAATTTCCACTGTAGGGGACTGAGTTCTGGATTTAATTCAAGGCGCCCCATAATTAAAGGACTACTCATTCAAGCATATCTTTTTATGGACCATTTATGTTTTGGTCCACATAGATATAACGTTGATGATAGAATCATGATGAAGAAGGAATGTGCAAAGAAGTGGAAATAAGCTGCAAGGGGAACTAGCACTGCAATATTTGATTTGGCTTTGTAAAATAGTGTTAATTCTTCAAAAGCTAACTATTTTGAAAATAGCACGCCCTGTCTTGCATCTCTATCTCATTCCAATTTTTCTGTCACATTTTTGGAACTAAGCAATACAGGTAGTCTCTGATATATAACTTTTCGTTTAGTGACTGCTTGAAGTCATAACAGCACTAAAAATGTGACTTATGATCATTTTTCACACTTACAACTGTTGGCATTATCCCCATCGTCATGTGATCAAAATTCAGACACTTGGCAACAGGTTCATATTTAAGACAGTTGCAGTGTCTCAGGGTCTTGGAATCCCCTTTTGTGATCTGACAAAGTCAATTGGGAAGCCAGATTCACTTAACAATCTTGTTACTAATTTAACAACTGCAGTGATTCATTTAACAACTGTGGCAAGAAAGGGGGTAAAATGGGGCAGATCTCACTTAACTGTTTCGCTTAGCAACAGAAATGTTAGACTCAATTGTGGTCGTAAGTCAAAGATTACCTGTATCCCATATCCAGTGCTATTTATTGCTTCCACTAATCTTTTTATATAACACCAAAGTATTATAAGATATCCCCTTCTTTGCTTCGTTGTGTAATATGGTGGGTATTGGGAAGAGTATTCAATTGTATCTGGCTACCATTGTGCACCGGTCACCCAACAAATCCTGCTATACTGCATCAACATAGTGAGGTGAGGCTGGGAGAGTTGAGTGAAGAATGCCAGGAGCCTAAGCCAGAATATAAGATCCCAACAGGATTACCAGCGGTGTCAAGCTGATCCCTGTTGACCAGTTAAAGCAGCCAGGCACTTATATTCAAAAGAAGTGATATAAGGAGATCCTGGAGGCAGATGAACTATTTAGTGACCAACAACCAAAATAACATCTCTGTACATAAACATCACCAAGTGGGGTACAGGTAGCCCTTGACAAGTATAGAAAGTGGAAAGAGGGGCACATAACTAAGTCAGAATATCACCAAATAGCCCGAGCCTGCAAAGATGAAGTGAGGAAAGCTAAGGCTCAAAATGAACTAAGGCTTACAACCAAAGTCAACCAAAGCTTCTTTCAACATGTAAAAAACAAGAAAAAAGTGAAGGAAATGATTGGTCCATTAGTGGGGAAAAGTGGCAAGAAAGTGACAAGCAACAGGGAGAAAGCAGAACTATTTAACTCATTTTTTGCATCTGTCTTTACACAAAGGGAAAAAACAGTCCAACCTACCAAAAACAGTGCCATAAAAAACAGAATAGAAATGCAAGTTAAGATAGGCAAGAAAATGGTAAGTGAGCACCTGTCCAGCCTAGACGAGTTCAAATCACCAGGACCAGATGGATTATACCCCAAGGTTCTCAAGGAACTGGCAGACGTGATCTTAGAACCACTGAACTGTATTTTTCAAAGATCCTGGAGCACTGGGCAACTACCAGAGGACTGGAAAAGAGCTGATGTAGTTCCCATCTTCAAAAAAGGAAAAAAAATGGATCCAGAAAATTACAGACCTATCAGCCTGACCTCAATACCTGGGAAGATTCTGGAAATCAAACAACGAGTCAGCGAGCACCTAGAGCATAGCTGGCTCAGGAATTCTGGGAGTTGAAGTCCACGAGTCATAAAAGAGCCGAGGTTGCCGACCCCTGACCTAGAGGCAAACAAAGTCATTACTAAAAGCCAACATGGGTTTGTCAAAAACAGATCATGCCAGACAAATCTTATTGCATTCTTTGACCAAGTGACAAAATTAGTGGATCAGAGGAATGCTGAGGATATAATTTACTTGGACTTCAATAAGGCATTTGATAAAGTAGATCACAACCTTCTACTTAATAAGATAGAAAAATGTGGGTTAGACAGCATCACCACCAGATGGATTCGTAGCTGGCTGACCGGCCGTACTCAGCATGTGGTCCTCAATGGAACTGCATCTACATGGAGGGAAGTGTGTAGTGGGGTGCCCCAGGGCTCTGTTCAGGACCCAGTGCTCTTCAACATCTTCATCAAAGATTTGGACGAGGTGATAGATGGGGAACTCATCAAATTTGCAGATGACACCAAGCTGGCAGGAATAGCCAACACTCCAGAAGACGGGCTTAAGATGCAGGAGGATCTGGATAGATTGAATACTGGGTGCTATCTAACAAAATGAAATTCAATGGTGAAAAAAGTAAGGTTCTACATTTAGGCAATAAAAACCAAATATACAGGTATAGTATAGGGGGTACCTTGCTCCATAGTAGTAACTGAGAGAGATCTCAGAGTCCTACTGGACAATCACTTAGATATGAGCCAGCCGTGTGCTGCAGCTGCCAAAAAAGCCAACATAGTGCTAGGCTGCATTAACAGAGGGATAGAATCAAGATCACATGAAGTACTAATACCACTTTACAATGCCTTGGTAAGGCCACACTTGGAATACTGCATCCAGTTTTGGTCACCAGGATGTAAAAAAGATGTTGAGACTGGAAAGAGTACAGAGAAGAGCAACAAAGAGGATTAGAGGTCTGGAGGCTAAAACATATAAGGAACGGCTACTGGAATTGGGGATGTGTAGTTTAATGAAGAGAAGGGTGAGGGGTGACATGATAGCAGTGTTCCAATATCTCAGGGGCTGCCCCAAAGAAGAGGGAGTCAAGCTATTCTCCAAAGCATCCAAAGGCAGGACAAGAAGCAACAGATGGAAACTCATCAAGGAGAGAAGCAACCTAGAACTAAGGAGAAATTTCCTGAGAGTGAGGACAATTAATCAGTGGAATAAGCTGCCTCCAGAAACGGTGAATGCTCCAACACTGGAAGTTTTTAAGAAGAGACTGGACAGCCATTTGTCTGAAATGGTATAGGGTTTCCTGCCTGAGCAGAGGGTTGGACTAGATGACCTCCAAGGTCCCTTCCAACTTTACTATTATGAAAATTATGAAATTATGACTTACAACCATTCATTTAATGACCAAAGTTACAACATCACTAAAAAAAGTTAAATGACCAGTTTTCACACTTGTGACCATTGCAGCATTCCCATGGTCACATGATCAAAATTCAGATCCCTGGCAACTAAACTCATATTTATGACAGTTGCAGTGTCCCCAGTCAGGATCCCTTTTTGCGACCTTCCGACAAGCAAAGTCAAGGGAGAAAGGCAGATTCTCTTAACAACTGTGTGACCTAGCTTAACAGCTGCAGTGATTCACTTAGCAACTGGGTCAAGAAAGATTGTAAAATGAGACAATGTTTCTTAGTCGTAAGTCAAGGATTACCTGAATCCAGATTGACTCTATTACTATGGACTCAGTTCTAACAACAAGGTCTTGGCCAGGGGCTGGCTGTGAAACAGGTCATGAACTGCTCATATGCAAGTACCAAGTAAAGCTGAAGCAGCAGAAGAAAGCCAAACCCGTTTCCATGATCTTGAGCACACAACTACCATTTTCAAGAAGAACATCAGGAATCATTTTGGGGTCCTGAGCCTCACTGATAGGGAGCCAGAGGAACCGTGGAATGAAATCAAAATTATTAAGGAAGAATGTGAAAAGAGACTTGCCAAAGATCAAGAATTAGGGAAAGAAACCCCAAACACGCACAACTGCCAGCTTTAAGCAACGACAGTGAAGACACTAAAATGAAAACATAGCTAGGTCTTCATTCAGTTTACGTCCGTGTGCATCAGCGAGAAAAGGGAGCGGGGGGGGAAGAAACTGTTGGCAGGGAAGGCTCTGTGCTTCTGACTGCCCTTTCGCCCTACTATTTGTAAAAGGGTTGAAAAATTACACTGATTTATTATTATTATTATTCCATTTATATCCCGCCCTTCTCCGAAGACTCAGGGCGGCTGACAAGCTTAGCAGTAGCCTTCATTCTATGTATATGCCTGCTTATTAGGGCTTTCACACACACCCCCAAGCGGCATTATTACAAAGTCAGCTTAATTGCCCCCAACAATCTGGTGTGTATAGTCAAGGCTATGGTCTTCCCAGCTGCAATGTATGGCAGTGAAAGCTGGACCATAAGAAAGGCTGAGCGCCAAAGAATTGAAGCTATGGTGCTGGAGAAGACTCCTGCGAGTCCCTTGGACTGCAAGGTGATCAAACCGGTCAGTCCTAGAGGAGATCAACCCTGACTGCTCTTTAGAAGGCCAGATCCTGAAGCTAAAACTCAAATACTTTGGCCACCTAATGAGAAGGAAGGACTCACTGGAGAAGAGCAAAATGCTGGGAAAGATCGAGGGCAATAGAAGAAGGGGACGACAGCGAATGAGGTGGCTGGATGGAGTCACTGAAGCAGTAGGCGTGAGCTTAAATGGACTCCAGAAGATGGTGGAGGACAGGAAGGCCTGGAGGGGCATTGTCCATGGGGTCGCGATGGGTCGGACACGACTAAGCAACTAACAACAACAACAATCTGGGTCCTCATTTTACCTACCTCGGAAGGATGGAAGGCTGAGTCAACCTTGAGCCTGGTGGGATGCGAACCTGCACTAATTGCAGGCAGCTGGTGTTACTTAAGGAGGCATTAGCCCACCGATGTTCCTTGCTCAGGAGTGATAATCCAGCCTGAAGATCTAAAACCGTCCCCGCTCTCCCCAGGTTAATCTGAATACGATTCCCGAAACAGGAAGGGAAAGGGGGCATACTTACCTCCCCAAGGGAGCTTCGATCCACCATCCGTATTATTTTCCTGCAAGTCCTGCTGCTCGTTGGTCCCTGAAAAGCACAGCGTTATTTGTGCTGCGTCTCATTCGTTGCGCGCAAGTATATTATTACCAGGCAAACCCGCTTTTTTAAAAAAATACTTTGTAAACCGCCCCGAGTCCTATGGAAAAGGGCGGTGTATAAATTCAATAAACTTCGTAAACTTTTTCTTTCTTTTTTTTTTACAATCGCCGAGGGTTTTTCGGGAAAGGCACTTCGTTTGACGAACGGTTCCTTGGGAGAAAAACAGCTGCGATTGAAAGGAAGTTTAAGACTAGCTTTCCCCTCCCACCCTCTCGCACCGTCCATTTCCTTCTCTGTTGCACTCTGGGACTGGTAGTTTCCCGTTTGCCGTCGGTCCATTTTTCTCCCGATTCTCAAGTACTGCAATCCCGTGATGCCGTTTCGTCGGCGAAGGTAAGCGCGTGCGCCGTTGAAGCTTGGCAGAGGCCTTAAGTGGTCCGAAGCTCGTTCGCAGCCCGCGTCCCCTCTCCTTGAGGCAGTTGTGCCTTTTGGGGTGAGTTATTGGGCTACAGATGTTAGAGAGTTTATTGGCCGAAACGTAATGGGGAGGAATAGTCAGGTAATGGGAGTTCTGCAGTTAATATTCGGGGAAGAGCGGAGGTGGCGGTGAAGATGCGTGCCGGGCGTTTACAAAAAAAGGAAGGAAGAGCGTCGATTGCATGTTTCTTGCAAAATGGTGCGGTAAGGGAGATATTACTGCTCTGGAAAAAGCAATTTTTTTTAAAAAAAAAAAAGTGATAAGTCGGAAGTGGGTATTTATTTGCAAAGGAAGAAACGGCTTATGGGATTCCTATGTAGCGTCGGTTCCCATGCACAGATGCAAGACGGTAGCTTATCGGCCAGCGTAAAGTAGGGTTGGGGAACGCGAGCTGAAAATTCTCTGGAGACTGTTTTGTGTAGAGAGTTTTTCCACAAAGAATTTTTGTGTGTGTGTGTGTGTGTGTGTGTGAGCGATGGCTGTTAACACTGAGGATGCTTCTGTTCCTCTCTTTCTCTAGAGGACGGGAAGATGAGTAGCTCTGAGGAGGTATCTTGGATTTCCTGGTTTTGTGGCTTGCGAGGCAATGAGTTCTTCTGTGAGGTGAGTTGGGAAGCCTTGTCCACTAAATGTTTATGCAGACATTTTCAGTGGGGGCTGGAAATTAGGAGGGTCTCTTTAAAAAAAAAGATTTGATTTGAACAACATATTGAGAGAGATGTTAGAAGATTTTAAATAAATGGGAGCTGCAGGCAATTTCAGAAATGGGTTACTTGGGTCTTATTGTACCTTGAGAAAGTAAAGTACAGGCAATTGAGAAGTCAAGATCAATTGATCCTGGTTTCTGTTTGTTTTCAGGTGGATGAGGACTACATCCAAGACAAGTTCAATTTAACTGGCCTCAATGAACAAGTTCCCCATTATCGCCAGGCTTTGGATATGATCCTCGATTTGGAACCAGGTGGGAAACAATCTAAATCTGTTTATATGAGGGATTACTTGACATTACAGGGACTTTTGAAAACATTAGTGGGCTGTAACCTCTTGACCCTGCTATGCCTCCATGCTTGATGTTGCTATGCATGCTGGAAACATGCACTTGGCAGGTATATAATAGCCATTATTCAGAAGACATTTTGGGGAAACTAATCAGGGCCCATTGGATATGCCACTGGAAACTTTTCATAGATATATAGCCAGGATCAGAAACATGACTTTCCACAGGTTGATCAAATGGGAAGCTTTTGCTAACCAAGGTAGAAAATGTTGGGATTCATAATCTTCAGGCATCTTTTTTCTTCTTTCCAATTTTTCAAAACAGACTTACCACAACTGAGTCCAAAATTTCCATTGATAAGCAAGGCAGTTCAGTGAGTTGTGCCCATTTTACAACCTTTCTGCCACAGTTGATAAGCAGTCATTCTAGTTAAGTAAATCATGTGATCATTAAGCAAATCTGGCTTCCCCCACTGGCTTTCCTAGCTGGAAGCCGGCTGGGAAGGTTACAAATGGTAATTGCATGTGCAACAGTGCAACTGTCATAAATACATGCCAATTGCCAGTCGCCTGAATTTTGATCACTTGACTGTGGGGATGCTGCAGCAGTCATAAGTGTGAAAACTGGTTATAAGTCACTTTTTTTAGTGCCATTGTAATTTTGAACAGTCACTAGACAAATAGTTGTAAGTTGAGGACTGCCTGTACAACAGATGGAATTCTCTCTTGTTTGACAATTTATCACCAGAATCACTCTCTAAAAACAAAATAGAATGGGTCCATATTTGATGTATAGGGTCCAGGGCAGAAAGCCAACAAAAGGAGATTGAACTTGAAAATGGGCTAGATCTAATGTAAGGTTTTAGAGGAAAATATTCCTCCAACTTTTGAAGATGCAGTTGGGCAGTAGCATGGAATGTTGTTGACTGCTTCCTTCTAGGCCTCCAAATTCAAGGTGCTGGTTATTACCTATAAAGCCCTACATGGCCTGGCTCTGGGGTATTTGAGGGAACACCTGCTGCCGGCATCAAACGCCCTTCACCCAGTGCGCTCCCACAGGGAGGGTCTGCTCAGGGTTCCGCCGGTAAGAGATTGCCGGCGGGTGACACCCAGGGATAGGGCCTTCTTTGTGGGTGCGCCTGCCCTCTGGAACCAGCTGCCGGTGGAGTTGAGGACTGCCCCCGACCTCCGTTCATTCCGCCAGGGCCTGAAGACCTGGCTCTTTGAGCTCTCGGGCCCAGGCTGAGGAGAAAATTATTTTAATTGGGGTTTTTAATAATACAGGGTTGATTTAATATTTTTTAAATTGGTTTTTAACTTTTGTATGCTTGATTTTTAACTCCCTGTAAACCGCCGAGTCCTCAGGGAAAGGGCGGTATATAAATGCAATAAAATAAATAAATAAATAAATCTTTTCTTCCAGTCGTGTGACTGACAACAGAGCATTTGTATCCTGGGCCGCCATGTCACCATGGACATGCACAGAGGCAGTAGGCAGAGAAAGCAGAAAACTGCATATCCAGATTACTTTCTAACAGAAAAAAAATATAGACTCCGTCTATGGCAACAGCTAGCAAAGCGTTTGGAAAGAATTCCAGGAACCACACTTTGCATACTTTTTTCTGTTTCATGTCATAAGAATAGAAGCCCCAGGTTATACAATACGCTGTTACGAACCACCCTCTATTCGACTGTCTTCATAAATGTTAATTCTCTGAGGACCTGGTAATCTGAAATGAATCCTGCTTCAGTATCCAAAAGCAGGATTTTTAATTATTTAATTTTCCAGTTTTCTGTTAACATTCTGCAGGGCACTCAAAATGTCAAATATTGTTTCTTAATTTAATTTAATTTAATTTATTAATATTTCTATACCGCCCTTCTCCCGAAGGACTCAGGGCGGTGTACAGGGCAAGAATAAAACAAAGTTACAAAAATTAAAAAGTAATTAAATACATGCCCATAAAAACAATAAATACATTAATAAAAACCCCAATAAAATGATAATAAAAAACCCCAGCAATCCCACCCTCAGGCCAGGCCGGCTTGTTCGAACAGGTATGTTTTCAGATCGCAGCGAAAGGAGCGAAGATCGGGCGCTGTCCGGAGCTCAACCGGTAACTGGTTCCATAACTCCGGGGCGCCCACAGAGAAAGATCTCCCCCTGGGGGCCACCAATCTACATTCTCTGACCGGTGGCACCCTGAGGAGGCCCTCTCTGTGGGAACGCACAGGGCGGAGGGAAGTTGACGCCGGCAGCAGATGTTCCCTGAGGTACTCCGGCCCCCTGCCATGTAGGGCTTTAAATACCATAACTAGTACCTTGAATCTCACCCGGAAGACAACTGGCAGTCAATGCAGCTCACGGAGCAGAGGTGTAACGTGGGAGTATCGGGAAACTCCCAACACAACTCTCACGGCTGCATTCTGTGCCAGTTGGAGCTTCCGGGTGGTCCTCAAGGGCAGCCCCATGTAGAGAGCGTTGCAGTAGTCTAGTCGAGAGGTCACGAGCGCGTGAGTGACCGTGCATAGATCATCCCGGCTTAGATAGGGCCGCAACTGGCGCACCAGGCGAACCTGGGCGAAAGCCCCCCTAGTCACAGCTCCTATATGTTTTCCACCTTCGAGTTAGTCTTGATTCTTGGCAATTACATGGACAAATTCTTGCAGTTTACTTGGCAGTGTTTCTGGTATTGGTTTACCATTGTCTTCTTTTTAGGTTTAAGAGAAAGGGCCTGGCCCTAAGTCACCAAACTCTTTTTGTAACTAAGGCAACACTAGAGCTCACAGTCCCCTGGTTTCTAGCCTGGTAGCCTTTAACCAGTACACCAGTTCACTCCCTCTCTCTGATGTTAATATGTATCAAGATAAAGATTCTGAGGCTTGCTAAGAGTAACAGTAAGAATATAGAAGGAGTAGGAGAAATATACACTTTAAAATATGTTGATTTGAAACATCTGAGAAATGACAGACAGCTATCATGTTTGAGAAATAGATAACAGTAATTTAAAAGTTTCTGATCTTAATTTGCTAAAGTAAACCTATCAAAATATGTGGCCAGTTGTATTACATTGTGTGTAGGAGTAGGAGTAGCAGGAGTAGTGAAAGACAAGATGGTTAGGAAAATACTGGGTAAATAAATGAATAAAGTGAATAAATGAATAAAGTGAGATAACCGTGTAGAATCATTATCGGTTAATGCTTCTCTAGGAGAGTACAACTTTCTTCCTCTTTGTCAATGTCACAGTGCATTGCAGCAGAGCACTTCCTTCCCTTTCTCTTGCAGATGAAGAGCTGGAGGATAATCCTAACCAGAGTGACCTGATTGAACAGGCAGCTGAAATGCTCTATGGACTTATTCATGCCCGCTATATCCTCACAAACCGTGGTATTGCCCAGATGGTAATTATCCATGCTATTTAGTAAGCGGGTACTCTGTAAATTTTTTGTTTATTGTTCCTGGACAGATGATCCCAATCAGAGTTTATAAAACCTAAAAGAGAGTAAATTTTAAACGTATCCTGCAGATTAATCTAGATCAGTGGTCCCCAATCTTTCCAGCTTTGTAGCCGGGGGCGGGGGAGGAGGAGAGGGGATGATTCTGCACGAGCGGTAGGTGAGCATGCGCATTCACACAGCTCCATTTATTTTATTTTTTATTTTTATTACATTTATATCTCGCCCTTCTCCGAAGACTCAGGGCGGCTTACAAGCTTAGCAGTAGCCTTCATTCTATGTATATGCCTGCTTATTAGGGCTTTCACACACACACCCCAAGCGGCATTATTACAAAGTCAGCTTAATTGCCCCCAACAATCTGGGTCCTCATTTTACCTACCTCAGAAGGATGGAAGGCTGAGTCAACCTTGAGCCTGGTGGGATGCGAACCTGCACTAATTGCAGGCAGCTGGTGTTACTTAACGAGGCATTAGCCCACTGCTCCACCAAGGCTCATTTGTGCAAGCAGTGGGCATGTATGCCTGCCAGTCGTATAAATGGAGGCTTGCACACTCAAGCATGCTCACCCACCCCAGTTCCATGGCCTGGAGGTTGGGGATCCCTGATCTAGATGATTTAAGTTAGTTGGCAAGTGCAGCTTCCTTAAAGATTTTCCTTAAAAGATTTCTCTGTCCCGAGTCAGCAAATTAGTTCCTTTCAAATTTATAGAAAGATTCTATTTTCTATACTTTTTCTCCTCTATTTCTAGCTTGAGAAATACCAGCAGGGAGACTTTGGATACTGCCCTCGAGTTTATTGTGAGAATCAGCCTATGCTGCCCATTGGTAAGTTATATGACGGAAGAAATGATTCAGAGCTAACGTAAGGGGTCTATTTTATAGTAGGAGATGAAGAAAAAAAATTAGACTACAGAATCAGGACGAAATAGCAGAGAGATTCAATCATAGGATGCTTTCAGTTCAGGCACTTTTATAACTAAATTCTTGAATCATCTGTTTTGGACACCTGCAAAATGTAGATCTGGGGACTGTTGATGGAAATCAGGTCGGTGAGTCTGCTCTGTAACCCATACCAAGTAACTTCTTTAAATGAATTTAACTTCTGAATTCTATCTTACTGTTGTTTGTCTTCATTGTTAGGTTTGTCTGATATCCCAGGGGAAGCTATGGTCAAACTATACTGCCCCAAGTGTATGGATGTCTATACTCCCAAATCTTCCCGCCATCATCACACAGATGGTGCGTATTTTGGAACTGGTTTTCCTCACATGTTGTTCATGGTGCATCCTGAATATCGGCCGAAGCGACCAGCCAATCAGTTTGTGCCCAGGTAAGGCCCCCTCAAATGTGTAATAGAGTATATTGAATAAAAGTTTGGTTATCCCTGATGTTATTGCTGCCACCCAAAGAAGAAAGGAGGTAGTAGTTCCCTAAATGAAGGATCCCTTCATTGTTAAGGATAGAGTTGTAGTAGAGACTTCTCAGACAAAGTGGAAACCTCTGTGCTGCTGCAAAGACTTGAAAACAGGTCTATTTTTGGGTTGTCAGGGCTACTTGCCTCTGTTGTCATAGCTCATAAATTCTCATTTCATTACTAGCCAGAGCCTGTGATGTTATTATTATGGTCTCCAGAGATTAGGTGAATGTGGAAACATAGCAATGTTAAGCAATACCAATAGGCTCTCTATAAGGGCTGGCTGTGCTGCTTCCCAATACTTTGCTCAAGAAGAGGTGCAGTTCAAATCATTGCTAAGTGTGATGAAACAGGAGAGTGGAAGTAAAGTTTAGTTTAGTTTAGTTTATTGAATTTATATACCGCCCTTTTCCCATAGGACTCAGGGCGGTTTACAAAGTATTTAAAAACGTCAATACAATACAAAATTTAAAGACAGTTAAAATAATTAAATTTAATCCCTGAACAAATATAAAACCCCATTTAAAATCTCTCAGCCTGGGCCGGAAAGCTCAAAGAGCCAGGTCTTCAGGTCCCGGCGGAATGACCGAAGGTCGGGGGCAGTCCTAAGCTCCACGGGCAGCTGGTTCCAAAGGGCAGGCGCACCCACTGAGAAGGCCCTCCCCTGGGTGTTATCCGCCGGCATTCTTTTACCGGGTTAATAGGGTTAATAGGATGCTTCCCTGTAAAGAAGGAAGGAAGGAAGGCAGGCCAGAAGCTAAGAGAGGGGTAGGCAACCTCGGCTCTTTTATGACTCATGGACTTCAACTCCCAGAATTCCTGAGCCAGCCATGCTGAAGGGAAAGGGAGAGGTTTCCAAGCTGAGCCAAGCTGGCTCAGGAATTCTGGGAGCTGAAGTCCATGAGTCATAAAAGAGCCGAGGTTGCCTACCCCTGATAAGAGAATTGATGGATAGGGAGTGTAAAAGAAGCAGTTGACTGACAGAATTAAAAGAGCAAGGAAATGGAAAGAAGCAGTATATATAAAACAGGCAGATACTGGTAGTTCTTGTGACAATTTAAACAATTGTTGTATAATAATGAAAATCTATAATATACAGAATAGTATGTTTTTATTAGATCAAATTTTAACTGCTTATAAAAAACTAATTCTCTGAATAAATATAACAACTCTCCTCCTACTCCAAAACCAGTTTGAGATACTATGCTGTCAGAAAAAGAGAAGAATCTCAGTCTAGAAACTTATCATTATTTGGGAAAGGTTTTAAAGTATATTTTTTTTCCTCGAAACAAAGTCACAAAGTACATCTTGAGAATGTTGCCTTTTGAGAAGTGTAATAAGATTTTATCCAGAGAAAATATTTTATTTTCTTCTAAACCACATGTGCTTTTCCTGTCCTTAGGAAGTTAAGTAACTTAAGCCAACGTTACTTTCCTGAGGCTCGTAGGTGTAACATTGAGCCGATTCCCACTTCTAACAAATTTTGCAGTTAAAAAAAATAAAAAAATCTAAGGTTTCTTATTTGAACCAAATATTCATACTGAAATCATAACAAAGCCTGTATATACTTTAACTGAAAATATATGTTGTTTATTTGGGCAAGACTTTTAAATCTTCCATCCCACCCTACTTTATTTTAACTTCTTTGTTTCTTTCAGACTTTATGGTTTCAAGATTCATCCTATGGCTTATCAGCTGCAGCTTCAGGCCGCCAGCAATTTCAAGAGCCCGGTCAAAACTATCCGTTGATCTTCTGTATCCAGGTGCCCAGGATCTTTCCCTGAAAACTTACTTTACTCCATTCAGGGCTGCTCATACTTTGATTTTTGGTGAAGTCCCCTACGGACTGTTTGTCACTTTCAGCCTGGTTTTTAGTCTCATTTCTGGTGCGTGGTTAAAATGAATAATAAAACAATTTCTGTTAATTCCCAGAAACACAGACTGTGACAGATACATTCAGTAGTCAACTTGAATGTCATAATTTTGTGGGCCTTTTTCTTTTTTAGGAATAAAAAAATTAAAAAATGTAAAAGTTTAGAATTAAGGGTTCTTTTCTGTCCAAGAGAAAGGAGTAAATTGTGGCAAGGAATGCTATAGAAAAAAAGTAAAGAATCAAAAGAAAAAATACATAGGATTATACTAGAAATACAGACCTGAAAGCCCTGAATTAATTTGGTAGAATCTCAGATTCTAAACGGTAAATGTAATATAACCTACCACTCATGTGTTTTTATTTCACAGTAATCGTCCGCTTGAGTATGTTTATAAGGAGTGAAGGAAGATGGAACTATTTGCATAAATAGACTTTTAAATAAATAATTTTGATAGAGTTAGAAATATATCCAAATGACTTTATTGTCATTGTTAAGCAGCAGAAAGGAGCGTGGGGGATCACCTGATGAGGATGCTGGGTTGGAGGTTAGCAAGCCCTCATTCGAAACCTGAGTGCTGCTGTGTGGCAGGGTGAGCTCCCGTCGTTCGCTCCAGCTCCTTGACAGGGACATGAAAAGAGCACCCCTCCCCACAGGCAACAGTGATGTCACCGGATAATCCTTTCACCCCGGAAGTGCCTTGACCGCCGCCTCTGACATGAATGGGACGGGAGGACCAGAAGACTTATATAAGATTTAACTCGGAAAGGAAAGATCAAAGTAACAAGAAATTCTGCATTGTGGGCACTCTGTGTGAATTGCCATGAGAAGAAAGGTGAATCAGAAATATTTAGTGAGAGAGTATTTCTAGCAGAGAACATCATCGTTTATATGCCCAACCTATTTGAAGTGTGAGCTGTTGTTATATTACAGAGAAGCTGGATTTCCTGTCAAATTATTAACAGTTTAATTGTATATCCCTCTTAAGCTATTACTCCTCACTAACTTAACCTAGGAGGCATTATGTTTCAGGCTAGCTCTTCACACTTCGTACAATAGGAAATTCAGTGGCCTACAATGCTTTTGCTTTACCCATATTCTGCAGTGGTGCTGTTGCTATCGCCTCTATTGTTGCTGACTGCTTTCCAGTCACGTTGCCCAAGTCACTTATGGTGACACTGGGTGGCTTAGGGAAGTAAAACCTCAAATACAAAAAGCAACAAACTCAGCTCTCTAGTGACAACTTTTTGCAGAAGGTAGGTATGTGTTTCAGCCAGGTGACTTCAACCAGGTGCTAGGCCAGGGGTCGGCAACCTAAAAAAGGAAAAGGGAACCGGTTCCATCACAAATTAAAAAAAGTGGGAGCTGCGTGCGTGTGTCCATGCACATGCATGCGCAAAAAAGTTTTGCGCATGCGCAAAACGGTTTTTTGCACATGCGCGGACTCACGCAGTTGCCATTTTTTTAAAAAGTGAGATGGAACCGGTTCCCGGTTGCCCGACGGTGATGTTCTAAACCAGCCCTCTTCTCGCACCCCTAATCAAAGGAAGAGTCTGGAAAGCGTCCAAGATCAAAAGGCTTCTGCCAAGTTTTAATTACACTGTTACAAAAATACAAGAGCTTGACTTCTCAAAGAAAAAGTTGCTTTCAGCAACTAGCCCCTCCCCAAACACTTCTTTTATAGAGAGCTCAGGGCGTGGTCTCCCTGTGCCTCCTCCCGAGGAGTCCCATAGCCTTCCTTTGTTTGTCCCTGCTCGTCTGCCTCCTGCGTCGGGCGTCCTTGAACAGGGCCAGCTGTGGGTCATCATCCTCCGCACTCTCGGGCTCACACAGCTGAGAAGAGGTTCCCGGCTGAGGACTCTGCAAAGTCTCCAAATCATCATCAGCCGGTTCGTTTCCCTCCTCCCCCACATCTGAGTCCTCCGATACATCGGACCCGGCTGTCGGGCCCACAGGCTGGCCCTGAGTCACAACAGGTGACGACCCGTCTGCAAAGCTGCCGCTTTCAGCAGCTTTGCAGACGGGCCGCGGCAGCTTCCTCAAAGAGCAGCGCCCCTGCCCATTCTGAGAGGTGCGCGCGCACCTCTCCGAATGACCGGAGGTGCGCGCGCACCTCCCCAAACCTTTGGAGAGGTGCGCGCGTACCTCCGCGCGAACGGGCAGAGGTGCCGCTCTTTGAGGAAGCTGTAGCGGCCCGCTTTCGGCAGCTTCGCAGACGGGCCGCTACAGCTTCCTCAAAGAGCAGCGCCCCTGCCCGTTCGCACGGAGGTACGCGCGCACCTCTCCAAAGGTTTGGGGAGGTGCGCGCGCACCTCCGGTCGTTCGGAGAGGTGCGTGCGCACCTCTCAGAATGGGCAGGGGCGCTGCTCTTTGAGGAAGCTGCCGCGGCCCATCTGCAAAGCTGCCGAAAGTGGCAGCTTCGGAGACGGGCAGCGACAGCTTCCTCAATGAGCGGCACCTCTGCCCGTTCGCGCGGAGGTACATGCACACCTCTCCAAAGGTTTGGGGAGGTGCGTGCGTACCTCCGCCCATTCGGGGAGGTGCGCGCGCACCTCTCCAAACGGGCGGTGCCACTCTCCATTTGGAGAGGTGTGTGCGCACCACTGCCCGTTCAAAGAGGTGCGCGCGCACCGGGCGGCTGGGAGCCGCAGCAGACGGCTCAAAGAGCCGCATGTGGCTCCGGAGCCGCGGGTTGCCGACCCGTGTGCTAGGCCATTAGGACCGTTTTTTCTCCCCTCCAATTCCATAGAAATGTTGCTTTGGGTAATTGCTATAATTGCTCTCCCTTTTTTTTTTCTTCGCTAGCTTCTCTCATATTTTCCCAAAGTGAGTGATATTGCCATGTAGGAAGATTTCCGGTTATCTTAATTCCTGCAAACAAGGTTTACCCAAGTAGGAGGCTAGGCTCCACCTCAGGATTGCAGAAAGAAGGAATAACTGGGAACTAGAGAGATGAAGGGTACAGTAATTCATAGGGATAACATCTCATTTTTTAATGAATAACTGCTAGAAGAAGGGCTGCAAATTCCTTTTATGATATTTTTGATGATATTTGATGATATTAAAATTCCTTTTATGATATTTTGATATTTAAAATGAGCTAAAATAATCCAACTCACACCTTCCCTTCAGGAAATGCATGGATGCCACTGGATCATTAAAGGAGCATCATCAATCTAAGTGGTTCTTGCAACACTGTTCCTGCAATTCCAACTTTCTGTTGTCTCTTGTGCATTCTTGAGCTTTGTAAGAGTATCTCCCTGGTTTGGGAGAATATCATAACCAGTAGATTTTGGCCCCCAGGGATATTTTTAACTTATCCCAGGCCCCAATCTCAAGGGTTAAACTGAGAATTCTAAATGTCTACAAGTCAGAATTTTTTTCTCAAATATACAAATTTGATAAATTAGACAAAGCTTTAGTAAAAGGTAAAGGTTCCCCCGCACATGCGTGCTAGTCGTTTCCGACTCTAGGGGCCGGTGCTCATCTCTGTTTCAAAGCCGAAGAGCCAGCGCTTGTCCGAGGACGTCTCCGTGGTAATGTGGCCGGCATGACTAGATGCCAAAGGCGCACGGAACGCTGTTACCTTCCCACCGTAGTGGTCCCTATTTTTCTACTTGCATATTTTTTTTATGTGCTTTCGAACTGCTAGGTTGGCAGAAGCTGGGACGAGTAACAGGCGCTCACTCTGCTACGCGACACTCAGGATTTGACCCGCCAAACTGCCGACCTTCTGATCGACAAGCTCAGCGTCCTAACCCACTGAGCCACCGCGTCCCTAATAAAGCTTTAAGTACATCTAAATCATGGAGCTAAAAAGTATCTCACATGTGTGAAGCTTGTATATTGGGGAGGAAGTGGGCTGCATTCATTTGAATAACAGAACTTTTGGAGTATATAATAATCACATTTCAAATTAGTCTTCTAATGACTCTTAATTTTTTTTAGAAAGCATAGGAGGGAAACTGTTCCCCAAATGAAGTGAAAATGCTTCCCACAATTTTGATTTGAGCTTTTGTCACTGGCATCTTCTAAAATGAAACACCTTCCAGCTTAAGGTTAACAATTTACCAATCCAAATAGGGCAATTCAAGACAGATAAGGATAATGATTTTTCTACAGTCAAAAATAACTCATTTTATGATTTTAATAAAAAAACTATCAAGATCAACTCAAGTGTTTAATCTTTAAGGTTCCGTGATGGACTAAATTGTAGTAAATAGTACAGCAAATGCTCAGCCTGAATTTCAGTGTTGCCTTGTTGAACCTTTGACCAGCTTTGCGGGATCCGATCATGAATCTGTCACTGGGACCAGAGGTTTGTTCTTCCAAGCTTTCAGACTTGTGCTAGAGTCCATCCTCAGGGAACTTCTTAATCTCCAGCATGTCTGCACACATCCTGGAGATTTGAGAAGTTCATGAGGATGGGCTCCAGCACCAGTCCAAAAACTTAGAACAACAAACCTCTGGTCCCGGTGTTCGATTCAGATTGGATCCTGCAACATTATCCTGGGACATATATATCTGCCTTCATTCCCAAAACCAGCTTTATTTCTCATGGCAAAAGGAAGTATGGATTAGAAAATAAACTTTTTTTCTCCCAGGAGTTTGATATAAAACTGGTACAGAGTTGCAAACAAGAACGGCTTTATTATTCGTTTTCTACTATAAAACTACAAACCCTTGGGAGGGAAATTGAAGGTGGTATTTGCATTTGCTTTATTTTTTAAGGAATATTTTATTTGTAATAAGACTGTCCCATTCAGATAATCAAGTCGAGCTTTTTTCAACTTTGTTGCAAGCATAGATGCTTATATAGTAATAACCAATAGATCAAACTCTGGCTAATCTAATCTTAGTCATAAATATAAATGTGGCATCCACAGTGCTACAAACTGGAAATTCAGAGTTCAAACACTGCTAAATAAGTACCTAGAACATAGATAGCAAGCAGTGTTTTTTATTTTTGCATTTTTGATGGGTGCCTTCTAATCATTTTTGGCTCTTGGCAGGTGCCTGACACATGTCCCAGCCTGGTCCCTTAAGCTCTACACTCAAACTATTTTTTTTAACATTGTGAGCATTTAAATGCAGAGTAGGCAACCTATTTTGATTTCAGATATCTGAGTGCAGCTTCTGCAATCACCACTGTGATTGTGCTGATTGCTGATTGCTTCGATGATAGTTGCCCAAAACATCTGGATGACACTTCATCTCCAGCAAATCCCAAAGAGAGTTGAACGTCCGTGGATTAGTGATCAACCGAATCAACTAAAAAAAACACTATCTGAGCCTGTCTGCAACATTTGTAGGTGCATTTATATGGGCAGGAAATAACAGTACAGTGTAAGCGCGGTTGTGGGGTGCTTTCAGCCATTGATCTTAATTCTTTCTGGTCACAACTGAATGATTGCCCCTTTGATTTCAAATAGGAGATACATGAATGGGATGGAGAGCGGGCGAAATTTTCAGCAACAATGTGTCAGCAACAGCATCTGCGTCCAATAACAGCGAACTGAAGGTGTGAAAAGGAAGGCGCCTGGAGTGACTACAACTCCCGGCATACCTCGCGATTAGGCTTTAGAGCCTCGTTGCTTTGATCGCTGCTTAACGGGAGAGGGAGTAGGAATCTCAGCAACCTGATCCATTTCCCTTTTGGTTGGTGGCCGATCGTATCATCGTGCTTCGGTTGCTCCGACGATCAGAGGCGGTGGAACCACATGGACCGGGGATCCCCTGAAGAGAACGGGGCAATGTGGACCCCGGATGATTAGGAAGCGCCCTACGCAGGATTTGCACCTGACTCTATAAAGAGCCTTTCCCATCATGTTGACTGGCTTATTTGGCTTTCAGGCAATGGTGGATGGACTAGCATCTCTTTCTCTCTATAGCCAGTAATATGTCTACCATTTTTATACACCTGGGCAAAAAGGAATCCGTAGGGAATCACTTCCAAAAATTTTCCATGCGGTGTAAATCCCTTTTACTCTAAGCTTGTCTCAGGGATTCAGCAGATAAATATTGAATGGGTTATGGTTTAAATCTGCCAATCTGGATTTAAGGGCTTTTATTTGCCTTGTGAGAAATCTTAATGATAACACTAATATTTGGGGGGGAATTACAAAACATTACTTTTTTAAAGAAATCTTGGCTGCTTTCCTTTTTGTCTGACTTTTCCTATCCGGTAACACTTAATTGAAGTTTTCAGCCGAGGTGTCCATATGCTTGCAGTTCTGGCTGCAATCTCTTCACAGGGTTCCCTTGTAATTTATTTTTATTTTATTTATTTTAATTCCATTTATATCCCGCCCTTCTCCGAAGACTCAGGGCGGCTTACAATTTAAGCACAAACCAATTCTTTCATTGAATAGGAATAATTAACATTTCCACCTGCGATCTGCGTAAAACCTGGCGCCCTTTACAAAAACGCTCCCCCTCCGCTTAAGAGATTTTCATTGGGCCGTAAAATTGCAAATCTAGACCCGTTCCCAATGCAGCCAATCCGCAACACGCTCCGAAAGGCTGCTGGGAACTGTAGTCATATGGCTCTCCTTTTGCCCCCTCTCCTGGCCATAAAAAAACATTCCTGGGTATGATCAAGAGGAATTCTGGGAGTTGTAGTCTAAGTGGACCTTTCTCTCCAGGGGTGGGCAACCTCGGCTCTTTTATGACTCGTGGACTTCAACTCCTGAAGTCCACGAGTCATAAAAGAGCCGAGGTTGCTTACCCCTGTTTCTCTCTATATAAAAAAGATAGGTATCTCTCCAAGCCAGGGATAGAGAGATTGCAAACATTTTTATTACTTCTGTTTTTTAACGTTTATTTAACACACGTGTACGCACACGCCCTCTCACCGCTCCGTTGATGAACTCTCACATCCCACCTGGAAAATGCTATAGATCCGTTTCTCCATCTCATTAATTGGTGCTCAGCGTTTCACTCCTGATTGGCTGGTAGTAAAAAAAAGCACCTGCAGCTGAAAGCTATTTCAAGATTGCGGGGAAAGAGCCTGGGACGATCAAAGGTGTTGGTTTGATTTGCGGAGCTTGCTGCGACTTCTCTGAGAAATCGACAAAACGATGGCAGCGGTGAGTAGAAAAGGCAGTGTAGGGTTTTTTTCCCCCCTGGAGTTCAGAAGTGCTGATGTTGCAGCTGAGAAGTGATGGGAGTAATATGATTATACTGTGTAGAGCGGTGTTTTTGAGGCTCGGCAACTTGAAAACGGGTGGACCCCAACTCTCAGCATTTCCTAGCCAGCATGGGAGTTGGAGTCCACCAATCCTTCAAGTTGCTCAAGTTGAAAAACATTGCTTTAGAACTTTGGTGTAATAAAAGAAGTTAGCATTTTTTTTTCCAGAAGTGCGAAGAGAACACTTAAGGGAGTGGTCTATCTTGGTCAGATTTTTGTTTTGCCAAATTGGAGAAAAATGCACCAGGGCAGCTTCCTTCCTTTTCCACAGCCCTGGTGGGAGAGTCTACAATGCAGTATTTCTCAATTTTGGCAACTTTAAAGTAGGTGGACTTCAACTCCCAGAATTCTGGGAACTGAAGTCCATCCATCTTAACCTAACCAAGTTGAGAAACAGGGCTGTAGTGCATCAGACACTGAGGGTAATTGACCCAGCTGTCAGGTTGCTTTTCCACATTTTGATCCAATCCATTTTGTGAGTGTTGTGAATTGAAGATTATCCTTATGTGGGGTGTAATTGGATTATGTAATGAAAAGATATTGTCCACTGATTTGGATCTGTAACTGTTCTCCTTAGGAAAACCTGGCTTCTCATTTTGAGAAAAGGAGAAAATATTTTTTTCCTCTGCAATATGCATGATATGTAAGAACTTTCTCCTACTTACCTTTGCATAAATGCTTTGTACTTTCCAAACTAAACTATCTGAAATTGACCCAATTACTTGATCACCTGGGCTTCAACACAGCTGCAGTTTCATACTGAACTGCAAGCTTGTTTTTTTTCTTTTCCTTACATACTTTTTTATGGAAAGCTGTTTGTACCGAGTTTCATGTATACTAGATGTTTTCTACCTATCTAGGATAACTTTATTCATAAGCAATTAAGTTTACAGGACTTAGCCTAAACAAAACCACCTTCATGCATTACGCTAAAATTTAATTGCTTTTGCTTAGCTTTAACATGTCCAACCCAAACATTTGTACTATTGTAATAGAATGAGAGAGAGATCTTGAAATGCAGAATGAAGAATGGTCAGATAAGAGAGGGCGTATCCTATAGTCCAGACATGTCAAACACAAGGCCCAGGGGCCGGATCCGGCCCGCGAAGTGGTTTCATGTGGCCCGCGAAGCCATCCTGGAAACAGTGAGGGAACGGCCCCCCACTGCCTTGGCCCTGGCCCAGAGACCCTCCTTCTGCCAGAGACCCTCAGATCTGTCCCACTCCTGCCCAGGCCCCCATAGGCACCCTTGATGCGAACGATGTAGAGCTGGCCATGCCCACCCAGTAGGCCATACGCACTTTAGCCACGCCCACCCAGTAGGCCATGCCCACCCTGGCCACACCCACCCGGCCCTCTGAGGGCAACCGCAATGCTGATGCGGCCCTCAATGAAATTGAGTTTGACACCCCTGCGTATAGTCCGTAATGGGCAGAGAATAAGACTCGCAGGAGACCCTCCTTAGTTTCTCAGACTGTAAAGGAGACAGAGAAAATTCCTATTTTCAGACTTGCAAGATTCTGTTATAATGTAGCTTTACAACAAAATAGAATTAGCTGTCTAGTTACATCTCCTCTCTGGTCTCCCTGGGAAAATTAAGAAAAATACGGTAGGTTAGTATGATGTACAAATCTAGTCAATTGTGGTTTATTCATGAAACCATGTGAAATCACAGTGATATGAGAATTCGGCTATGGTCTAGAGTAGAAATAGAAAAATTTTTTTTCTGATTTTCCCCCCTGTTCCTTTAATTCTTATCACTAGTCATGAGCTAATTACAGAATGTTGATTAATGTTCTTTTATGTTTTGGGCTGGAAGTTTGGCAATTCTCACCCCATGCTCTTCTTTTTTAGCAACTGGTTGCTAACATTAAAATCAAGTCTGGCGATTGCATCAAAGTGAAAGCCCAGGTAGAAATAGATGCTGAAAGGTTTGTCAATAATAGAATTGTAGTTTTTTAAATTTATTTTATTTTAATCCCATTTATATCCCGCCCTTCTCCGAAGACTCAGGGCGGCTTACAATTTAAGCACAAACTAATGTGCTTAGCACATTTGATTACAAAGAATGTGGGGTTGAATGGTTATTGGGTTGAATTCATTCTGTGATAAAGGGACTCTGAATCCATTTCTGTTCAGTGGAAAGCTGAGCCTGCACATGTATCATTTAAATGTATCTTTCCTTTGGTGTAATTTTTTTGGAGAGCCTGGGTAGTTTTTTTTTTAAATGTCTCAATTGTCTTTACATATATAATGATATTCCCTTAATGAATGCCAAATAATGTAAAATTCCTCAAGGAACTATAGTACCAAGTCATTTAAAACAGAAAATGAAGCATGTTGGTCTTTGATTTGCAAAAAAGTTTGAGCTTGGAATTGTTCTGCAATTCAGGGTTTTTTTTTTTGCATGTGCAGTACAAGCAACATGATGTGATTTTTGAAACTTGCCAACTTTTAAAATGTGTGGATTTCAGCTCCCATGTTTGCTGGCTGGGGAATTCTGGGAGCTGAAATCCACACACCTCTTGCTGATATTGAAAAAACACTGATCCAGGGAAGGCAGGGTGTTAAAATTTGCCAGGCACATAGAATGAGAATGTGAACATGGTCTGGCACATCAGGTCTAACCTTTGAATGACTGAAAGGTCCAACATGTATTCATAAATTGCTTATTTCTGGATCAGGTCCCTAATTACTCTGAGGGTAATTGATGGACAGTTATTCTAATGCAGTCGGACTGCATTTCCTACTCTGGAAGAGAAAAGCTTAATTCTCTCCTGTGGAATTGGGAAATAAAGATGAAAGTACAGAGTAGCCTTGTAAGTAGGGCTGCTCTGGACATCTCGTCTTTATGGTTTCTTTTTTATACTTGCACATGTACCGTGAATGTAGAGGTATGAATATGACAATAGAATTCTTGGACTATCTACTAATGATCAAAACTTGTTCTTTCTAGTTTTGCCATCAACTTGGGCCAGAATGAGTCTGAGCTGGTCCTTCACTACAACCCTCGCTTTGACAGTCGAGGGGATGTTAGGACCATTATTTGCAATTCCAAAACGTGTGGAGAATGGGGTATGGAGGTCAGGGAGGCAGCATTCCCTTTCCAACAGGGGGAAGAATTCAAGGTAAGAAAAACCTACCCCTCCACTTGGTATCTTCCTAATGTGTTGACTTCAAACCCCAGCATGGCTATCAGACCTGGAGGGCACCAAATACAGGAAAATGAACTCTACAACTAATCATGCTTTTGCCTGTTTCCCAGGGCTGAGAGAGGGGGATCAGCCCAAAGTCACGCAGCTGGCTTTGTGCCCAAGCTGGGACTAGAATTCACAGTCTCCTAATTTTTACCCTAACGCCTCAAGAATGACACCAAACTGACACACTCCACGCTAAACTGATGCACTCGCACTCGCATGAATCTTATAGCAGCTAACAATATAATAAACCATCTGAAGAGATTTCCTTTTTGATTTCTTCCAGCTCTTTGTCTGCTTTGATGCCAAAAATGTCACTGTGAAGATGCTCAAGGGCGAGGAAATGAAATTCCCAAATAGGTTGAAACTGGATACGATGGAATACTTCTCTATTGTTGGAGATGTTAGAATTAAATCTGTCAGATTTGATTGATCCCAACTCTTGTTTTGCACCCAGAAATAAAACTTGCATGAATAAAGTGAAACTATCCTGGCGTGATTCTGTCATTCATTGGTTGCTCGTGCTTAGAAATGCTGGTTTGTATTTCTTTGCATGCAGTAATTCCAATTTTGCTTCTTGTTCAAATATGAAGAAAGGACTGCTGGGATCTTTTGAAACTAATTCTGTGAAGCAAGGCGTCAAATGCACATGCAGTTCATGAAAACCTATGCCTTAAATCAGGGGTAGGCAACCTCGGCTCTTTTATGACTCGTGGACTTCAACTCCCAGAATTCCTGAGACAGCATAGCTGGCTCAGGGATTCTGGGAGTTGAAGTCCATGAATCATAAAAGAGCTGAGGTTGCCTACCCCTGCCTTAAATAAAAGGGTTAGTTTTAAAAGTTGCCACCAGACCCTTCCTAAATTTTGGCTACCCGGGAGAGCAGAGTAAGAAGCAGATCTCTTCTCTTCCATGGCCCAGCTATGAAACTTGCTGAGGGAACTCAAGTTTGGACAAATTCAAACCAAGTGGACAATTCTACTTGGCCAACAGAGTTTGCTTAAGAGGGAGCAAAGAGTCTGAGGTTGCTGTATGGCTGGAGCTGCTGGGAATTGTGTTCTACAGGCTGCTGAATTACAAGTTCCATACTCTTGGGCATGGTGTATATTTTTGATGACATGATGCAGGAAAAGTCAACTATAGATCTGTGGACTAGTTTGCCTCTAAATGGGGAAATGCTGGATGTAGATTCAATGAGCTTCTTTATAGTTTAAACTATTATTATTATAAATATTGTGTATTTGTGAGAGGCCTCGCGAGACCGATGGCTCGTTGAGGTGCTTCCAAGAAAAAGGCAGCACGCAGGGATGCAATCAGGTGAAGCTTTATTTAGATATAAAGCAGAGAGAAAGAGTTCCCTGGCATGGAGGCACCCATGCCTGGATTGAGCCCATGGATCAGTCCCAAAGGGAGCTAGAACAAGAGCTAAAGAGCAGCCCCTGTGCAGAGGTTTTTTATGGGGGTCCCCGGCCCCTCCCTTACCAATAAGAGTGAGGGGGCCGGAGGGCCATTAACTCTCTGCAATGGGGCTGAAGGGCCGGAGACCCCTGACCCACCAGTGCAGACATGTCAAACACAAGGCCCGGGGGCCGGATCCGGCCCGCGAAGTGGTTTCATGTGGCCCGCGAAGCCATCCTGGAAACAGTGAGGGAACAGCCCCCACTGCCATGGCCCTGGCCCAGAGACCCTCCTTCTGCCAGAGACCCTCAGATCTGTCCCACTCCTGCCCAGGCCCCCATAGGCACCCTTGATGCGAACCATGTAGAGCTGGCCACGCCCACCCAGTAGGCCATATGCACTCTAGCCACGCCCACCCAGTAGGCCCCGCCCACCCTGGCCATACCCACCCGGCCCCCTGAGGGCAACCGCAATGCTGATGCGGCCCTCAGTGAAATTGAGTTTGACACCCCTGCACCAGTGGGAGCAAAGGTGCTTCTTTGCTCCCATCTGGTGACCTTTTAAGGAACTGCCATGGCTGGCACAAAAACATCTGTTTTCTTCTGTTGTCTTCCTGCCATTTCTCTCCCCCCACCCCCGCCCCTGCCATCTAGTGGAATAGGCTAGTCTGGCATCCTGCAATCTTCATAGCTGAGTGGAGATTTGAATTGTGGACTTAATTTTAGGTTATTCCCTACCACTCACAGGCTATTGATCCCTGGAGGTTTCGAATAGAGTGGAATGGAATTGGAATAGACCTTGGAGGTCTTCTAGTCCAACCCCCTACTCAGGCAGGAAACCCTACAAATGTTTATCCAAACTCTTCTTAAAAACTTCCAGTGTTGGAGTACTCACAACTTCTGGAGGCAAGTTGTTCCACTGATTAATTGTTCTCATTGTCAGGAAATTTCTTCTTAGTTCTAGGTTGGTTCTCTCCTTGATTAGTTTCCATCCATTGCTTCTTGTCCTGCCCTCAGGTGCTGTGGAGAATAACTTCCCTCTTCTTTGTGGCAGCCGCTGAGATACTGGAACACTGCTATCTTGTCACCACTTCTTTTCATTAAACTAGTAAAGGTAAAGGTTCCCACGCACATGCGTGCTAGTCGTTTCCGACTCTAGGGTGCTCATCTCCATTTCAAAGCCAAAGAGCCAGCGCTTGTCCAAAGATGTCTCCGTGGTCATGTGGCCGGCATGACTAGATGCCAAAGGCGCACGGTACGCTGTTAACTTCCCACCATAGTGGTCCCTATTTTTCTACTTGCATTTTTACGTGCTTTCGAACTGCTAGGTTGGCAGAAGCTGGGACGAGTAACAAGCGCTCACTCTGTTACGCGGCACTCAGGATTCGACCCACCAAACTGCTGACCATCTGATCGACAAGCTCAGCATCCTAACCCACTGAGCCACCGCGTCCCATTTCATTAAATTAGATATACCCAATTCCAGCAACTGGTCTTTAATATATTTTAGCCTCTAGTCCCCTGATCATCTTTGTTGCTCTTCTCTGCACTCTTTTTTGGTGAGAGTGTTTCTAGCACAGAACATCATCATTTATATGCCTAGCCTATTTGATGTATGAGCTGTGATATTAAAAAGAAGTTCAATTGCTTGTCAAAATACAAACCCTTGGGGGGAAATAGAAGATAGTAATTGCATTTGTTTTTTTTTAAAAAAGGAATATTTTATTTGTAATAACATTCTCCCATTCAGATCATCAAGTTTGAGCTTTTTTTAAACTTCGTTGCAAGCATAGATGCTTATATAGCAATAACTAGTCGATCAAACTGTTTAAGTGTAGTTTTTTTTTAATATAGGCTGGCTAATCCAATCTTAGTCATAAATATAAATGCAGTATCTACAGTGCTACAAATTGGAAATTCAGAGTTCAAACACTGTGCTAAATAAGTACCTAGAACTTGGATAACAACCAGTGTTTTTATTTTTTAATTTTTGATGGGTGCCTTCTAATAATTGTTGGCTCTTGGCAGGTGCCTGATGCATCTCCCAGTATCTAGCCTGGTGCCTTAAGCTCTATACTCAAAAACTATTTTTTTTAACATTGCGAGCATTTAAATGCAGAGTAGGCAACCCATCTTGATTTATTTCAGATAGTGCAGCTTCCACAATCACCACTGTGATTGTGCCGATTGAAGCTGATGGTAGTTGCCCAAAACACATGGACGACACTTGATCTCCAGCAAATTCCTTAAAGAGTTGAACATAGGTTCAGTTGATCAGTGATCAACCAAATAAACCCAAAACACTTTATCTAAACGTGTTCTGCAAGACTTGTAGGTGTATCTACGTGCAGGAGATCGTGTAAGAACAGTTATGGGGTGCTTTCAGCCATTGGTCTTAATTCTTTCTGGGTCACTTGACTTGAGCGATTGCCCCTTAGATTTCAAATAGAAGGCACGAGGGAGATTAGATAGATGATAGATGGATAATTTTCAGCAAGGAAGTGTCAGCGGCAGCATCTTTGCGTCCAATAACAGCGAACTGAAACGGGTGTGAAAAGGAAGGCGCCTGGAGTGACTACAACTCCCAACATACCCCGCGATTAGATTTAAGAGCCTTGTTGCTTTCTACACAGCTAATGGGAGAGGGAGTACGAATCTCAGCAACCTGATCCATTTCCCTTTTGGTTGGTGGCCGATCGTATCATCGTGCTTCGGTTGCTCCGACGATCAGAGGCGGTGGAACCACATGGACTGGGGATCCCCTGAAGAGAACGGGGCAATGTGGACCCGGGATGATTTCCTCGCCTGCAGCAGGGAAGCGCCTTACTCAGGACTTGCACCTGGTTGAAGTTTAGAGCCACGCTGCCTGGCTTATTTGGCTTTCGGGCACTGGTGGATGGAGCGCCAAAGAAGACACGTTTCTTAAGGCCCTTTTTTAAAGCCGTCACTCTCTTTTAGCTGCTGGTCTTGGAAAGTTGCAAGATCCACAATAATACCGAATTGCTGCTTTTCTTCAAGGGGAGGCAGTGCTAGTAGAGCGAGCAATGGGGGGGGGACACGTGCAAGGGGGCGGTGAAGAGCAGCGTTTTGCGGAGGGACATGCGGTGGAAGGGGTGATGGTGGTTCCCTGAGTGGGATTGGATGCGTCCTTGTGTCGTCCAGAAAAAGATGTGAGGATTAAACCAGGGGTCTTCAAACTTGGCCCTTTTATGACTTGTGGACTTCAACTCCCAGAATTCCTCAGCCAACTTATGCTGGTTGAGGAATTTTGGGAGTTGAAGTCCACAAGTCATAAAAGGGCCAAGTTTGAAGACCCCTGGATTAAACGATCGTTCTCAGTAAATTATGCTAGCAGGAGACAGGTGTTTCGAGAGGCACTTTGCGTTTGAAACGCTGAGGAGAAATTCCAAAAGTTGCGGAGGTGCCCGGAATTCTTAGCTAAATAAAACCCATTTCTGCTGAGCGAAATCCTAACAGCTCTCAACCCCGTTTTAGTTCCCCAGTCTTTTTCTTTTGGCCACAACTGTGCTATGCAAAATCTCGTATCTCTCTCTGTGTGTGGTGGACAAAACCCTCCACTATCTCTTGCCCGGTGTATTTCTGTGGGATTTTCTCTGGCCAATGAGAGCCAAATACGGCTCCGAGCTACGTCCCTCGGTATGTTAGATCTCAATTAAGCAACAATCAAATTTAAGTCAGGATTTATTTGAAATGTTTCAGTTAAAAAGATTTCCTTTTTAGAGGAGAGGAACCTGGTACAAAGGCTTACATTTGTTTTATTGTTTGCAACCCCCCCCAAAAAAAACATATTCAAAGAAAAGGTTGGCTGGTTTAGGACAGGGTGGCTCAGTGGGTTAGGACGCTGAGCTGGTCAATCAGAAGGTCAGCAGTTTGGCGGGTCGAATCCCGAGTGCAGCATAACAGAGTGAGTGCCTGTTACTCGTCCCAGCTTCTGCCAACCTAGCAGTTTGAAAGCATGTAAAAATGCAAGTAGAAAAATAGGGACCACTATGGTGGGAAGGTAACAGCGTTCTGTGTGCCTTTGGCGTCTAGTCATGCCGGCCACATGACCATAGAGATGTCCTCGGACAAGCGCTGGCTCTTCGGCTTTGAAATGGAGATGAGCACCGGCCCCTAGAGTCGGAAACGACTAGCCCGCATGTGCGGGGGAACCTTTACCTTTACCTTTAGGCAACCTTGGCTCTTTTATGACTCATGGACTTCAACTCCCAGAATTCCTCAGTCAGCTGAAGTCCATGAGTCATAAAAGAGCCGAGGTTGCCTACCCCTGGTTTAGGAAAAGTCATCTGTCCAGTTACATCATGAAAAATTAGACATCCAATAATATGTAAGCATAAGGATTGAAAACAGCATCGTATTCTGAATAAAAGCAAAAGAAACAGGCTTGGGAACAGCTGAAAAGGAAATTGTTTTTATCTGCAATGTAGCAAGCACTTTGGCAAGGTCCTAGTTTCTAAAAGTCTTTTTACATTCTTGTTAAATTAGACTTAAGGCCATTTATTAACAATACATTTATAAGATAAGATAACCTTTATTGTCATTTTTTTTTACTGTGGGAAAACGGCACACATCAAAAATGAAATTTAGTTGCCCGCTTTCAAAGTGGAACACATACATGACATACCTAAACATCCTATATACAACACATATATAGACCCACACCCCTACATATACATAACAATAAAATATTAAATACTGTCCATCTTGAATATACAACGGAAGGAGGAAGCTTGAGTGTTCACAAGGTTAATGCTGTATGGAATGAAACTGGCTGAATCTGGATGTTCTGCTATGGATACCACGAAGCCTCCTCCCAGAAGGTAACAAGGAAGAGAGAAAGAAATAAGGCCAATTAAAATGTAAGAAAACCCCTATTAGTTAGCCGATGCAACAGTACTACAAAACCCAATTGCAAGTATCACAAAGTCCATTCTATGTGGCCATCACCAAAGAGACGCTCCCAACACGATACTTTATCTTGAAAACATCCATTTTACAGTATGTTGGGTTTACAAACTAATATTCTAAATCAGTCTTTCTAAATGCCAGAAACCTTATCACAGCTGCTGGATGTTTGTGTGTGTGTGTGAGAGAGAGAGAGAGCACCTTGGAGTCAGTATTTTTTTTAAAAAAAAAAACTTATGGAAACTACCTGAAATGGTTCTTTCCTAGGGCTGAGAGTGGCTGGCCCAAGATCACCCAGCCAGCTTTGTGTCTATGGTGGGAACTCCCAGTCTCTAGATCTCTATTCTGGTACCTTAGCCATTAGACCAGAGGTAGGCAACCTTGGCTCTTTTATGACTCGTGGACTTCAACTCCCAGAATTCCTGAGCCAGCATGGTGATCAGGAATCCTGGGAATTGAAGCCCACGAGTCATAAAAGAGCCAAGGTTGCCTACCCCTGCATTAGACCAATGGTTCTCTCTGGATGCTTTAAACCGTGAAAAACCTACTGTGCTGCATCCCCTTAGAGAAGAGCTGACTCCCTACTCAAATGTACACATTGCTTGCAAGGTTTTTAAAGAGTGGGCAGAAAAATGCTTCAAATAAATAAGGATGCACGTGGACTAGCTAGCATCTCTTTCCGTAAGTCAGCAATGTGTCTACCATTTTTATAGGTAAAGGTAAAGGTTCCCCCGCAACATGCGTGCTAGTCATTTCCGACACTAGGGGCCGGTGCTCATCTCTGTTTCAAAGCCGAAGAGCCAGCGCTTGTCCGAGGACGTCTCCATGGTCATGTGGCTGGCATGACTAGACGCCAAAGGCGCAAGGAACGCTGTTACCTTCCCAATGTAGTGGTCCCTATTTTTCTACTTGCATTTTTACATGCTTTTGAACTGCTAGGTGGGCAGAAGCTGGGACAAGTAACAGGCGCTCACTCTGTTACGCAGCACTCGGGATTCGACCCGCCAAACTGCCGACCATCTGATCGACAAGCTCAGCGTCCTAACCCACTGAGCCACCATTTTTATACACCTGAGCAAAAAAAGGAATCTGTAGGGAAACACTTCCAAAAATTGTTATGCTGCGTATAAATCCTTTTTACTCTAAGGCTGTCTCTGTGATTCAACAGATAAATATGAATGGGTTAGAGTTTAAATGTGCAAATCTGGATTTAAGCGGTTTACTCGCCTTGTGAGAAATCTTAATGATGGCACTAATATTTTGAGGGGAATAACAAAAGAGAAAATAATTTTTAAAGAAATCTTGGCTGCTTTCCTTTTTGTCTTGCTTTTCCTATCCGGTAACACTTAATTGAAGTTTTCAGCTGAGGTGTCCATATGTTTGCAGTTCTGGCTGCAGTCTCTTCACAGGGTTCCCTTGTAATTCTTTCATTGAATAGGAATAATTAACATTTCCACCTGCGATTTGCGTAAAACCCGAAGTCCTCTGCAAAAACGCTCCCCCTCCCCTTAAGAGACTCTGCTTGGGCCGTAGAATTGCAAATTTAGACCCGCCTCCCAATGCAGCCAATCCGCAACACGCCATTCTTTATCCACAAATCAGAATTGCACCATGGCTAAAAACGATTGGTTAGTCGTGCTCCGAAGGGCTGCTGGGAACTGTAGTCATACGGCTCTCCTTTTGCCCCTCTCCTGGCCATAAAAATACATTCACGGGTATGATCAAGAGGATTTCTGGGAGTTGTAGTCTAAATGGACTTTTCTTTGCGTACGTTCAAAAAGATAGGTTTCTCTCCAAGCCAGGAATAGGTCGTGCAAACACTTTTATCGCTTCTAATTTTTAAATATCTGTTTAACACACGTGTACGCACACGCCCTCTCACCGCTCCGTTGATGGAACGCTCACATCTCACCTGGAAAACGCCACAGATCCGTTTCTCCATCTCATTAATTGGTGCTCAGCGTTTCACTCCTGATTGGCTGGTAGTAAAAAAAAAGCACCTGCAGCTGAAAGCTATTTCAAGATTGCGGGGAAAGAGCCTGGGACGATCAAGGGTGTTGGTTTGATTTGCGGAGCTTGCTGCGACTTCTCTAAGAAATTGACAAAACGATGGCAGTGGTGAGTAGAAAAGGCAGTGTAGGTTTTTCTTTTTCTGGAGTTCACAAGTCCTGATGTTGCGCAGCCGGGAAGGGAAGTGATAACAGTAATATGACTATACCAGGGGTCGGCAACCTCGGCTCTTTTATGACTCGTGGACTTCAAGTCCCAGAATTCCTGAGCCAGCTATGCTGGCTCAGGAATTCTGGGAGTTGAAGTCCACGAGTCATAAAAGAGCCGAGGTTGCCGACCCCTGGACTATACGGTTTAGAGCGGTGTTTTTTAGGCTCGGCAACTTGAAAACGGCTGGACTCCAACTCCCAGCATCTCCTAGCCAGCATGGGAGTTGGAGTCCACCCATCTTCAAGTTGAAAAACATTGCTTTAGAACTTTGGTGTAATAAAAGAAGGTAGCATTTTGTCAGAAGTGCAAAAATTATATGGAGCTCGTGATAAAATATACTGAAAAGAACATTAAAGGGAGTGGTCCATCTTGGTCAGATTTTTGTTTTGCCAAATTGGAGAAAAATGCACCAGGGCAGCTTCTTTCCTCTTCCACAGCCCTGGTGGGAGAGTCTACAATGCAGTATTTCTCAATTTTGGCAACTTTAAAGTAGGTGGACTTCAACTCCCAGAATTCTGGGAACTGAAGTCCATCCATCTTAAAACTAAACAAGTTGAGAAACAGGGCTGTAGTGCATCAGACACTGAGGGTAACTGACCCAGCCTGTTGGGTTACTTGGGAGAGTCCTGAAGGAGAGTCTACAATGCAGTGTTTCTCAATTTTGGCAACTTTAAAGTGGGTGGACTTCAACTCCCAGAATTCTGGGAATTGAAGTCCACCCATCTTAAACTAACGAAGTTGCATCAGATGCTGAGGGTAATTGACCCAGCTGTCAGGTTGCTTTTCCACATTTTGATCCAATCCATTTTGAGAGTGTTGTGAATTGAATATTATCCTTATGTGGAGTGTAATTGGATTATGTTATGAACAAAAAGATATTCGTTTTCCACTGCTTTGTTTCTCTCACTTATTGCTCTCCTCGTCAAAACTTGGCTTCTCACTGTGAGAAAAGAAAATATTGTCTTTTTTTCTACAATGTGCACAGAAATGTACAAACTTTGTACTGCATACCTTTGCATAAATGCTTTGTACTTTCTAAGCTAAACTATCTGAAATTGCCCCAATTACTTAATCTTCTAGGTTTCCCCACAGCTGCAGTCTCATATTGAATTGCAAGCTTGTTTTTTTTCTTTTCCTTACATAATTTTTTTATGGAAAGCTCTTTGTAATGGGTTTAATGTATACTAGTTGTTTTCTACCTATTTAGGATAACTTTATTCATAAGCAATTAAGTTTACAAGACTTAGCCTAAACAAAACCAGCTTCATGCACTATGCTAAAAGTTAATTGGGTTTGCTTAGCTTTGGTTTAATATGTGCAATCCAAATATTGTAGGTTGCAAAATACAGCAAAATGTAATGGAATGCAAGAAAGTCCTTGAAATGGGGAAGAGAGGGCATATCCTGTAGTCCATAATGGGCAGAGAATGAGGCTCAGAGGAGACCCTCCTTAGTTTCTCAGGCTGTAAAGGAGACAGAAAAAAAATCCTATTTTCAGACTTGCAAGATTCTGTTATAATGCAGCTTTACAACAAAATAGAATTAGCTCTCTGGTCTCCCTGGGAAAACTAAGAAAAATAGGTTAGAGTAAAATATTAATAAAATATATTTTAAAAAAGAAAAATGGGTTAGTATCATGTGCAAATCTAGTCAATAGTGGTTTATTCATGAAATCATGTGAAATAAATCAATGATGTGAGAATTCGGCTATAGTCTAGTAAAGATGGAAAATTTGTGGAAACTCTGAAGTGGGTGGAAAAACAATTGTACGTTTCTGGGAAAACACTTCCAGAATTTGAAATGCATGCCATTTTTTTTATAAAATAACATCTGTTTAGTGTCTTTTAATCTCTAAAGTAAAAATAACAAGGGAAGCACGTCTAAGCATAAAGGAGGAACAAGTGGTTTTTCGCATGAAAAGAACTATTTTCCTAAAAACAATCACCTTGAAAAGTGCTTAATACATCATCTGCTGCTCAGAGAAATCCTGCATGTTGCTTTTCATAGAAGTTTTATATAAAGGGGGGGGGGAACCCTCAAGATCCCTGGGGAAAATTTTTTTTCCTGGTTTTTTTCCCCCTGTTCCTTTAATTCTTATCACTAGTCATGAGCTAATTACAGAATGTTGATTAATGGCTATTCTCACCCCATGCTCTTCTTTTTTAGCAACTGGTTTCTAACATGAAAATCAGGTCTGGCGATTGCATCAAAGTGAAAGCCAAGATAGAAATAGATGCTGAAAGGTTTGTCAATAAGAGAATTGTAGTTTGATTACAAAGAATGTGGGGTTGGATGGATATTGGGTTGAATTCATTCTGTGATAAAGGGACTCTGAATCCATTTCTGTTCAGTGGAAAGCTGAGCCTGCACATGTATCATTTAAATGTATCATTCCTTTGTTGTAAATTTTTTTTGGAGAACCTAGGTAGTTTTTTTTTAAAGTCACAATGAATTATCTTTGCATAGTTATATAATGATATTCCCTGAATAGAATATAATACAATGGAATAGGAATTGAGTAGAATAGAATAACAGTGTTAGAAGGGACCTTGGAGGTCTTTTATCTAGTCTATCCCCCTGCTCAGGCAGTAAACCCTATACCATTTCAGACAAATGGTTGTCCAAGATCTTCTTAAAAAATTCTAGTGTTGGAGCATTTACAGTGAATGAATGCCAAATATCCTTCAAGGAACTAGAACTCCAAGTCATTTAAAACAGAGAAAATGAAGCATATTGGTCTTTGATTTGAAAAAATGTTTGAGCTTGGAATTGTTCTGAAATTCAGGGGGTGGTGTTTTTTTGCACCTGCATGTGGAGTACAACCAAGATCTAAGGCAGTGTTTTTCAAACTTGCCAACTTTAAGATGTGTGGATTTCAGCTCCTGTGTTTGCTGGTTGGGGAATTCTGGGAGCTGAAATCCGCACATCTCTCGCTGATATTGAAAAAATACTGATCCAGGGAAGGCAGAGAGTTAAAATCTGCCAGGCACATAGAATGAGAATGTGAACATGGTTTGGCACATCAGGTCTAACCTTTGAATGACTGAAAGGTCCAACATGTATTCATAAATTGCTTATTTCTGGATCAGGTCCCTAATTACTCTGAGGGTAATTGATGGACAGTTATTCTAATGTAGTCGGACTGCATTTCCTACTCTGGAAGAGAAAAGCTTCATTCTCTCCTGTGGAATTGGGAAATAAAGATGAAAGTACAGAGTAGCCTTGTAAGTAGGGCTGCTCTGGTCATCTCGTCTTTATGGTTTCTTTTTTATACTTGCACATGTACCGTGGATGTAGAGGTCTGAATATGACAATAGAATTCTTGGACTATCTACTAATGATCAAAACTTGTTCTTTCTAGTTTTGCCATCAACTTGGGCCAGAATGAGTCTGAGCTGGTCCTTCACTTCAACCCTCGCTTTGAGAGTTATGGGGATGTTAGGACCATTATTTGCAATTCCAAAACATGTGGAGAATGGGGTATGGAGGTCAGGAAGGATGCGTTCCCTTTCCAAAAGGGGGAGGAATTCAAGGTAAGAAAAACGTACCCCTCCACTGTTTTATCTTTCTGATGTGTTGACTTTAAATCTCAGCATGGCTATCAGACCTGGAGGGTACCAGATAGAGGTAAATTGAACTCTACAACTAATCAAAATAAAATCAAAGTAGCTTATCAAGATAAACAGAAAGCTTGACATCACTGGACAACATTGGTGGAGATTGTATTGGAGGGAATGACTTTTCTGGAAGCAAATAGATGTCTCGTGGATTGCATTTTTTAAAAACCCTATTGCACCAGTGGTTTAACCATTACAAGATGCCTCAAAAATGACAACAAACTGATGCACTCTCTCTCATGAAGTTTAATAGCACCTAACAGTATAATAAACTATCTCAAGAGACTTTCTCTTTTTATTTCTTCCAGCTCTTTGTCTGCTTTGATGCCAAAGAAATCACTGTGAAAATGCCCAAGGGCGAGGAACTGAAGTTCCCAAATAGGATGGAAGTGGATACAGTGGAATACTTCTCTATTGTTGGCGATGTTAGAATTAAATCTGTCAGATTTGATTGATCCCAACCCTTGTTTTGCACCCAGAAATAAAACTTGCATGAATAAAGTGAAACTATCCTGGCGTGATTCTGTCATTCAGTGATTGCTCGTCCTTAGAAATGCTGGTTTGTATTTGTTTGCATGCAGTAATTCCAATTTTGCTTCCTGTTCAAATATGAAGAAAGGACTGCTGGGATCTTTTGAAACTAATTCTGTGAAGCAAGGTATCAAATGCATATGCAGTTCATGAAAACCTATGCCTTAAATCAGGGGTAGGCAACCTCGGCTCTTTTATGACTCGTGGACTTCAACTCCCAGAATTCCTGAGACAGCTGGCTCAGGAATTCTGGGAGTTGAAGTCCACGAGTCATAAAAGAGCCGAGGTTGCCTACTCCTGCCTTAAATAAAAGGGTTAGTTTTAAAAGAAGCCACCAGACCCTTCCTAAACTTTGGCTACCCAGGAGAGCAGAGTAAGAAGCAGATCTCTTCTCTTCCATGGCCTAGCTATGAAACTTGCTGAGGGAACTCAAGTTTGGACAAATTCAAACCAAGTGGACAATTCTACTTGGCCAACAGATTTTGCCTAAGAGGGAGCAAAGAGTCTGAGGTTGCTGTATGGCTGGAGCTGCTTGGAATTGTGTTCTACAGCCTGCTGAATTACAAGTTCCATACTCCTGGGCATAATGTATATTTTGACAGACAGGATGCAGGAAGAGTCAACAGGGCATAGAGTAGTTTGCCTCTAATGGGAATCGCTGTAATTAGATTCAATGAGGTTTCTTATTGCTTCCTTATAGGTTATAAATCTTCTGTTTTCTCCTGTTGTCTTCCTGCCATCTCCCCGCCC
The DNA here is from genome assembly GCF_947247035.1 of Vipera ursinii. Lineage (NCBI taxonomy): Eukaryota > Metazoa > Chordata > Lepidosauria > Squamata > Viperidae > Vipera > Vipera ursinii. Next base: position 20,290,168 of record NC_139513.1, read on the forward strand.
CCCTTTAATCTTGTGGAACAGGCTAGCCTGGGGTCCTGCAATCTCCATAGCTGAGTGGAATTTGAATTGTGGACTTAAAGTTTAGGATATTCCCTACTACTCGCAGGCTATTGACCTCTGACAGTGCTGAATTTCTATTGAAGCCAGGCTAGACCTGTATACTGAGGTAAAATGGTTTGCCTGGATTTGGCCTAGAAGGCTGGGCCACTCCAACCATAGGTTGTAAATCATGGCTTATGGTTTGGCATATTGTTAGAAGAGAATATATGTACCTCAGGGTTAAACTGTGGGGTCCTTGATATTCTATGAGCTTGGTGATTTGCTTGCAGACATTTTATTACCCAACTATCATCACTAAAATCATCTGGCACTGATGTTACTCAATTTTGTAATGAAACATCTGCAATAAAACCAAGTTCAGAGAATACCAAGGACTCTCATGGTTTGGTATATGTTTAAATCTGGTTTGTTTAATGGCTCGGGGTTTTCTCGCTGCCTTCTGCAGAACAGTTTTGGAGTCAAAATGAATTGCCTCCGAGTTGGCCAGCCCACGGTGTAATGATGTGCAATGCAGTGTAATTAAGAAATTAATTGCAATTTTATTTATTTGCATTGCTGTGGGAGATGCCATGGTGTTAATTAATAGTAAATATTAATTAAACATATTATTTAAGTAGTGTTTAATAGCTAAGTGCTTATTTAACATTTAGAACCAAATATATTTGGTTTTAATATTTTTATTTTAAATGCTCTATTTTCCGGTTGTGCACCACCCAGAATTTGGTACAAGATGGAGAGGCCATATAAACCTTTTCAATAAGTAAAATGCTATCTTATGGGGGACTTTCAAATGTCAAATTCAGATTTTCAAACATTTTTGACTAGTGGAGTCAAATGGTGACTGGAAAGTACTGAGGTTGTTTTTTTTTTTTAATTTGCTCCAATTCTGTCCCCGTGGAGTTGAAGGAGTGTCTAAAAAGTGTGAAAAAAAATTCCTCCCTTAAATTTTGAACAACCACCTTGTGAGACGGTACAAGAAATTTGTTTTTTTTTTTAAGAGGGAAAAACTTAACTGTGTCTGAAAGCATTTCATCAGACATATGTATTCCAATATGTGGGTGGAACTCATTTCAATGACTTGTTGGGGATAATGGACAGGGATTGTTTGTAAGCCTTTTTTTAAAAACAAAATCAGGAAGTACAACTTAATTATATCAAAATTACTAGAAAGAAAGATACAGGTAATCCTCAATTTAGCAACAGAAATGTTGGGCTCAGTTGTTATAAGTCAGACATGTCAAACACAAGGCCCGGGGGCCAGATCCGGCCCGCAAAGTGGTTTCATGCGGCCCGCGAAGCCATCCTGGAAACAGTGAGGGAACGGCCCCCACTGCCTTGGCCTTGGCCCAGAGACCCTCCTCCTGACAGAGACCCTCAGATCTGTCCCACTCCTGCCCAGGCCCCCATAGGCACCCTTGATGCCAACGATGTAGAGCTGGCCACGCCCACCCAGTAGGCCATATGCACTCTAGCCATGCCCACTCAGTAGGCCACACCCACCCAGGCCACACCCACCCGGCCCCCTGAGGGCAACCGCAATGCTGATACAGCCCTCAGTGAAATTGAGTTTGACATCCTGGTTATAAGTGAAACAGATGTTAAGTGAATTTTGCCCCATTTTACATCTTTTCTTCTCACAGAAAGCTGGATGAGCATCACTGACTTATGCTGGTGTTGGGGGGGACATCAGTACTGTATTACATCTGCTGTCTCTGCCTTTACATTTTGCACATTTGCCTAGTACAGGGGTCTGCAACCTTGACAACTTTAAGACATGTGGACTTCAGCTCCTAGAATTCCTCAGCCAGCTATGCTGGCTGAGGAATTCTGGGAGTTGAACTCTACGAGTCATAAAAGAGCCAAGGTTGCCTACCCCTGGCCAAGATGGTGATCGCGCGACCCTCGGATGCTGCAGCCATCGCAGATATAGACTGGTTGCAAGCGCCGATATTTTCACGGTGTCAAACTTTTATCAGTTCATCAGCATATCAAATAAAAAGAAAATGAAAATAATGGGAAACTAGGGGAGGAGAGAGGAGAAATGCTAGAAAGGGGTTATATAAACAGAGGCATAGAATCAAAATTGTGTGAACTATTATTACCTCTCTATATATCCTAAGTAAGACCACCCATGGAATACTGCATCCATCACATTATGAAAAAGATGTTGAGACTTTGAAAAAAGTGCAGAGAAGAGCAACAGAAATGGTTAAGTACCTGGAGACTAAAACATATGAAAAACGGTTGCATGGGTAGCCTAGAGATAAGAAGGAATAGGGGTGACATGATAGCAGTGTTCTAGTATTTGAGGGCTACCACAAAGAAGAGAAAGTCAACCTATTCTCCAAAGCAGCTGAAGGCAGGAGAAGAAGCAACAGATGGAAACCAATCAAGGAGAGAAGCAACCTGGAATTAAGGAGAAACTTCCTAACAGTGAAGACAATTAACCAGTGGAACAGCTTGCCTCCAGAAGTTGTGAGTGCTCCATCACTGGAGGCTTTTAAAAGGAGACTGGACAGCCATCTGTCTGAAATGGCATAGTGGAATAAAAAATAATGTATTTAGAAAATGAGCAGTAAAACTAGAAGGTGGAACAGCTAAAAACCCCAATAAAATATACATTGATGGACATATTATTTATTAGCCTAAACGCTGTAATGACAATAAATGAATGGTTTCAGGATGTTCACAGATAATAACATTAATTATGTTTTTAATTTTTTAACTCTAATTTTTAATTTATTTTAATTTTAATTTATTGTACAGAGGCCTTTAATTTTAATTTTATCTTAACTTCTGTATTTATTATATGTTGTTGTTGTTAGCCACCCTGAGTCCTTCGGGAGATAGGGCGGCATATAAGTCCCAGTAATAAATAAATAAATAAATAAATAAATAAATAAATAAATAAATAAATAACCAGAACTTAAACTACATCACTGACTATTACTATCATCCCTGAATGGAGTCTTTAGAAGTAAACATTATTAAACTATTTTTCATTGTGTTGCCACCCAGTGACCAACTACGGAATAGCAGGTATAGTAGAAAATTTACTTACAGTAAATTAAATACCCAGGCAACAGTCACTTTCAGAATGATCAGCAGCACTTTTCTTTTCTTTTGGCCTTTTGAAGTCATTCTTGACTCCTAGCAACTATAAGGACAAGTCCCTGCACTTTTCCTGCCAAGGTTCTGGAAGTGATTTTGCTCTTGTCTTTTCCTTAGGGCTGAGTGAGAGTGACTAGCGGCCCAAAGTCACCCAGGAGTCTTGTGGCTATGGTGGAAAATTTGTGGTTTCCTGGTTTCTAGTCTGGCAACTTAACCATTACACCAAACGGGTTTATTTCATTTTGTAAACTTTTTGTAAAGTAGGGCTCTGCAGTATCCCGATATAATCTAACCAAGGATTAGAACAGTGCAATGTGTATACAGGGAGTCTTCAGCTTATGACAGTAATAAATCCTGAAATTTTTGTCATAACTGAGACATCTACCTGACTAGAGCTTGTAATGGTTGTTAAATGCCAAAGCAAAAACTAGGGTGTTTTTTGTTTTCGTTTTTGCCAAAAATCAGCCCCAAAGTCAAGAAACCTGGAAAACAAATGAGTATGGGCAGTTACAAGCTAGATCACGGGTCGGCAACCCACGGCTCCCAGCCGCCCGGTGCGCGCGCACCTCTTCGAACGGGCAGTGTTGCGTGCGCACCTCTCCAAATGGAGAGTGGCACCGCCCGTTTGGAGAGGTGCGCGCGCACCTCTCCGAATGGGCGGAGGTGCGCGCGCACCTCTCCAAACCTTTGGAGAGGTGCGCGTGCACCTCCGCCCGAACAGGCAGTGGCGCCGCTTGTTGGAAAAGCTGCCGCGGCCTGTTTGCACAGCTGTCGCTCTTTCCCAAAGAGCGGCGCCACTGCCCGTTCGTGCGGAGGTGCGCGTGCACCTCTGCTGGTTCGGAGAGGTGCGCGCGCACCTCTCGGAACGGGCAGCGGCGCCGCTTGTTGGGAAAGCTGCCGCAGCCCGTTTGCAGAGCCGCAAACGGGGCGCGGCAGCTTTCCCAACAAGCGGCGCCACTGCCCGTTCCGAGAGGTGCGCGCGCACCTCTCCGAACCAGCAGAGGTGCACGCGCACCTCCGCACGAACGGGCAGTGGCACCGCTCTTTGGGAAAGCTGCCACGGCACGTTTGCAGCTCTGCAAACGGGCCGCGGCAGCTTTCCCAACAAGCGGCGCCGCTGCCCGTTCCGAGAGGTGCACGCGCACCTCTCTGAATGAGCGGAGGTGCGCGCGCACCTCTCCGAACGAGTGGAGGTGCGCGCGCACCTCTGCGCGAACGGGCAGCAGTGGCGCCGCTTGTTGGGAAAGCTGCCGCAGCCCGTTTACAGAACTGCCGCCTTCCTCCAAAGGCGGTAGCTCTGCAAATGGGCCGTCGCCATCGCGCAACCTGTTCCATCACACATTAAAAAAATGGCAATCATGCGCGTCCGCACATGCGCAAGAAAAAATGTTTTGCGCATGCGCAAAACGGTTTTTGCACATGCGCGTGCATGGACGCACGCACGCGGCTCCCACTTTTTTGTGTGTGTGATGGAACCGGTTCCCAGTGGCTCTTTTCCTTTTTCTGGTTGCCGAACCCTGAGCTAGATGGAAGGAAGATCAGAAAGTTGGTATTTCGATAACTGATGAAAATTTGGTAAAACAAATTAGAGATCAAGGTCAAGCACATATAAGAAGGATATATAATTCATTGATAGAAATAGACACAGAAATGGAACTTGTTAAAGATTGTATGATAAAATGGGCCCAAAATTTTCAGGAGTTCATAACAATGGATACTTGGGAAAAGATATGGGTTAGAAATATAAAATTTACACAGGCTCAAAATTTTAGAGAGAATTTTTATAAAATGTTTTATAGATGGCATTTAGACCCTAAAAAATTAGCAAGTATGTATCCGAACTGTCAGCCTAAATGTTGGAGGTGTGGTTGTGAGGATGCAACATATTATCATATATGGTGGACTTGTAAAAAAGTCAAAGCTTTTTGGATTAAAATTTGGTGGAATTTGCAGAAGATATTTAAGAAATAGATAAGGTTTTCTGCACAGTTATTTATGTTGGGTATTTTTACAGATTGTACTGTTATAGATACTAAATTGATGTTGAATTTAATTATGGCAGCAAGACTTTTAGTAGCGCAATATTGGAAGAAGGAGGAACTGCCTACTATAGAAGAGTGGACTTTGAAAGTTTCAAACCTGGTGGAAATGGCAAAGATTTCAGCATATTTGAAAGAACAATCGCAAAAGAGATATATTGTGGAATGGAGAAGATGGATCAAGTATATTCAGAATAAATATGGGACTAAAAAGTTTCATTTAGCATATGAATAAGTATTAGTTTTATATGATGTATTATTAGGTATTCATTATTAGTTATTTAGTTATGTTTAAGGGGAGTTAAAGTGTGATAGAATTTAATGTGGTTTTTTTTAGTTAGTTAGCATATTTTAGCTTAAGTTTGTAAAAGTTAATACCCTGTATTCAGTTCTGGGAAGTCAGGGGGGGAGGGGGAGGGAGGGTAAGTGGGGGGGGAGGGGGAGGGAGGGAGTTTATGTTTTTAAAATGTATTCTAAAACTTTTCAATAAAAAAAGAAGAAACCTGGAAAACAAATTGTAAATTCTACTCATGTGACTGCAGAACACTCAACCAATCATAAAGGTGAACCAGTTGCCTGAAACATGATCATGTGCGTATGTGTGTGCACGCATGCAGCCACTGGAACTCGGCTGTAACTAGCTTTTGGTGATCTGTTGTAACTATGAATGGTTGCTAAGCGATTGGTCATTAAGCAGGGACTACCTATATCTAAGAAGAAAGCAAGAAGGTATTTGAGAAGAAGGAGGCCACTTTCAAATAGGTTGCTAGAAAACTGGAGGGACTTGTTCAGGTTCTTGCCAGGACTCAAAATTGATTGGGAAAAATGTGCTAGTAAATTTGTTAAGAATTGCCAGATTCTGTTTTGTGAAGGCTTGGATAAGACAGAACTTTCTATAGACTCCAATCAAAACTCTAGATCAGCATCATTGAAAGAGGAACATTGGTGTCAAATCCAGGGACTGGCAATTTAGTCAGCCCCACTTTCTTCTGGTCATTTCCTGGAGCTGTTTATCTAAGGGCATTGCTGGTATTTTCACGTTTATGAGCAGCAATTGCTGCTTTTTCTTTCCTGCTTAAGTGACTGACAGCATCAAAGAATGAATCACACTTGTAAAAACTGCACCTTTTGGAAATATAGAGAAAGGAACTCCAAGGGGGTTTTCTTTTAAATATTTTAAGTTAAATGTTTGGAATTGTGGGAGGTTTAAACACACACACAAACACACACACACACACACAAAATCACTTATGCCTGTTTCACTGGGAGGCCATGCAGCCTCCTTTAGAGGAGCATCTTGATACATCAAGCATGCAATAGCATAACTGGTTTACAGACAGAAGCAAACTGCTTTCTTTGACCCTCACCAGCCTGTATTGAATCCATTTAAGGATGATTTGTATTAGAGCAGGGCTTTTCAACCTTTTCACCCATTGTACCACTTTTAGGATATGGCAACATCCGAGTACCACCAGTCGCCTAGCAAGGTGTCAAAAACTTGATGACCAAAAAAAAAAAAAAAAGGAAAAAAGTGATGAAGTACAGGTAGTCCTCTACTTACAACAGTTCGCTTAATGACTGTTCGAAGTTACAATGGCACTGAAAAAAGTGCCTCCCAAGCCACAGCCGAGCAAGACACCTGCCTGCCTGCCAGGCGGTGCTCTTCCTCCTGTCCGAGGTTTTCATTGTTGTGAGCATTTCTGTTGAGGATTGGCAGCAGGGGTGGGGTGGGGTCGGGTGTTTGGTTTTTATTGCCCCCCCCATCTGCTGGGTGGTTGCAGCAGGTTTTGGCCACTTCACATGACCCTGGGACACTGTGACCGTCATAAATATGAATCAGTTGCCAAGCATCTGAATGTAAATCACAAGAGCCTGGAGATGCTGCAACATTCCAGCTGATCGGCACTTCTTCTGGGCTCAGAAGTGCCAAGATCAGCGCCGAGCTCCAGCTGGAGCCTGGCGCTGATCCTGGCGCTTCCGCTGAGCCCTGACAGACCTGCAGCTCCAGCCATCTCTCGCTCAGGCTTGTGCAGTGCTGCCACCAGTTCAGCTCATTCCCCTCCCCCACTACCACTTTTGTAGGATGGTCACGTACCACCTGCCAGGTGCCAATGTACCACAGGTGGTACCCGTACCACTAGTTGAAAAGTCCTGTATTACAGAATATAGTTTTGCTTTGAAACCCTTTGTCAGACCCTCGGCATCTATCACTTTTATTTTGCTTTTATTTCTGCTTTCAGGTCTATCATTATGCTGGGAGTGGGAGGATGGCCCTTTTTTCTAGTCTGCTGGGAGGGGGGGAGGGGAAATTTGTGTTTCCTCCACTTTGTTCTTTACACATTTGATGTCTCTGGGTGTGAACAGAAGAAGGAATGTGCCATGGGTCATCTGCCTTATCTCCACTCTGAGGGGAGGAAGATGAGAGGAAAACAAAACCCCATGAACTACACCTGGGAACTGCGCTTATCCCTTCAGTTCCCATAACAACTTTGCCATTGAGGTGGGGTTTGTAAGGGGATGTTTAAATGTAATGTTTTGCACAGGAAAACTTTAGATCTTGGCTTTGCTCTCTTGTTATACTACCTCTCAGTAAAAGTTCCTTTTGAGACAATGCCTGTTTCAAGAGTTTTGCTTTCTTGGAAAGACTAGTTGAGGCAGACCTTTCATTAAGCAAGACCTTACACTGTCAATAATAATAATAATAATAATAATAATAATAATAATAATAATAATAATAATAATAATAATAATAATAATTATTAGTAGTAGTAGTAGTAGTAGTAGTAGTTGGAAGGGACATTGGAGGTCATCTAGTCCAACCCCCTGCTCAGGCAGGAAACCCTATACCATTTCAGGCAAATGGCTGTCCAGTCTCTTCTTAAAAACTTCCAGTGTTGGAGCATTCACGACTTCTGGAGGCAGGTTGTTCCACTGGTTAATTGTTCTAACTGTCAGGAAGTTTCTCCTTAGTTCCAGGTTGCTTCTCTCCTTGACTAGTTTCCATCTGTTGCTTCTTGTCCTGCTTTCAGGTGCTTTGGAGAATAGCTTGACTCCCTCTTCTTTGTGGCAGACCCTGAGATATTGGAACACTGCTATCATAATAAACCTTTATTGTCAAAGTACAACATGTGTACATTGAGATTAGCTGAGCCTCCCCCCCCCGTGCTCTCTCCCCCCAACACACAGTGACAACAAACCCTCCATCCTACCACACCATGTGAGCCAAACTACACCACACACCGGCCTCCCAAGTCAATTCTGCATAAGTTCACAGAGATTATATCCCATTTAAAAGCCTAACAGCCCACGGATAAAAGCTATTTTTCAGCCTGTTGGTACGGCTGGCTATACTCCTATATCTCCTACCAGATGGTAGGCAAGTAAAGAGATACCGTCCAAGGTGTGAGTCATCCCTGAGAATCTTCCTCACTCTTCCAAGGCAACGAGCCCTGGCGATGTCATCCAGTGGTGTCAGGGGACAGCCCACAATATCTTGTGCTGTGCTCACTACCCTCTGTAATACTTTCCTGGCCGCGGCTGTCAGACCAGCATACCAAACCACAATACCATACGAGAGGACGCTCTCTATAGTAGACCGGTAAAAGAAGGTCATTAGCCGTTGTTCTACCCTGTTCTTCTGCAAGACCCTAAGAAAGTGAAGCCTCTTTTGGGCCTTTCTAGCCACCTGGGTTGTGTTAACTTTCCAGGTCAGATCTTCACAGAGGTAGACTCCCAGAAATTTAAAGGAGGAAACTCTCCACACAGTCCTCCCCGATGTAAAGTGGGCAGGTTCCTCCTTTTTCCTCCGGAAGTCTAACACCATCTCTTTCATCTTGCCAATGTTTAGGTGCAAGTTGTTGTTACTACACCATATGGATAGTTGTCATGTCACCCCTCATCCTTCTCTTCATTAAACTACACACTCGTCCTTCTCTTCATTAAACTACACATACTCGTCCTTCTCTTTATTAAACTACACATACCCAATTCCAGCAACCGTTCCCTTCGTGAAATGGCTGTTCCCGATGTTTTTTTTCTGAGTTTGGTCACACTTCCCACAGGATTCAATGTTAAGATCCTCACCAGACTGTATTGAATCCATTAAGGGTGGTTTGGTTTGTATTAGAGAATATAGTTAGTTTTGCTTTGAAACCCTCTGTCTTTCATGCAATGGTTGTTCCTAAGGTTCTTTCTGAGTTTGGTCACACTTTCCACAGGATTCAATGTTAAGATCAGGATTCTTTCTTTTGGATAAAGATAACTTGCTCATATTTAGATCCAGGACTTTAGATCCAGGATTTAATTTAATATGATAAGACTGAGCGACTACATCAAAGGTCTTTTTTCAGAAAGTCTCTCCTTCCCTTTATTGCTGTTAAGTATTCAGAGTTTGAAACTGCAATCTTATGAAGTCATTAAGCATTGCTTGGATACGAACTAACTCTTGTCACTTTTAAGACAATTTCCCAGGAGGCTTTTTTTTTTGACAAGGGCAGCAGATGAATACAGCAGCTCCCTCAAGGGAATGAGCTACTAAATCTAGAGAGCCTGGACTTTAATTCCTTATTGTAGAAATCAATTGCTGGCTGACACTCTCCATTTGCAAGATCCACTCCAGTACATCCAATTTGTTTAATGAAAGCCCAAGAGACTTGTTAACACGATTACCATTATTATTTTCATCACAATTCCTTTTCTGAAATCCTTTGAGATGGTCATCTTATTTGGTGGGTTGGATATCTTGTGTATTGCCTGCACACTGAGTTCATTTTCTGTAACACCTTTTTCTTCTTCTAATCGGAGTGTCTCTGGTACAAAGGAAGTGCAGATAAAGTTAAGTCTTCTCTTGGAGGATAAGACTTAATTGAACACCATTTCTTTCAGGATCTGGGAAAATAAAACTAATGAAAGGTGTTTAGAAATAATAAGAGCGTTTTAATAAAAATCTATTTGCATCTCATCATTGTAACTCTGCCACTGAGAACTCAAGTCTCTCAAGGCTAAAGAAAGTATGTTACAGCTGCATTTGCTGGTCTGTGACAGTAATAAAGATGTTATAATTGCCACTGGAAGGTTGTTTCCTATAATAAAATACATACACCCCTGGCCCCTCACCCAGCCGGAAATACAGAGAAAGAACTACATTTTGTGCTCCCCAATTTAGTGACCCCCTCAATGAATCACCTTCCCAACATTGCCAATTAAAATGACTTTGCTGTCTGTAAACAAGAGAGATTGTCTCATATGTGAGTGCATTTGGGAAACACTCATCCAGATTGTGAGAGAAAATACAAACTACCATTGGGATATTTAAGGAAAAAACCTGAGGTTTTGTTGGTCTATATTTATCTTGGTGTAGCACTGAAAGTTTTGAACTTGAATTGAGAGACCCAAGTTTTAATCTCCTCCCCACCATGGAAAGTGTGTGTGGGGGGGGGAGGGAGGAAATAACAGAGTTGGAAGGGACTTTGGAGGTCTTCTAGTGACCCCCAGCTCTGGCAGGAAACCCTATACCATTTCAGATAAATGGTTGTCGTCTTCTGGTGTTGGAACATTCACAACTTCTGGTGGCAGGGGGTTCCACTGATTAATTGTTCTAACTGTCAGGAAATTCCTCCATAGTTCTAGATTGCTTCTCTCTTTGGTTAGTTTCCATCCATTGCTCCTTATCTTGCCTTCATGTGCTTTGGAGAAAAGCTTGACCCCCACCTTCTTTGTGGCAGCCTGAGGCATTGTAGGGCAGTCTCAACATGGGGAGATCCGTGATTTTAGTCCTCCCTTAAATACAAAAACTGGATGGGGACTTTGGGCCAATTCTTTTCTCTCAGCCCTAGATTGAATAATTGAGAAAAAAAGAACCCCTATCAATGTGTCAGCTATCAATGAGCTGGATTATGGTCTATACTTTCAATGAACAGGCCTTCATTCAACACTGGATTGATTCAGGCCAATTCAACTCTATAGATACAAAGTAACTGAAGGATTTTAAATATTTACATATTCCACCCTTCAAAATACTACCTTGAAAATCACAGTTGTAAAGTTTACAATCAAAAACATTAAATGTCACTAATTGTTGCTAAAGCAGTAAATCAGGAATAAAAAAATGGAAAAGTTCCAAGATTTAAGTCACACAAATTGACATTAAAACCATTCTAGATTACCACACACATTTTTATGTATATATTCTCTTCTCAAGATAATGTACCCCCAATTGAGTAAAGGGAATTGAATGCATCATGGAAATGATAGTTACTTTTTTATTTTATTTTTAATGTTTTGTCCACTGCTCCTCAAAACAAAGTTGCAGTAAAGGTTCCCTAGATAGCAAATAAAGCTGTTACTTCCTTGTACTAATCCAGATATACTCTTATGTTTCCCATCAGAACCGCTACTTAAAGAGATACATAATGTAACTTATCTTCTGCATTTGGGCATTAGGGTTTAATTTGTTTTCAATTTCTGTATTTGTGTATTTTGATATTTATGTCACTGTTCACCGCCCTGAGTCCTTGGGGAGAAGGGCGGTATACAAATCAAATCAAATCAAATCAAATCAAATCAAATCAAATCAAATTAAATAAATAAATAAATAATAAAAGCACATGCACTTATCTTATGAATCATCCCACGCTATTTGTAACTTTTTTAAATCTACTGTATGCAAAAGCTGTATGCAAAAACTCCCCGCCATCACGTCCCCCCATCATGCGAACTTCCGCAAAACCGAAAGAAACGGAGCGTCTGTCAAAAAAAAAAAGGCAAGGCTCTCCTCAGCCAATCATAATTGTTCTTTGCACAATTATCTTGTTAAAGCCCCAATCCCGTTCGGCGTGGACGAGATCAAGTGGGTGGGGCCAGACGCAGCAGAGCTTTTCGGGGATGGTAGTTTAATGTTCTTTTTCCTATAAAGGCAGGGGAAAGGGCTTTTAGAGCAGGGAGAAAGAGTGCCACTTTGTAGGTTTGTGATGTTTGCTTGTACTCGCGTCTCCCCTTTGATGATCTGAAAGCCTGATTTATAAAGCTGGGTGGCTTCATAAAAGGCCATTTTTTAAAAACACAAACAAAAACTTTAAGAAGTGTTAAATGTGGCTCTTTCTGTTTTGGTTCTGTTTCCTTTAGTATTCTAGCTCTAGTCTGAGGAATTAATGCTTTAAATCAATGTCCTCCCAAGATGCTTGCAGATATTGTTCCTGTTGCCATTGCTGAAGAGATCTTTGTGTTCCAAGGGAATTAACTCTACTGGCATGAGAAAGTTTGGGCCTTGTTTCTGCTATTTCTAGGGAGACCTAAAATTTGAGACTATTTATTAGTATCCCCTCCTTTATTATTTTTGCAAATAACTCAAGGTGGTAAAATATATCCAACACACCTTCCTCCTCTTATTTTCCCCACACCAACAAGCCTGTGAGGTGGGTTGGGCTGAGGGAGTGAAAAATCACCCAGCTGGTTTTCATGGCTAAGGCAGGACTAGAACTTGGGGTCTCCTGCTCTCTAGACCAAGATGACTGAATTAAATTTGGTTTTGTTTTGGTTTCTTTGTTTTTTTGCTTTATTTTTTTGTATTTTTTTTTATCCTGCCTTTATTATTTTTTCAAAAAACCCTCAATCCTAGATGCAGTCCTATTAATGTTGAGCTCAAAAGAATATATTCTTAACTCCTCTTGGTGGTGGCTGCTTGAATAGCAAAAATCTAAATACTACTTAGGCATCTTTCAGTTGGTATTCCTAATAGAACTGAGATGATTTAGTAAATTTCAATCCCTTTGATTTGTGTTACTCATGGATCAAATGAAGAGAAAACTAAGGCTTAACTGCTTTATCAAATAATACGCATGACACGCTTGGATGTTTTGTGAATGGTTGCTATTTACAGATAAGGCAAACTGCAGTACCTGTGTTTAATTGACCTTGTTTTTACAGATTACTAATTTCACCTCCCAAAAGAAAGGTGTGTGTTGGTGGGGAGGGTAAATTTAGTTGGCATCATTTCTAACTAACCATTTTGACTAAAAGGCAACACACACACTAATACTTAATTGATTTGATGAAATGGAGTGGTTTCCCAAAAGTAACACTATCACATAATTGGTCTTTAAGACACTACAAAATCTTATTTTTGCTGTAATGAGAACAAAAGATAACTTTCTGAACTCTATTATTTTCTGAAAGTATGTGATACTATTACTCAAGCTAGTAATAAACTAGCTTCTCTGGGTTTGTGGCAGGGAGGTTGATAAATGGAAGCCTTCAATGCATGTGAGTGAATTTTACATACATACATACATACATACATACATACATACATACACTTATGAAACCTTCAAGTTTTGGAGGAGGAGTAAACAAGGGGCATCTTTCAAAAGGGGATTTTCCAAATTGATTTGTTGAAAAGTTATGGAGCAAATGCTAGTTGCTTATTGACAGGGAAGTGTGGAAAAAAAAGACAGCATTTTGGAAAAGTGTGGCTGTCTGGAATCAAGGTATTGTTGATTTATCTCCCCCACCCACCCACCCATATAGCTGTGTAGATAATGTTGTAAAGATTGTAGGAAGGGAACCACAATAATCTTTTGTAGCAAAACATCAGAAGGATTCTGAGAGCAACTTTTCTGCATATTTAGCATAGAACAAAATAACAGTGGGAAAAGATCTTAGGGGTCTTCTAGTCCACCCACCTATTCAAGCAGGGAACCCTATGCTATTTCAGAGAAATGGTTGTCCGGTCTCTTCTTATTCTGGAGGCCAGCCATTCCGTTGGTTAATTGTTCTCACTGTCAGGAAACTGCTCATTTCTTGATTGCTTTTCTCCTTCCTAAGTTTCTATTTGTTGCTTCTTTTTCTGCCTTCAGATGCTTGGGGTTGTTGGGTTATTCTCACACTGGGAGAGGCCTAATGCTTGGCTCTCTTTCTTTCGAAGGCAATGGTTGGCATTCCATCAAAACAATAAAAATGTTACTAATATATTTTATTTATTTATTTATTATATATTTTAATTGGACACCACATATTCTAGGGGTGAGGGATGAGCTCTCCAGTGGGGATTGTAATATGCTGATCCTAGTTCCTTTCTCTTCCGTACCAGAAACTGTTCTTTTTCTGCAGCTCCAGAGGACTGGATATTGCTATCAATTCCTTCAGCTGTTGCCTTTTGCCACCCCAGTGAAGAAGCCGAATTAGTCTTTCCTGTTCCTGTGGAAGAGCCATGGACCTGCAGCACATTGTAAAGAAGCTACAGCGGGAACTAACATGTTCCATTTGTGTCAAGAGTTTCTTAAATCCAACGACGCTTGCCTGCGGGCACAATTTCTGCCATGCCTGCATTGTGAGTTGCTGGGGACAATTTCCCCTTGAGACTGCTTGCCCTCAGTGTCAGGAGAAAATTCCTCGGCTGAACTTTATATCAAACGGGCAGCTGGCGAATATTACAAAACTGGTTGAAGAGTTGAGCGTTGATATAAGACAAATCACAGAAGAGGGCCATGTGTGCAAGGACCACCCTCCGGCTCTCAAGGCTTTCTGCAGGGATGAACTCGTCCTTTTCTGTTCGATGTGTGACATATCACAGGAGCATCTGGCTCATGACGTTGTCCCTGTGGCTGAGGCTGCCGAAGAGTACAAGGTGGGAACCTTTGGCACAAGCTGTCCACGTCAGCTCCCAAAGGTGCTTTTTTCAAAATGCAACTGGACTTCCTTGTTTTTCTTTAAAGATGTTTCACTTCTCATCCAAGAAGCTTCTTCAGCTTTGACTGGATGGCGGGGAGCATAAGGATTTATACCAGTGGTGGGATTCAGCCAGTTCGCACCGGTTCGGGAGAACCGGTAGCTAAATTTACCTGAATTTGGAGAACCAGCTGGCTTCCAGAAATCCAGTCTAGGCCTTGGAGGCCTGGAGGAGTCCTCCCAGGCCTAGAACAGCCCAACGGAAGTGTGTGGATGCCACTTCTAGAAGCCCGTTCTAGGCATCAGAGGCCTGGAGGAGGTCTCCCAGGCCTAGGACAGCCTACCGGAAGTGCATGATACCACTTCCAGAAGTCCGTTCTAGGAGACCCAGTTCTGCATCAAATATGAGAACTGGTTGTTCAGGTATTTGAATCCCACCACTGATTTATACTGCTTGCAGACAGCTGGTCATTTGCCATTCTTTTAGGGAGTCGTTGAGGTCACTTGGAGGTTTATCTGTGTCCTCAGAATCACCTGAGTAGTGCGAATGGGTGTGGAGCCTTCTTGGCTGCAGGATTTCTGCCCTGTGTCCCTTTGCTGTTGAAGATAGGTGGTGGCTATTGGGGATGAGTCTCTGATCTCTGAGTCTCAAACTGAAGCACAAATGGTTCCCATAGTCTGCAACAGTGAAGGGACACAGGGCGGAAAAACATCTTGCAGCCAAGAAGGCTCCACACACATTTCCACGGCTAGGTGATTCTGAGGACACAGGTAAACCTACAAATGGCTCCAACAACTCTGTAAAAGAATGCAAATGACCAGCTGTCTGCAAGGAGTATAAATCCTTCCATCCCCCCACCATCCAGTCAGAGCTGAAGAAGCTTCTTGGATGAGAAGCGAAATGTCTTCAAACAAAAACAAAAACAAGAAAGTCCAGTTGTCGTCTCCTGAAAAAAGCATTCTGGGGACAATCATATCTGGATGACTGAGAATCTCCACAGATATCCATGTCAGCTGTTCGAGGTAGTCTAGACAAGAAGGACAAACCGTGATGATTAACATTATCTTTATTGTGAGAATATAGAATCTTGCAAGTCTGGAAGTATTTTTCCTTTGCTTTTATTTTCAGAAAATTAGGAATGGTTCCTTTTGAAATGCTTCCCATGGCTTTTTTTTTTAATACTGTGGGGTGATATTCCTTTTGCTTGATGATTATCTAGGTTGTATCTCTTCCTTCTGTCTCCCAAGGTCATTCTCCCATGGCATTACATCCAAGAGTACAGGTATTCCTTGATCTATGACCGCCATTGAGCCCAAAATTTCTGTTTGCTAAGTGAAACATTTGTTAAATGAGTTTTGCCCGATTTGATGATCTTTCTTGCCACAGTTGTTAAGTGAATCACTGTAGCTAAGTTAGTAACGTGGTTGTTAAGTGACTCTGGCTTCCCCATTGAAGACTGCAAAAGGTGATCACATGACTCCAGGACACGGCAACTGTCACAAATATGAGTCAGTTGCCCAATATTTGAATTTTGATCACATGATCCTGCACTGATTGTAAGGGGGAAAGGGGCTTGTAGGTCATATTTTTCAGTGCCATTGTAGTTCTGAATGGTCACTAAATGAACGTCGCTAATTCAAGGACTACCTGAATCTCTTCCTTCTATCTCCCAAGGTCCTTCACACAGATAATTACTTTCAAGATTACAAGGTGGGAACCTGTGGGCAGAAACTGTACAAGCACAGAAGGGGGAAACTTATAGCACTATGGGATTGGGAAAAATACTTGCTTCTTTCATTTTTTAAAAAAAAACAAAAGCAGAAGAGGGGAAAAATCTGCAAAAAAAGATGAAAGAGACAAAACAGGCAGTTTGCCAATGCTGTCTGATTTACTTGTACATGTTGCTTAAGATTAAACCCATATTTTGGCCACAGTTGGCCAATTGATTTTTCCTTGAAATAAAGATAGTTTATTGGAAACCATCTATATATACAGTATAGGTAAAAGATATGTGAATAATTTGGTTATCAAATGGGGAATTTGAACTGGGAAAAAGGTGTAATTTAAAAAAATAGACCAGTTTGAAAGAATTTCTGAAATGATAATTCAGAATAGTCAGTTTGTTTCTTCTAGATTTGAAATAGTTATCATTTTATTTATTAGATGTTATTTATTTCTTAGTAATAGGACACCTTTTCCCAACTATATGGTTTTTGTTGGAAGTGAACACCTGAAGTTCTCATGAATCACAAAATTTTTACACGACCCTTCCTCAGCCAGCATTGGCTGTGCTGGGTGACTTGATGGGAGATTGAATTTAATGCAATGAAATGTCTTCAGCATGAAAAATTATGAAATAAAACTTTCAGGCCAAGACAGAAAATTGGTAATCTTGGTTTTTCTCTCTTTTCACTTTATGCCAGCAACCATTTTGAGGGAAATGGATGATCACACTCCTGTGCAAAGTACAAACACATTTTGTTATGTATTGGGCTCAAATGTAATACCACATGGGTAGCTGGAGCAGCTAACGGCTCTCCAGCAACCAGACTACAAGTCTCCAGTGCTGCTATTGGCTGTCCCTAGGCGGCAATGGTTGCTTCAAACCTATTGGCTGCCGCCTAGGGGCTAGACTATAAATTGCGGCTAGTTACAGCTTAGTTCTCAGTTCACAGTCTGCAAGCAATAAACCATGAGTTTGCCTGAACTCACTTGTCTCGCCTTCTTTCCTGCGCCAAAGAACTCGCTACACAACACATTTACTCTACAAATGGGTGGAAGAGACCAGTTTTGATATATATTAATATCAAATGTTTAATGTTAACGTTATGTTATTAGTTATGGTTTAATAGTTGGTTACATGAGGTAAATACGGCTGACAGGGAAACACGCGGCAATTTGACAGCTGTCAAATTGCCGCCGGTTACAGCGCAAGCGCGAAAGCTGACAGCGCAGCATGAGGACTCTAGCTGTCAAGAAGCCAACTCAGCCGATTGGCCCAGCAGCCCCCGCAGGAGAAGCTGAGCCGCTGATTGGAGGAACCAACTTCCAGCTGGCTATATAAAGAACCCAAACCGGCAGAGTTTTGCTGGGTGTACCTCAATAAACCTGTAACCCGAGCCTGCTGTCTCCACGTAATCCTTACCCTCGCTAGTCACTTCAAGTTTGTGAATTTAGGTCTTCACAAGTAGGGAGGATGTTGTGTTTGCAAACATTGTGCCAGTGATTTGTGAATAAAGCAACTATGGCTTATTTCACAAACTTATGCTTACGGTTTCCCTACCTGTTGCAACATTTAACTTCAGAGACATATCCCAAAGGTGCTTTTTCAAGAGGCAACTGCACTTTCATTTTTTTTCCTTGAAGACATTTTGCTTCTCATCCAGGAAGCTTCTTCAGACTGAAGAACTGAACTGAAGAAGCTTCTTGGATGAGAAGTGAAATCTCTTCAAGAAAAAAGAAAAAAAAGTCCAGTTGCTTCTTGAAAAAGCATCTTTGGGACAACTATGACCTGGATGACTGAGAATCTCCATCGTCATTTAGAGTCAAAACTTAAAGAGGAGGTGAAGTGAGATGGAGGAAAAAGAGTCAGAGAACAGGGACTGTTACAATCTTTGATGATATCCTCCTATTTGGTGATTATCTTGTGATGATCTCCTCCTAGTATTTGATGATTATTTCAATATCTTTTTTTTTCTTATAGGGCCATTTGTTAAGTGTTATGGGGACTTTAGAAAATGAGAAAAAAAGGATTTCAAAATATCACTCAGAAGAAGGAACCCAAGCTGTGGCCCTAATTGTAAGTGTTACCAAGAAATGGCTTTACTCTTTAATGTTGTTTGGAATATTTGCCTAAAATAGTTTAGTCTTCTCCAAGGATGTTTTTGCAAAGTTTCCCTTGAGTTTGATTCCTGGAGACTACATGGGCAGTTCCATATTGTTTTCAACCACATGGAAGTATTTTGCCATGGTGGTTTTGCCAAGATGAGATTTTTAAAATGATTATTTTCCAATCTACAGCCATTGGATTCTTTAGTTTTCTTCCACCCAAGGTGCTTTTTCAAGAGGCAACTGGACTTTCTTTGTTTTTGAAGATATCTCGCTTCTCATCTAAGAAGATTCGTCAGTTCAGTTCAGTTCACTTCTTAA
This sequence comes from Vipera ursinii, assembly GCF_947247035.1. Lineage (NCBI taxonomy): Eukaryota > Metazoa > Chordata > Lepidosauria > Squamata > Viperidae > Vipera > Vipera ursinii. Next base: position 20,309,191 of record NC_139513.1, read on the forward strand.
ATGAGAAGTGAAGCATCTTCAAGGAAAAACGAAGTCCAGTTGCCTCGTGAAAAAATTGAAAAACATTCCATCCAAATTCTAACTAGCTGCAAAGCTGCTTAGTTTTTTTTTTTTTAAAGATTAGTCAAGACTGACTTGGTGCTACTGTCTGCTGGGAAATTTTCTGTAAAATGTGATGTGTTCGAAAAGCCACTAAGGCTAAACGAGGAGTAGATAGCCTTTGGAAGGCTGGTAGCATATTAGGGATGATACGTGTGCCATAAATGCCCCATAAAAAGATTGCCATAAGCTGTGTTGCCAACCACTACTTCCTGAGTGCAAATATTCCATGATGCTTGTCAGCCTTGCAAGGTAGTCCAGACAGGAGGCACACCCAGATGGCCTAATTGTACTTTATTATAAATTTACCTTAATAAAATCTTGCAAGTCTGAAAATACAATTCTCCCCTATCATCTTCATAGCCTCAGAAAGGAGGAAGGGCCTCTTCGGAGATATTTGCCACACCCACATTCCTTCTGTGGGCTACGTTGCCTCTTTTCCAACTGTTCCATTGGTTGTACCTTTTTCCACGTTTCCTAAGGTCTTTTCCTTGTACCGCCACAATGCTTTATCCATTCCTGCATATCTTTGCCTCTTCTTTTTCTTGATAGGTAAGGATCCTTCCAGACATAGCAATGGATGGTGCTCAGTACTTTTAATGTTCTGTGAGTGCCCTTGAGAGGCCTAGAGACATTCTTACAAAAAATGTTTTAAGGCAGGGCTTTTCAACCTTTTCACCCGTTCTACCACTTTTAGGATATAGCAACATCTGAGTAGCACCAGTTGCCAGCAAGGAGTCAAAAACTTGATGACAAAAAAAGACCAAAAAAAGGAAAAAAGTACAGGTAGTCGGCGCTTGGGGCATTTCCGGCCTGAACCTTTGACAGGCATAGCAGCCGTGCACCTGTTCTTCTATTGCCTTATCTAACCCTGGCCACCACAGGTAACTCCTAGCTAACGCCTTCATTTGGACTATGACTGGGTGCCCCTCGTGTAGAGATTTTAGGACTCTCTCAGTGTCTCTGGAATGATGACCCTACTACCCCACAACAGGCATCCCTTATGGGCAGACAATTCCTGTCTCCTTATGAAGTAAGCCTGGAATTCCTGGCCTGGGCTCTTATCCTGCCACCCTGTAAATACCCAAGACTGGACTCTGCTCAGGATTCTATCTGATTCTATCAGTCGCTATATCCCTTGCATGGAGGGGGCATTCGGGTAGCTCTTGGATGGCCAGTATCTGCGCTGCCGGTGCCGGGTCGGGTTCAGTGTTTGCCAGGGGTAGTCTACTTAACCCATCTGCATGGCCCATTTCTTTCCCTGGTTTGTGCACCAGTTTGAAGTTATATGCTGATAAGAATACTGTATGGACCACCTGAGCATCCTTGGGGAGAGAATTTGAGGGGTTAGTTTGTCAGTGGTGAACAATCCTAATAAGGGTTTATGGTCGGTGAATATTGTGAATTCCCTCCCATAGAGATAGTCATGGAATTTTTTGACCCCTGCCACTATTGCCAGGGCTTCCTTGTCTATCTGGGCGTAATTCCTTTCTGCCCCTGACAATGTTCTGGAGTAGTATGGAATGGGCACCTGTTCCCCGTTCCCTTCTAGATGGCTCAGTACTACGCCCACTCCATAAGGTGAAGCATCGCAAGCAATGCAGATGGGCTTTTGTTCAATGAAGTGGGTGACTGTGGACTTATTGGACAGTAGGCTTTTTAGGGTTTGAAAACTTTTTTCGTGCCGTTGTAACTTTGAATAGTCACTAAATGAACCATTGTAAGTCGAGGACTACCTGTACTATTTTCAAATGAGAAAATCTATTGGCACTTTGATCTGCTTTCTTACACTCAGTTCAAAGGAGAGGTGTATATTTTGTGAATTTGCATCTCTTGTTTAACTGATGCTATATCTTAACTGAGGGATGTGGTGGCTCAGTGGGTTAGGACGCTGAGCTTGTCGATCAGAAGGTCAGCAGTTTGGCGGGTCGAATCCTGAGTGCCGCATAACAGAGTGAGCACTTGTTACTTGTCCCAGCTTCTGCCAACCTAGCAGTTCGAAAGCACGTAAAAATGCAAGTAGAAAAATAGGGACCACTGCGGTGGGAAGGTAACAGCGTTCCTTGTGCCTCTGGCATCTAGTCATGCCGGCCACATGACCATGGAGACGTCCTCGGACAAGCGCTGGGTCTTCGGCTTTGAAACGGAGATGAGCACTGGCCCCTAGAGTTGGAAATGACTAGCACGCATGTGTGGGGGAACCTTTACCTTTACCTTATATCTTAACTGATGCTATATTTTATGAGAAGTTAGTTATTCTCACAGTGGTAACATGCCCATGTACTTTGCACTGTTTACATAATGATATCCTTGATATCATGGTGGCACCTAAGTGGTGTCTTTGTCTGACACTGAATGCCTTTTCTTAAGCAAGCATTTTTTTCTCTTTCCATCTGTTGCTTGCAGGAACAAATAGAACAAGAGAGACAATTGGTTATAACTGAATTTAATTCAATACGCCAATTTTTGGAAGAACAAGAGAACTTTCTGCTGCTTAAAGTTATAGAAAGCTTAAAGAAGGGAATGTTCTGGAAAAAGACTAAACATGCAGCCATCTTCTTCCGGGACGTCTCAAGTTTTGAAGATCTTATCCAGGGACTCAAGGAGAAGTGCCAACAATCAGCAGTTGAGCTTCTGCAGGTAAGATATTCCAAAATTTGGACAAAGACATCTGAGAGAACAGCTTCCCCCATAATAGATTTGCCTGACTGCTGTAATTCTCCTTGAAGGCCTTCCTGATTCTACAATAGCCTTCTGATACTCATTTGCAATTTGCTGAGACATTTTTGTTTTGTTTTCATCACAAAACAATCTGGGTTTGTTTTCTCTTGAGTTCCTTTGCTTTGAAACCTGGAGTTACTGCAGTTATCCTGCTGTTACTGTCTTTTTCTATGCTGTCTCTTGATGGCTTTCCTTGATATTAAGACCAAGGCATATGGCAGTCTTTAAATCCATGATTCCAACCTATGGTCTGAGACATATTGATGGATTGTGGGAGTGTGGTAGGTGGTCCTTTGGGGTAGATCCCTTAAACCCTAACCAACTTTAGTGCAATCCAGTACATAGGGAGGACATTTGGTTACAAAAAGCTATTGAGGCTTTTTCCCCACTAGGACTTAACTGTGGCACAATCATGCTCTAAGAGCTTCTATTTTTCCGCTTTGTCCTCATGATGTTGCCCTCATCTCATTCTCAAACATTGGAGAGACAGATGCAGGGCTTCCTTAGCTGTTAAGATAGCACGCTCCCCCTTATTCTGACACCATTCAAGAGCCGCCTCAAGGTGTGTAGAATCTGCCAGGATTTTTCACTAATGATCTTGAAAGGGAGAATCAGATACCCCAGAATAGAAGGAGAATAGTCATCAGCAAAGAGGGCGGACAATTTCATGGGTATATCTTTCTGCTGAAGGATGAATGGAGGGCCCTTCAACTTTTTCCATGGGAAAAGGTCCATGGAAGTGGCTGAGACAATATTTCTTGGAAAAGTTATAGAAGACTTCTGCATCTAGGATGGAACTATCTTGGCTTGGACAGGGTGCACATTGATTGCCCCAATATGTCATCTGTCGAGTATATAGATTAGGATACAGTCTAACTTTAATTTTCTCAATTGGACAGGAAAAGAGTAGAGTAAAATGAGAAAAAGCAGAGTGGTGCTAGAGTTGAGCTATCGTTCTTTCTGCAATTATATGTGACTGGAGAAGTTGACATCATCACGTCCCTCCAAGCAGAGTCTGTATAAATGGGAGGATATGTAAATTTCTGATAAACGCCTGTTTTGCATACTGAACTGTCTCCTTTGAGTCAGCTGCTTCAAGATGTGTGGATTCCCAGAATCCCCCAAGCAGCATTGCTGATGCTGAGAATTCTGGGATATGAAATTCCACATATTTGGAGAGGAAAAAGCTGGGAAAAGTTGATATAAAACAATGTTATGGTAACATTTCCAGATATTATTCCAGTCTGGGATTTGAGAGGAATGTTTACTATGAACAATCACCTAATCCCTTTCCACTTTAACTCTTTCTCTCTTCTAGGATGTGGAAAACACTCTTAAGAGGTAAGCTGACATGCCCCTAAATTGGAATTGTGGATGCAAGGAGAATGGCTAGGTACAGAGGAGAGTAAATTTTGTTTTTATGTGTGTTATTAGTCCAAATTAGTGGAATAATAGAAACTTGGTCCCTCTTTTAAAATATATTCTTGATCGCCTATAATTTCAGTTGCAACCTATTCACTTCCCTCCTTTCATCTACCATGGAGCAGAGAACAATGTTTATTTTTCATGTGGGTTTACTGGGCAGTTTTGGATCTGAGGATGTGCAACACAATAAAAATAGATCTTGTCCCGGATTTTTCCATTCCTCCAAAGATGACCCATTGTTTTATTTCTTCTTAGGTGCAAGGATATACTTATGAATCCAGTAACGCTTCCTCCATGGATGAAATTGGGAGTCTGAGATTTATTTGACTTCAATGCCTTTCTAGGAACTACCATGAAACAATTCAAAGGTAAGGAAAGGACTGAAAGAAAACACAAAAATTGGTAATGGAGAGATGCCGAGTGAGAAGTTGGTGTAGTAGGTAAATGTTGGGGCCGTTGAAAAACTAGAAGGGCCTGATCAGTAAGGAATTTAAAGGCTACTTGAGAAGAAAGTTTAAATTTTCTGAGGAAGTTGAATCAGTCACAATGGCTTAATCAGCTTTCATTTCAGAACTCTGCTATCAAAATTATTAAGTGGAAATAAGATTGGAATAAGTGGTCTTGGGGGAAGGCTGGAGAGGTAGCAAGGATTTCTTTCAGACTGAGATCCACCTAATGCCCTTAAGAGACCCACTGACATTAAAAGAAAAACAATTAAAATAGAGTGTTTGCTTTGTATGAAAAAAAAATCTGGATTCAATTCTTAGCATCTCCAGGAATTATTGGGAAGGACTTCTTTTCCTGAAAATTTCAAGAGGAAGGTATCTTAGGGAGTTGCTTAATATTTGAATTACACAATGTGAAAATGTTTTGCATTTGAAACTTAAGTTTGCAGGCAATTTCAAATTCTGCTGAAGAATTTCAAAGTGATATGTACATAACTGGACATCAGAACTTTGCATACCCATAACTAGGAATATGAAATGTGAAAACATTTCGTATTTAGAGAAGGCAAAGCCTGGATTCAAGTATCATGTTATACCATGTTGTTTAACTGTGGGTGCTGATTAAACTATAATTGAGTTCACACAACACACTGAGCCAGAGCCAGCATTATGATTTAGTCTGTGATCTAAAAATCTAATACTGCTTTGCCTCTATGCGTGTCAAAGGTCAGCAACGTAGGATACATGACTCTTCTAATTTTTATAAATCATTTGGGAGGCTTGGAAGCATTATTTAACATTCAGAATCTGCTCAATTTCTATTAAGTTAGATTAGTGATGGTGAACCTTTTAGAGACTGAGTGCCCAAACTGCAACCCAAAACCCACTTATGTATCATTGGGTGCCGGGTAGGCGTGGCCCTTTGCGTGAGTGTGGTCAATTGGGTGGGCGTGGCTGCAGTGGTAACGGCAGACTTGGTGGGACTAAAAAGTTTAATCAATCAATTCCAACATTGCGAGAACTTTTTTTTCCCATGAGAAGTTGAAATTGATTGATTGAACCTTTTTTTGTGTACATGGCAGCAGAGGCCTAAAGCAAAAAGGTTTTATAAAGCCCAGCTGAAGGCCTAGGACTGGGGCGATGGCACGTGTGCCCATAGAGAGGGCTTGGTGTGCCACCTGTGGCACCCGTGCCATAGGTTCGCCACCACGGAGTTAGATGATCTTGAAAGGAAGTGTCCATGGTACTTTGTCAGCAAATTATATTTTGTTTGAAGAAATGTTGTGTTGGGTTACTTAATCTGTTTCTCTACTTCCTTAGATACCCTGGTATCTGGATATCAGATTCAGAAAGGTATATCTCTGGGACCAAGGGCTGACTAAAACATCACAAACTTCTTTGCTTATATTTTATTATTATTTAAATAATAAATAAATAAATATTGTATATGGGGCTTCACCATCTATCCCATCCTGGGTCCCTTGCCCAAAACAAGAATGAACTTTTTCTATTAGAGATCTTTTCAATGCCTTTACATTGGAAGAAAATATTTATAGCAATGCTACATAGTTCTGTGATTTCTGCCTATATTGATATTTGATATAGGAGGATTTACTGTTTTAATGTCCTCCTTTTGATCGTCAAGCATGTCAGACAACAGCGTTGTTGGATGGTGAACTGGAGGATGTTGCTGAAAGCCAAAAATTCTTTGGAGAGTGGCTAATCCAATAGCCTCATGGTTGCAACTCCTCCTTTACACCCCAATTTAGCAAAGTCTTTTCCAATCTGGATCTTCTTAATTCTTACTTACAGTTCCTATCACCAATCAACTTTGACAATATGGAACAAAGTACTTTTGCTGGTGGTCTAAAATGACATACCTTTTTAAAAGCTGTGTGTGGTCTCACTCTTTTTCAATTCTCCATCTTCAGTGTTAAGAATAAATCCCATGGTATAGTAAAAGGCATATCAGATAGCATTCTTCATTAATGTTTGAGCTTCTGATGAACAGCTTCCATCTTTTCTTCTCAGCGAATGTGACTCTGGATCCTGACACAGCTCATCCCAAGCTCATTCTCTCGGAAGATCTTAAAAGCGTTTGGATGGGAAGAAGTAGTCAGAACCTCATCAAGGACGACAAGAGATTCGACCACATGACGTGTGTGTTGGGACGCGAGATGTTTCTCGGTGGCAGGCATTATTGGGATGTTGTTGTGGAAAATGAGGGCGACTGGGGTGTTGGAGTTGCCAGAATTTCAATGAAGAGAAAGGGTGTCGAGAACTTTATTAATATGAAAGGGTTCTGGGCAATGACAAAGTGGGGGCGCATGTGCGTGTACATGAACCCCCCCGTTTTTTCTCCTGAGGAAATAAACTGGGAGATCAAGAGGATTCGAGTCTCTCTGAACTACCCTGGACGCCGGGTGACTTTTTGTGATGCTGAGAGTGGAAACTTGCTCTATGCCTTTGCAGGAACTTCTTTTTCTGGAGAACCCATTTGCCCTTTCTTTTGGCTTCAGAGGAAAATCCGTCTCTCAATTTGTCCCTAAGGCAGAAAGTCCACCACCAAATCCTTCTGTTTCTAGATCACTGGGGCCTCTTTCTTAGTATTAGTTTCCCTTTGTTTTTGTTCTTTTTCTCCATCCCATTCTCAGTACCAAACTTTTGGGATGAGTGAATTTCAGGAAAATTGATGTAATAGGATGATCCTTACAAAATTGCTACGTAGTTTTTAATGGAACCATATCTGATGTGAAGTCCACCAGATTTGGAGGGATCAAAATTCCCAGGCAGTGCTGGAGGGTGCTATGTTGAGGAAGACCTTCTCAGCTATTTTATTAATTTTAATGTTTAATGGATAATTCCAATTAGTGTTTTAGTAAGCACAATCATTTTGGGGGATGTTGTTTTGAACACAGAAACACTTTTGTTAATCACGGCGAGTTGAATTGTAGTTAAGCATAAATGGATTGGGACACTCATGTTTAAAAACACCATTCTTTTGTGTAATAAAAGTGAAAACCAGTTGTTGTTTTTTACAATTTAATATGTGGTTTTTAATAAAGGGTATTTTCCCCATTGTTTTTGCAGTTCTTTTAGTTTTCAAACATTTTAGCCACTAAATGCACATAAGCCTCTCTTCATTTTTAAAGAAGTTCCTGTTTAAGTATCACCTCTTTGCCTTTTCTTTTTTGCTACCTTCCTATATGTGAGGGCGAAAGTAATTTGCTACTTCTTTCCTGGCTACTGATTGTTCACTTCTCCCATGCTTGACCCCAATCTTCTTCAGAGGGACTGTTGGAAGGCAGAGTTTGGAGTGGGCAGGGTTATCTATTCATACGGTAGTATTTCTCATGCTCTATAGCAGGGGTGTCAAACTCAATTTCATTGAGGGCCGGATCAGCATTGCGGTTGCCCTCAGAGGGCCAGGTGGGTATGGCCAGGGTGGGCGTGGCCTACTGGGTGGGTGTGGCTAGAGTGCGTATGGCCTACTGGGTGGGCGTGGCCAGCTCTACATCATTCGCATCAAGGGTGCCTATGGGGGCCTGGGCAGGAGTGGGACAGATCTGAGGGTCTCTGGCAGGAGGAGGGTCTCTGGGTCAGGGCAAAGGCATTGGGGGCCGTTCCCTCCGTTTCCAGGATGGCTTCGCGGGCCGCATGAAACCACTTCACGGGCCGTATCCGGCCCCCGGGCCTTGTGTTTGACATGTCTGCTCTATAGAATCTTTTGAGCAACATAGCAATACAGATAGTCCTTGACTTACAACAGTTCATTTAATGACTGTTCAAGTTACAACAGCACTGAAAAAGTAACTTATGGCTATTTTTCATGCTTATGACCTTTATAGCATCCCCATAGTCATGCTTGGCAACTGGTTCATACTTATGACTTGCTGTGTTCCAAGGTCATGTGATCCCCTTTTAACCATCTTTTGACAAGTAAAGTCAATAGGATTCACTTAGCAACTGTGTTACTAACTTACCAACTGCAGTGATTCACTTAACTGTGGCAAGAAAGGTCATAAAATGTGGCAAAACTCACTGTCTCACTTAACAACATAAATTTTGGGCTGAATTGTGCTTGTATTGCATCTGATCAACCTGGGCTGATCCTCAATAGCTAATCAGGGTCAGACCTAGTTAACATATGGATGGGGGGGAATTATAAAGGGTAGCCTGGCAAATTTAAAAACAATCTGAAAGAATACAATTGTGAAGGAGTTTTGTATCTTTGACGAATTTCAAACAGTTGAATTTGATCTGATGGAAATACTACCTTGATTTCTGTTTCACTTCTTAATTTTTTACACTGCGTCTGAGGGAACTCGTACAAACCCTAACTACAGTCAATGTTCCGCTACCTACATTCTGTAAACGAGGCTGGAGGGTTATACAAAAGACTTCCACGGAAACAATCCTGTTCAGGGCATGGGGGTGGGGAAGACAAAGGTAACGTCTGTACTAGACTTGTCTAATTTACAGAGAATTTTGCGAAGCTTGGACAGCGATAGTGACCTGAAGCGTGTTTCCGTCTCTGTGGAACAGGGGTCTTCAAACTTGGCCCTTTTATGACTTGTGGACTTCAACTCCCAGAATTCCTTAGCCAGCATGCCTGGCTGAGGAATTCTGGGAGTTGAAGTCCACAAGTCATAAAAGGGCCAAGTTTGAAGACCCCTGCTGTGGAAGGACGTTTTTAGGAAAAGAGAACGTTTGTGAAGTGTCTTCGGATCAGTAGCGGCTTGCAAGCGTTCGCAAAAATTACTCAGCATCTTTCAACCCGTAGCGATCATGTCTCTCTCTTAATTTCTTCTGTAGCTCAGAAACGGGGCTCTACCCGCCAAGATGCCAGCTGACAACCTTCCTTTAATGCAGAATCCGGGCCGCGCTAGACGAACAGACGGGTTTTCACAAAACGAAACCAGGAGAAGGCCAGGATCCCACGGAACGCCGGTCTAAAGGCTCCCTGGCCAATCACAATTATCGAATGAAAGGAAACGAAAGATTCCATTGGATGCAGCGCCACCTATCTTGACCACTTAACAGAGGGGAAAAAAAAAAGAACTGGTGAAGGGGGCGGAGCTGTTTTCCTATTGGAAGAAAAGAGGACAAAATAGTAGGCAGCTGGTTCTTCTTATCGTCCTTACGGAATCTCCGAGACAGAAGAGGGTGGAAGCTGGTGAGCATGGCCTTTCGGGAATTGTAGTTCCGTGATTTTATCAAGGCGTGGAGGATCCTCTCTTACACCCCCTTGGAGATGCTAAACGCGGCGGCACTCTAGTTGTTGTTTTTTTTAAACAGAGTTGCCTAGCGGTTGGTGGTGTGCACCCTCGGTGTAGTTTCTTTGGGGTAAGTTTTTAGTAGGATAGCATCTAGACTAGGTACTAGTAAGTATTTGAATGACCTTTTATGCAAAACTAGATTATGCTCCAACCATCTTCCATAACTGGGTATTCTCCAATTTTGTTTTATTAGAGTCCCCATTATCCCCGGCCAGCATAGGTGGGGGACATTTTTCTGTCCGACTCTCTTTCCTATTTTCATAGTTCAGTGCAGCTTACAGAATACTTTCCCTTATCTTTATTCTTCACAACAACAACCTTGTTAGGTAGGTTGGGTTGAGAGACCAATTGGCCCCAAATCCCTCAGTTAGGTAAACATTGATGTCAATGAAGGAGAATATTTGTGGCTCAGGGTTGAAATGAGGGGTCCTTGGTGCTCTTTGAGCTTGCTTGTTTTCTTGCAGACGTTTCATTACCCTACTTAGGTAACCTCAGCCGTGCTAGTAAGGAGTGCTGTTTGCTGTTGGTTTATATTCTGGGGTTTTGCCTGTTTGTGTCTGTGAACAGGGGTCTCTTTAGTGCCAGTGTGATACCTTAACCACTATATTGCATTTTGAAGCATATATTTACACTCTAGATAGCATAATTTTTTTGGCTTGGTTCTGACACTAGCAAATGTAGGAAGCTAAGGCATATTCTTTCCTCCCCTCACCCTTTTTTACCTGGAATTAAGGAGAAACTTCCTAACAGCGAGGAAAATTAAGCAGTGGAACTGCTTGCCTTCAGAAGTTGTGGGTGCTTCATCACTGGAAGTTTTTAAGAGACTAGTCATTAGACAGTCACTTATCTGAAATGGTATAGTTTCTCCTGCTTGAGCAGGGGGTTGGACTAGAAGACCTCCAAGGTCCCTTCCAGCTCTATTGTGATCAATTGATATTTAGGACATTTTGGAAGGAGGGCTCTGAAGATTGAACTCTCTCCCACACCATTGCTATTTTCTCTCTTCTTTTTCCTCATCCAGCTTACTTTCTGGTGGAACTGCTGCAGCTGTGCTTGCTAAAACTGCTCAAGCTTTTCTGGGAACAGAGACCTCACGCTCAACTTGGCTTGTTGTGATTTCGGACAGCATGGCTACTGGAAACATTAGGATGAAGCTACAGTCAGAAATAACTTGCTTTGTGTGTTCGGAGTATCTTATAGAACCTGTGACTCTTGACTGCGGGCACAACTTCTGCCATGCCTGCATTGTGAAGTCCTGGGGGCAGATTTCTGACGAGACCGCTTGCCCTCAGTGCAAAGTAGCAGTTCCTCGGTTGAATTTTAAGCCAAATGGGCAGCTGGCTAACATCGTCCAGTTAATCAGGCAGCTGAGTGATCAGGCAAAGCAGATGGTAAGAACAAGCAAAGCCTGTAAGGGACATGAAACGGGAACGTTGTTTTTCTGCAAAGATGATCTTGTCCCTGTCTGCTTGCTTTGTGATGGATCCCAGGAGCACCAGACTCATGATGTTATCTCTGTGGCACAAGCTGCTGAACAGTACAAGGTGGGGCACTCATGTGGGATTGAAAAATTTATGTTGGTTTCATAATAATACCATTAACACAGATGATGGGGTGGCCAAAGAGGGCAGAATCTCCTGAGAATCTTCAGGAGCTTGAGTATAAAATTTGGATATGATAATAATAAACCTTTATTGTCAAAGTACAACATGTGTACATTGAGATTAGCTGAGCCTCCCCCCCCCCCCCGCTCTCTTCCCCCAACACACAGTGACAACAAACCCTCCATCCTACCACACCATGTGAACCAACTACACCACACACCGGCCTCCCAAGTCAATTCTGCATACGTTCACAGAGATTATGTCCCATTTAAAAGCCTAACAGCCCACGGATAAAAGCTATTTTTCAGCCTGTTGGTACAGCTGGCTATATTCCTATATCTCCTACCAGATGGTAGGAGAGTAAAGAGATACTGTCCAGGGTGTGAGTCATCCCTGAGAATCTTCCTCACTCTTCCAAGGCAACGAGCCCTGGCGATGTCATCCAGTGGTGTCAGGGAACTGCCCACAATGTCTTGTGCTGTCCTCACTACCCTCTGTAATACTTTCCTGTCCGCGGCTGTCAGACCAGCATACCAAACCACAATACGGAATAATATGGAATATGGAATAAGAAACAAAGAAAGCATTTAGAAAAAAATGTCCACGCTGCTTTAAAACTCATCAGCCAGCTGTCTGCTTGCATGCAGCTATTTGTATTTGCTTCTATTTGTTTCTCTTTCAGGATCAATTTTTAAGCAGTATTGAGAGTCTAAGGAAGGAGAAAAAAGTGATTATGGAGCATCTCTCAGATACAGAAAAACAAAGTCAAGATCTTATTGTAGGTATTGCTACTACTGAGGAAGTGAATAATCATGATATCCTATTTCTAATACTCAGTGCTTTTTTTGTAAAAGAAAAAGGTGCCGGAACTCACACATGCCATACAACCCGCCTTGCCTACCCTGCAAGGTTCTATCCAAAAAAGGTGCCGGAACTCCGTTCTGAGCGTTCTATGAGAAAAAAAGCCCTGCCAATACTGTAGAAAGATATATATGTAGCCCAGGATTGAACCGTGGAGTCCTCTGTGTTCTCCGAGGTTGGTTGTTTGCTTGCAGACATTTTATACCTTACTAGGTAACATCAACAGTGCCAGAAAACTATGTTACTGATGTTAGTTGGGTAATAAAACTTCTGCAAACCAACAACTAAGTTCACAGAACATCAAGGCCTCCATGATATGCTTTTTATAACTCTTTTTATAACAGCAATAGCTCTCTCACTATATTGACTGAAACTAAGAGAACTGCAAATCACTAAACCCAGGTCTAATGATTAAATATAAGAATTAAGAATTTGCTGTTGCAGTCTCATCTTTAATGGTAAAGGCAAACTATTCCCAATCTAGTAGTTCTTGGTACTGTTACCTTTCATACAGGTAAACTTACCTTTCATACAGGTAAACTAAGCTAAAATAAAAGTAAGTGGGTTTTGATTCCTCTGTATCCTGTGTGATCAAGTTAGCATGTTAGATGGACGCAGGAGCTGAATGTTACCAAACTGGACTGTCTGGTTAGAACATTGTATGAGCCCAGCCCAATGATGGTTCTTCTGCTGGAAGTGTCATCCGTGATTCTTAAGAATTAATAGATATGCTCTCCTCCCCTTCCAAATTCTCCTTTTTACTGCAGCAACTAGTAGAAGCAGAGAGACAGAAAGTGACAGAGGGGTTTAATCATCTGCGTCAACTTGTAGTAGAACAAAGCTGCTTGTGGCTTACTAAAACTGAAGAGGTAAAGATGAAAATCATGTTGAAAACAAATGAACAGATGGCTGTAATTTCCAAGGAACTGTTTGTTCTTGATGACATCATGCGGGATTTAGTTGAGAAACGTGATCAGCCAGTGTTGGAATTCCTGGAGGTAAGAAATTTAGGTCAACTCTGAGACTCATTTTTCATCCTGCATTTGTTTCCTTGAAGGAACAAAAGTGAAGGAGATGCTAGTTAAATGTCGTTGCTGTTGTTATTGGGCTGGGAGAAGTGGCTTTCATGCTAGAATATGTCAACAATGAAGAACCCTGCTTAAAAAAAGAAATTTTGGGTATGGGGGGCTCATTGAGACATCTTGGTAAGGACACCCAGAATTTTAAGAATTTGTTTTGTGTACTTTTACAAAATGGCAGCCCAAGTGAGATGATTGCATAAGAAAGGCAGGATATGAAGCAGGAAGCTTGGTAGATACCAACGAAGGTATATACCAGGGGTAGGCAACCTCAGCTCTTTTATGACTCATGGACTTCAACTCCCAAAAATCCTTAGCCAGGGAGTTGAAGTCCATGAGTCATAAAAGAGCCGAGGTTGCCTACCCCTGGTATATACAGACTCTTCAGGCAACATGTTTAGCACACTTCACTTGTTTTGTAGCTAGAGTCTTCACTTTAGGTAGAGTCTTACTCTCTAAATGAGGGACCTAAGTCCAGTCTTTTGCATCTGTGGATAAGATTAAACATCTGGACAGTTGCTTCCAAGGTTAAATTAGTAATAAACTAGATGGGCCAACGGCTTGACTCGTTCTTCCAAGAAGCATTGATAAGAAATATGTCTGAAAGAGAAGACTCTATGCAGACCTATACAATCAATTGCATGTCCAGGGAGGGTGCTAAAAAGCAAGAAAGCATATTGTAACCAGATGTTTATTCTACACCTAGGAATCATTTTAGTTCTATATTTAGTCCACTGAATAAAAACATTCCTAATATTAAATTGTTTGGGTTTATTTTTTAAAAATGGATTCATCTCCATACACTTATGACCACAACTGAGCCCAAAATTTCTGTTGCTAAGCAAGACAGCTAAATGAATTTTATGACCTTTCTTGTTAAGTTGTTACATGAATCACTGCAGTTGTTAATAATATTATTTTGACACAAGGGAGATTATTAAATCTTGAGGGCCACGACTTGTTATTTGGCTGGCATGCATATTTGTTGTATGATAAGAAGGTAGATAATGTATTTAAAGTGCATATTTTAAGACAGGCATTGTTGAGAGTTTGGAAGAAGTATAGACATAAGTTAGACTGCAAGATGCCGTTGTGGGCAATCCCGAAACATGCAATAGAAAATATAAATGTTGGCTTCAAACATGATGTGACAACGTACAAGGAGATTTTAAGCTTGGAAAGAAATGTCTGGTGTCTGAAGCCGTACAATCGTTTGAGAGATGAGAAGATCGTTCAAACTTGGTTTCAATATACTCAGCTACGGGCCAGGTGGAAAGAAGACCAGAAAATTGGTTTTGCAATGACTGATGAAAACTTGATAAAACAAATTAGAAACCAGGGTCCAGCACATATCAAACGGATATATCTTGCATTGATAGAAATTGATTCAGAAACAGAACTCGTTAAAGACTGTATGATAAAATGGGCTCAGAATATTCAAGAAGTTATTACAATGGACACGTGGGAAAGGATTTGGGTGAGGAACGTAAAATTCACGCAAGCCCAAAACTTGAGAGAACTTTTATAAAATGTTTTATAGATGGCATCTAGACCCTAAAAAGCTTGCAAGTATGTATCCGAATTATCAGCCTAAATGTTGGAGGTGTGGAAGCGAAGATGCAACGTATTTTCATATATGGTGGACCTGCAAAAAGGTTAAGGCTTTCTGGATAAAAATTTGGTGGAATATGCAGAAGATCTTTAGGCAAAGGATAAAATTTTGCCCGCAATTGTTTTTGCTGGGCATAATTACAGAAACTACTGTAGTGGACGTTAAGTTGATGCTGAACTTAATCACAGCAGCAAGACTTTTAATAGGTCAATATTGGAAAAAGGAGGAACTGCCGACCATAGAAGAATGGACTCTAAAAGTTTCTGACCTGGCGGAAATGGCAAAGATTTCGGCTTACCTGAAAGATCATTCGCAAGAACGTTATATTATGGAGTGGAAAAAGTGGATTGATTATATTCAGAACAAATATGGGACTAAGAAATTTCATTTAGCATTTGAGTAAGTTTCCTTTTCTGTTTCCTTTTCTTTTTATATGTAATATTAATATTGCTTGTAATCATTTATATGAGCTAGAGGGTGATAGAATTAATAGTTTATTATTGTTAGCATATGGATGCTTATGTTTGTTCTTTGTTTTTATACCCTGTATTTAGCTCTGGGAAGTTGGGGGGGGGAGGGGGAATGGGGGGGAGGGATAGGGAGGGTTAGGTAGGGGTGGGGGGAGGGGGGATTGTTAAAGTTAAAATGTACTTTAAAACTTTTCAATAAAAAAATAATAATAATATGGTTATTAAATTATTCTGGCTTCCCCATTGAATTCGCTTGTCAGAAGGTTGCAAAAGGTGATCACATGACCCCGGGACACTGCAATTGTCATAAATGCCAGTTGCCAAGTCATTGGATTTTGATCACATGACCACAAGGATGCTGCAATGGTCATAAGGGTGAAAAATGGTCATAAGTCACTTTTTCAGTGTTGTAACTTTTAATAGTCACTAAATGAATTGTTGTAAGTCAAGGACTACCTGCATTACTTTCTTAATCACTTGAATATTCAGGTTTCAGTGTGATTTACAATGTTAGTCTGCAGGTACAGGACAGAATTAGTGAGTTATTTCTCTAGTTCCCAGTCAGTATAACCCAATTTGCAGAATGTGTTTAGCCTATTTTTTCCCAAGAACTTTTTAGCTTACTTTTTAAAGTTTGAATATGGCCTTTCAAAATCTGGTTTCTCCAAGATGTCCACTGAGTTTTCTTGGTCTTTATGTGTGATGTGTTTCAGTGTATTACTGCCCAAACTTTAAAGGATGCCTTTAGAATCTAGATGGGGAATCTGGGCATTGCTGAATACAATATATTGCTGGACAGCAGTCCTAGTTGTATGCTTAATGGTGAGAGATACTGGTTGCTCTAGCCACTGTAATATTTAGAAGGCATTTAAGTTGCTAGCCCTGCTTTAGAAGGACTTTGGACAGGCAAGTACTGAGTGTTTAATCTTTTTTTTAATTTTAGGATGCCCAAAGCATCTTGGACCGGTAAGTTGATATCTTCTTGAAATGGCCAGGTCAATATTTATTTGTATGTGGATAGGTAGGTAGAAAGGTAGATAGACAAACAGATAGCTATGTATTGAAAACTGCCTGGTCTTCTGATATACAAAAAATGACATTTTGTTGTTGTTAGTTGTGAAGTCATGTCCGACCCATCGCGACCCCATGGACAACGTTCCTCCAGGCCTTCCTGTCCTCTACCATCTTCTGGAGTCTATTTAAGCTCATACCTACTGCTTCAGCCACTTCATTCTCTGTCGTCCCCTTCTTCTCTTGCCCTCAATCTTTCCCAGCATTAGGCTGTTCTCCAGTGAGTCCTTCTTTCTCATTAGGTGGCCAAAGTATTTGAGTTTCAACTTCAGGATCTGGCCTTCTAAAGAGCAGTCAGGGTTGATCTCCTCTAGGACTGACCGGTTTGATTGCCTTGCAGTTGAAGGGACTCGCAAGAGTCTTCTCCAGCACCTCAATTCTTTGGTGCTCAGCCTTTCTTATGGTCCAACTTTCACAGCCATACATTGCAACTGGGAAGACCATAGCCTTGACTATACATACTTTGTTGGCAGGGTGGGAAAAAGTCAGGTTGACTCATCCTGATTTATCAGGTCTTGTAAGATGCCAATTTTCATGAAGGCCCATATGTACCTGTGAAAATCCACCAGAATTTAGGATTACAAGATCTGGATTTGGGAATAATTGTATTTGACCACAGTATGGTTTTCCTAGTTGTGGCTTCTTTTCCTGCTTCATTTCTTCTATACATCAAGGAAATTTATAGGGAGAAACACATTTCTTTTGTCTCCTGGAGAAATTTCTGGATCAGACATAGTAAAATGAAGTCTGTCTTCTAAGTCTAGCTCTATTTTGTCCCTCGCTTTTTAAGAAAGCTTCTGAGAATTACTGGCTGGAAGGACAATTGACTACTGTCTATTTCTCTGCAGGTATCAGAAGAAGAAGAAATTTGAGAATCCAACGATCTTTCCACCAGAGACTAAACATGAAATCTGGGGACTGCAGGACTTCAGTGCTTTTCTGCCTGGTGCTGTGAAGCAATTTGAGGGTAATGGAAAGGGTTTGTCTCGATGCCACAACTGGAAAGTCAACCATAGTTTACAAAATGGACTTCACATACTCCCTAGGCTATTCTACAGTTCATATCTTTCCTCATTAAGAATAGTCTCAAAACAGTCCATTTCCTCTTGTTTGGGGATGAGACCTTCTGTGGGAAGGGGAGGACCCTATGTTGATTGAAGCAGAGAGGGAAGAACATAAAGCCTCTCCCACTGGTCCCATTCTGGATAATTCATTTACTTTTTTGGCCCTTTGATGGAGGGAAAATTGTGCTTGTTGGGGAAGGAGAAAGTAAGCCATTCTGATAGCACAAATAATGTTATCTAGTTTGGGTAGTGAAATGTCTGCAAGAAAACAACCAAGCCCAGAGAGTACCAAGGACCTCTCATTTCAACCCTGAGCTTCAAATATTCTCCTTTATTGAAAAAAGCCTGCTTATTGACTAAAACACACCTCACTTAAAGTAATCAAATCACTATGAAGATGTGACATAAATTCATTAAGCATGCAAACAACTATAGTATATAGCAGGGGTAGGCAACCTTGGCTCTTTTATGACTCGTGGACTTCAATTCCCAGAATTCCTGAGCCAGCCATGCTGAGGGGAAGGGAGAGGTTTCCATGCTGAGCCATGCTGGCTCAGGAATTCTGGGAGTTGAAGTACACGAGTCATAAAAGAGCCAAGGTTGCCTACCCCTGCTATATACTGAGCTTTCAGTATATTAGCCACTTGCTGAGCAGCCCTGATCAAAAGCAGAATGTACCTTACACACCTTTGGCTCATAACATTACACAATGCCTACCTCTTTATGTTTGTAAATTACAACATGGCAGCAAATGTTTTTCATTCAATAGGTTTGATAGTTTTTCTGGGTGACCTAATTTCTTATCCCATCCTATTAGGTCAGCATGGCAGCTATATTATATCTGAGATATCAGCAAATATAAGAATGTGGTTTAGTGGGCCACTGTCCCTGTCTGATTCTTCACTGTTGTTGTTGTTAGTTGCGAAGTCGTGTCCGACCCATCGCGACCCTATGGACAATGTTCCTCCAGGCCTTCCTGTCCTCTACCATATTCTGGAGTCCATTTAAGCTCACGCCTACTGCTTCAGTGACTCCATCCAGCCACCTCATTCTCTGTCGTCCCCTTCTTCTATTGCCCTCAATCTTTCCCAGCATTAGGCTCTTCTCCAGTGAGTCCTTCCTTCTCATTAGGTGGCCAAAGTATTTGAGTTTTAGCTTCAGAATCTGGCCTTCTAAAGAGCAGTCAGGGTTGATCTCCTCTAGGACTGACCGGTTTGATCGCCTTGCAGTCCAAGGGACTCGCAGGAGTCTTCTCCAGCACCATAGTTCAAAGGCATCAATTCTTTGGCGCTCAGCCTTTCGTATGGTCCAGCTTTCACTGCCATACATTGCAACTGGGAAGACCATAGCCTTGACTATACGCACTTTTGTTGACAGGGTGATATCTCTGCTTTTTAGTGTGCTGTCTAGATTTGCCATGGCTTTCCTCCCCAGGAGCAAGCGTCTTTTAATTTCTTGGCTACAGTCCCCATCTGCAGTGATCTTGGAGCCCAGGAAAATAAAATCTGTCACTACCTCCATTTCTTCCCCATCTATTTGCCAAGAATTGAGAGGGCCGGATGCCATGATCTTGGTTTTCTTAATGTTTAGTTTCAACCCAAGTTTTGCACTCTCCTTCTTCACTCGCAACAAGAGGCTCTTTAGTTCCTCTTCACTTTCTGCCATTAGAGTGGTATCATCTGCATATCTTAGGTTGTTGATGTTTCTTCCGGCAATCTTAATTCCAACTTTTGATTCATCTAGCCCTGCCTTTCTCATGATGTGCTCTGCATATAAGTTAAATAGGCAGGGCGACAGTATACAGCCTTGCCGGACTCCTTTCCCAATTTTGAACCAATCAGTGGTTCCGTGTCCAGTTCTCACTGTTGCTTCTTGGCCCACATATAGGTTTCTCAAGAGACAAATAAGATGGTCTGGTATGCCCATCTCTTTAAGGACTTGCCACAGTTTGTTATGATCCACACAATCAAAGGCTTTAGCATAGTCAATGAAGCAGAAGTAGATGTTTTTCTGGAACTCTCTAGCTTTCTCCATGATCCAGCGTATGTTGGCAATTTGATCTCTAGTTCCTCTGCCTCTTCGAAATCCTGCCTGTACTTCTGGTAGTTCTCGATCCACATACTGCTGGAGTCTAGCTTGTAGGATTTTAAGCATAACTTTACTAGCATGTGAAATGAGTGCAATGGTGCGATAGTTTGAACATTCTTTGGCACTGCCTTTCTTTGGAATTGGAATGTAAACTGATCTTTTCCAATCCTGTGGCCACTGTTGAGTTTTCCAAATTTGCTGGCAAATTGAGTGTAGCACTTTTACTGCATCGTCTTTTAAGATTTTGAATAGCTCAGCTGGAATACTGTCACCTCCACTAGCTTTGTTATTGCTCAGCTTTTCTAAGGCCCACTTCACTTCACATTCTAGGATGTCTGGCTCGAGGTCAGTGACCACCTCATTGTGATTATCAGGGACGTTAAGCTCATTCTTGTATAGTTCTTCTGTGTAATTTTGCCACCTCTTCTTAATCTCTTCTGCCTCTGTTAGGTCCCTGCCAGTTTGGTCCTTTATCATGCCCATTTTTGCATGAAACGTTCCCTTCATCTCTCCAATTTTCTTGAAAAGATCTCTGGTCCTCCCTATTCTATTGTTTTCTTCTATTTCTTTGCATTGTTCATTTAAGAAGGCATTCTTATCTCTTCTAGCTATTCTTTGGAATTCTGCATTTAATTGGGCATATCTTTCTTTTTCTCCCTTGCCTTTTGCTTCCCTTGTTTCCTCAGCTATTTGCAAAGCTTCCTCAGACAGCCATTTTGCTTTCTTGCATTTCTTTTTCTTTGGGATGGTTTTGGTTGCTACCTGTTATACAATGTTGCGAACCTCTGTCCATAGTTCTTCAGGCACTCTGTCTATCAGATCTAATTCCTTAAATCTATTTGTCACCTCTACTGTATATTCAACAGGGATATGATTTAATTCATACCTGACTGGCCTAGCGCTTTTCCCTACTTTCTTTAATTTAAGCCTAAACTTTGCAACAAGAAGCTCATGGTCTGAGCCACAGTCAGCTCCTGGTCTTGTTTTTACTGACTGTATAGAGCTTCTCCATCTTTGGCTGCAGAGCATATAGTCAATCTGATTTCTGTGTTGACCGTCTGGTGATGTCCATGTGTAAAGCCGTCTCTTGGGTTGTTGGAAAAGAGTGTTTGCTATGACCATCGTATTCTCTTGACAAAATTCTATCAGCCTGTGCCCTGCTTCATTTTGTACTCCAAGGCCAAACTTGCCTGTTATTCCAGTTATCTTTTGGCTTCCTACTTTAGCATTCCAATCTCCCATGATGATAAGGACATCATTTTTGGGTGTTAGTTCTATAAGGTGCTGTAGGGCTTCATAGAACCGGTCAATTTCATCCTCTTCAGCACTGGTGGTTGGGGCATAGACTTGGACTACTGTGATATTGAATGGTTTGCCTTGGATTCGAACTGAGATCATTCTGTCATTTTGAGGGTTGTATCCCAGTATTGCTTTTCCTACCTTTTTATTGACTATGAAGGCTACTCCATTTCTTCTGAGGGATTCTTGCCCGCAGTATTATACCTGATGGTTATCTGAATTAAATTCACCCATTCCTGTCCATTTTAGTTCGCTGATACCTAAGATGTCGATGTCTAGTCTTGTCATCTCTTGTTTGACCACGTCCAGCTTTCCTTGTTTCATGGATCTTACATTCCAGGTTCCTATGGAGAAAGAATCTTTACAGCATCTGACTTTCCTTTCACCACCAGACATATCCACAGCTGAGCGTCCTTTCGGCTTTGGCCCAGTCGCTTCATTCTTTCTGGCGCTACTAGTACTAGCCCTCTGCTCTTCCCCAGTAGCATATTGGACGCCTTCCGACCTGAGGGGCTCATCTTCCAGCGTCATATCGTTTTGCCTTTTGGTACTGTCCATAGGGTTTTCATGGCAAAGATACTGGAGTGGTTTGCCATTTCCTTCTCCAGTGGATCACGTTTTGTCAGAACTCTCTGCTATGACCTTTCCGTCTTGGGTGGCCCTGCGCGGCATAGCTCATAGCTTCATTGAATTACGCAAGCCCCTTCGCCACGACAAGGCAGTAATCCATGAAGGGGATTCTTCACTGTGTTGCCATTCAATTCAGCTTTTTTTGAATGTTTTGTTACAAGGATGCTTTAAGCTATTGGTGGGGGACAATATAATAATAATAATAATAATAATAATAATAATAATAATAATAATAATAATAATAATATAATAATATATAATATATAATATTATTATTATTATTATTATTATTATTATTATTATTAATAATAATAATAATAATAATAATAATAATAATAAGAAGAAGAAGAAGAAGAAGAAGAAGAAGAAGAAGAAGTTGGAAGGGACCTTGGAGGTCATCTGGTCCAACCCCCTGCTAAGGCAGGAAACCCTATACCATTTTAGAAAAATGGCTGTCCAGTCTCTTCTTAAAAACTTCCAGTGTTGGAGCATTCACCACTGGTTAGTTGTTCTAACTGTCAGGAAGTTTCTCCTTAGTTCTAGGTTGCTTTTCTCCTTGACTAGTTTCCATCCATTGCTTCTTGTCCTGCTTTCAGGTGCTTTGGAGAATAGCTTGGCTCCCTCTTCTTTGTGGCAGCCCCTGAGATATTGGAACACTGCTATCATGTCACCCCTCACCCTTCTCTTCATTAAACTACACATACCCAATTCCAGCAACCGTTCCCTATATGTTTTAGCCTCCAGCCCCCTAATCATCTTTGTTGCTCTTCTCTGTATTCTTTCTAGAGTCTCGACATCTTTTCTACATCGTGGTGACCAAAACTGGATGCAGTATTCCAGGTGTGGCCTTACCAAGGCATTGTAAAGTGGTATTAGTACTTCACGTAGGGTTGGTAGTGAATGTAGCTCACATATATGGAGTGGGGGAGCTCCTTTTAGTACCACATTGGTGTGGCCAGTGTAAGATAGTGAAGATCCTGGACTCAAAACAGAAGGTCCCTGAGTGTTTTGGGTCAATGTCGCTTTTTCACCAATGTATTGTGAGGGGTAATTTTATGGCAAAAAACCCCCAACAACAACAACAGAGGAAGTATATACTGTGTCGCCTTAGGGTACAAAACTAAAAAATACATTTTTTTTCTTCTTTCTTTCCAAGAAACTCTTGCATCTGGATATCTGCTGAAGAAACAAAATGGTAAATATCTGGCATCTATAGACAATGGACAATAAGGTGGCAGTGCCCATATTTCTTGTAGGAAGTTGAGGCTATTTTAACATGCATTTAGAAAGTGACATTATGTTTTTTTAATAAATGAATAACAGAGTTGGAAGGGACCTTGGAGATCTTCTAATCCAGGGGTGTCAAACTCAATTTCATTGAGGGCCGCATCAGCATTGCGGTTCCCCTCAGGGGGCTGGGTGGGTGTGGCCAGGGTGGGCGTGGCCTACTGGGTGGGCGTGGCTAGAGTGCGTATGGCCTACAGGGTGGGCATGACCAGCTCTACATCGTTCGCATCAAGGGTGCCTATTGGGGCCTGGGCAGGAGTGGGACAGATCTGAGGGTCTCTGGCAGAAGGGTCTCTGGGCCAGGGCCAAGGCAGTGGGGGCCGTTCCCTCACTGTTTCCAGGATGGCTTCGCGGGCCGCATGAAACCACTTCGCGGGCCGGATCTGGCCCCCAGGCCTTGTGTTTGACATGTTTGTTCTACTCCAACCCCCTGCTCAAGCTGGAGACCCTGTACCATTTCTGACACAAGTGGCTATTCAGCATCTTCTTGAAAGCCTCCAGCGACGAAGCATTGAATGAAGGTGCTGACTGCAGCTGAAAGTTTAAAATCTTTTTTTTTCCCCTCAAGAAGAGGAGAAGGAGAAGGATTTATTGAAAAGGGAGTTGCCCAAAAAAAGACCATTAGCTGTCAGTGGAGGGTGAGGGAAAAACCTGAATCCAATTTTGGGGTGGTTAAAGTTTTTAAGAAAGGATTCCCAGGAGGGAAAGGAATACAACAGGAGTCAATGCATAACTGCTGAGTTATGGATTATGTGTTATTCTGCTATTAAAATCTTATTTGATTTCACTATACTGCTCATTTAAGGGTTACTTATAGAGAAGGCCCTGAAGGATTTGCCACCAAAGATTACAAATTCAGAAAATACTGAAGTTTGTTCTGGGAGAAGGAAACCTTATTACATTAAAATAAAACCAACCAATCTTCTGAAAAACTATCTTGTGTCAGCCCTTGAACATTTGTTGGGAAAAGAGCAGGAGTGCCAGAAAGCTAAGAGCGGAGACAGGGAGTATGAGCTAGACTAGGGAGTAAAGAACGAGATGAAATACACGTGCCTTAAGTTGAGATCAGCTCCTAGTTATGGTAAGGTAAAGGTAAAGGTTCCCCTGCACATGCGTGCTAGTCATTTCCGACTCTAGGGGCCGGTGCTCATCTCCGTTTCAAAGCCGAAGAGCCAGCGCTTGTCCGAGGACGTCTCCGTGGTCATTTGGCCGGCATGACTAGATGCCAAAGGCGCACGGAACGCTGTTACCTTCCCACCGTAGTGGTCCCTATTTTTCTACTTGCATTTTTACATGCTTTCGAACTGCTAGGTTGGCAGAAGCTGGGACGCGTTAACACGCTCACTCTGCTACACGGCACTCAGGATTCGACCTGCCAAACTGCCGACCTTCTGATCAACAAGCTCAGCGTCCTCATGCCAACACTGTAAAGATACTTTGCCATTGCTTTCCTCAAGGATGTATGGTTGACTTCACAGTTTAGTCTACAACCCGGAGATTTTCTTGTGATCTAGTACTCTGACCTCATTTAATTTTGCCACAAGTTGCTGTTTTGAGAAACAACACCTGAATTTCCAAATCTAGGCCCTCTCATGCCTGCTGTTGGGCTCAACTATCTTCCCCCCCTCCCTCTTACTTTTGCAGAAGATACAACTCTGAAGCCAGACCCAACTCAGGTGAAACGGCTGAGACTAGGGAAGACCTGTCAAGATCCATGAAATATTTTGAAGGCAGATGACTCCTGACTAGTCACAGTGGGATGTCTGCAATGTAGATTTTCAAGAACTTCAGTGAAGGGAGAAGGCCTTGAAATTTTCAGCTGGGAAAATCAAGGAAATCCAATTGCTTCAACTCTTAGGAAAATCTTTTAAATCTATTCACCTACTTCAGATCTCCATTTTCTAGAGAGGCCTTTTATCTCTCCTCCTGATTTCCGCTTCTCTTTCACTTTTCTTCAAGGCTACACAGCCTCTGATCATCCTTCAGAGCATCTCTGTGTGGAGGAGGCAATGAAGGTCATGATGGCTGCCATGACTGTACAAGGCCCACCTCTTTTTATGTGTGTGCTGTTTCTGACCCATGTAAAAAAGAGTAGGACTTTGACCCCATGGTTTTGGCCACCATCTTGACTTTTTGACACCCCTTGCAGATGCTCCTGTTTTCATTTCAGCTTCCCTTCCTAAGTAGGATTAGCCATGGAGATGTTGTAGCTAAGTGTGGCCTGAATATAGGTTGGATCTGGGCATCTGTTACTTGTTCCTTAATGGGATCCCTCATAAATGAAGTTTCTTAAATGATTCCTTCTTAAAGGAGATCATCCTGACATGGAGAAAGGAGATAAATTTACTTTCAGTCAACTCTGGTGAAAAATGGGACATACCGGTACTTGTTCTTTTAAATTGTTTTAATTTGTCCTGTTCTTGTTTTGCAGTATTATGGGACACACTTGTTCTTTTAAAATGTGTTAATTTGTTTTGCACTTTTTCTTTTAAGTTGTGTTAATTTGTCCTGAATATTCCTTCCCCAAAAGCTTCTTGATTCTTGTTTTGCAGTATTATGGAACACACTTTTTCTTTTAAGTTGTGTTAATTTGTCCTGAATATTCCTTCCCCAAAAGCTTCTTGATTCTTGTTATACAGTGTTATGGGACACACTTTTTCTTTTAAGTTGTGTTAATTTCTCCTGAATATTCCTTCCCCAAAAGCTTCTTGATTCTTGTTTTGCGGTATTATGGGACACACTTTTTCTTTTAAGTTGTGTTAATTTGTCCTGAATATTCCTTCCCCAAAAGCCGCTTGATTCTTGTTTTGCAGTGTTATGGGACACACTTTTTCTTTTAAGTTGTGTTAATTTGTCCTGAATATTCCTTCCTCAAAAGCTTCTTGTTTCTTGTTTTGCAGTGTTATGGGACACACTTTTTCTTTTAAGTTGTGTTAATTTGTCCTGAATATTCCTTTCCCAAAAGCTTCTTGATTCTTGTTTTGCAGTGTTATGGGACACACTTTTTCTTTTAAGTTGTGTTAATTTGTCCTGAATATTCCTTTCCCAAAAGCTTCTTGATTCTTGTTTTGCAGTGTTTAGTATGGTTTTAATGTATTTTTAAACTAAAAATAAAGTAATCATTATATGTAATCAAGTACATCCTTGTAATGAATTGCAGATAAGGTATAATCATTGATGTCTTCTAAATCAGGGGTCCCCAACCTCCAGGCCGTGGACTGGTACCGGGCCACGGCATGCCAGCAAAAACAAGCAAAGCCCCATCTGTGGGATGCAGGCAGCACACTAAACCACACACCCTCTGGTTCATGGAAAAATCTCTCTCTACATAACCAGTCCCTGGTGCCCAAAAGTTTGGGGATCTCTGTTCTAAATCCATTCTCTGGGAATCACTGTTTTAACAACCAGACATTTCAATATCACTGTGATATGAAGCATTAATTATTTGGAGGCATAAAGAAAAGTAACTTAGGGCTTTTCAACCAGTGGTACGGGTACCACCTGTGGTATATTGACACCTGGCAAGTGGTACGCAACCATCCTAGAAAAGTAGTACTGGGGGAGGTGAATGAGCTGAATCGGTGGCAGCACTGCACAAGCCTGAATGAGAGATGGCTGGAGCTGCAGGGCTGTCAGAGCTCAGCAGAAGTGTCAGGATCAGTGCTACTTTCCAGCTGATTGGCGCTTCTTCGGGGCTGTCAAGGCTCAGCAGAAGCGCCAGGATCAGCGCCAGGCTCCAGCTGGAGCTCGGCACTGATCCTGGTGCTTCTGCTGAGCTCTGAAGCAGCAATCAGCTGGAAATCAGCACTGATCATGGCGCTTCTGCTGAGTCCAGAAGAAGCACCGATCAGCTGGAATGTTGCAGCATCTCCAGGGTCTTGTGATTTACATTCAGATGCTTGGCAACTGATTTATATTTATTTTTTAATTCCATTTATCCCGCCCTTCTCCGAAGACTCAAGGCGGCTTACAAACTTAGCAGTAGCCTTCATTCTATGTATATGCCTGCTTATTAGGGCTTTCACACCCACCCCAAGCGGCATTATTACAAAGTCAGCTTAATTGCCCCCAACAATCTGGGTCCTCATTTTACCTACCTCGGAAGGATGGAAGGCTGAGTCAACCTTGAGCCTGGTGGGATGCGAACCTGCACTAATTGCAGGCAGCTGGTGTTACTTAAGGAGGCATTAGCCCACTGCTCCACCAAGGCTATTTATGATGGTCACAGTGTCCCAGGATCATGTGAAGTGACCAAAACCTGCTGCAACCACCCAGCAGACAGGGGGGAGGAATAAAAACCAAATACCCCCCACCCTCGCTGCCAATCCTCAACAGAAATGCTCACAACAATGAAAACCTCAGACAGGAGGAAGAGCGCCACCGGGCAGGCAGGCAGGCGTCTTGCTCGGCTGTGGCTTGGGGGGCACTTTTTTCAGTGCCATTGTAACTTCGAATAGTCACTAAGCAAACTCTTGTAAGTCGAGGACTACCTCTACTTTATCACTTTTTTCCTTTTTTTGGTCAAGTTTTTGACACCTTGCTAGGTGACTGGTGGAACTTGGATGTTGCCATATCCTAAAAGTGGTACAATGAGTGAAAAGGTTGAAAAGCTTGTTCTAGTCCAACCATCTCCTGATGGTAGACCTTCTCATACTATCCTGGAAAAAATGCTGTTCATTTTGCTTTGAGAATCTGTAGTGATCCCTAAAGCTGATTCTCAGCTTATCTTTGTATACTTTTTTTCCCCAGGGCTGATGAGCACATTTTAAAATCTACTATACATCCATTTTCATTTTCTCAGAGGATGTCTCGGTCCAAAGATGATGGCAGAGGTTGTTCTATTTGACAGTTTGTTTTTTGTTAAAAACTTAAGGGAGAATAAAGCCTGGGCTGATATACCCTAACCATCGATTGGCAGGGACCCTGATGTGTTTGTTTGCTGGATGAAAGGACGCCTGGTAGACAAAGAACAAAAAGAAAATCTTACAGAGAATTCCCCTGCCTCTGATCATTTAATGCAGACATGTCAAACACAAGGCCCGGGGGCCGGATCTGGCCCGCGAAGTGGTTTCATGTGGCCCGTGAAGCCATCCTGGAAACAGTGAGGGAACAGCCCCCACTGCCTTGGCCCTGGCCCAGAGACCCTCCTCCTGCCAGAGACCCTCAGATCTGTCCCACTCCTGCCCAGGACCCCATAGGCACCCTTGATGCAAACGATGTAGAGCTGGCCACGCCTACCCAGTAGGCCATAAGCACTCTAGCCACGCCCATTCAGTAGGCCATGCCCACCCTGGCCATACCCACCCGGCCCCCTGAGGGCAACCGCAATGCTGATGCGACCCTCAATGAAATTGAGTTTGACACCCCTGATTTAATGGCTCAGCCAGGATGTTACACCGCGATCTACCAATGCCAGGAAAAGAAGCCTTTTTGTGATATTCACTGAAGCTATATGCCGAGAGGACAAGCAGAGGTGCTAATGGAAACCGTCTTGATAATTGAAAACGACATTTTTCGCTCCGTTATCGCATTAAGAAAATTTCCACCTCCGGCATTTGCACGCCTCCAAATTGGTCGTTGATGCCTCCTCCTGCGCAAGAAGCCCCGCCCACTTTCCTGGGTCGAAGTTCTTAAAAACGAAGGGTAGCCTTTGCGAAAAGAAAGGCGAAACGCCATTGGACATTGCTGTCGCCCGTCTTGCCCAATCAGGATTGGGCAACACACTCTCTCTCTCTCTCTCTCTCCTACGAAAAGAAAGACGAGACACTATAGGACAGTGCTATCGCTCACCTGGGCCAATCAGGATTGAGTAACGCTCTCAAGGGCCGGCGACAAATTAAAAACAGAGCCGCGGCGCAGAGGCTCTCGGGAGTTCTAATTGAATAGGGGCGGGATTGGGCGCCTCGCTTGTAAAAGCCGGGCTGAACGGCGTTTCGCGGGACTTTCGGTTTTACTGGGTTGGGAGGTTCTTATTGCTTGCGACCCAGTTTGTTACGCTTGCCTCTTGAGACCTCGAGGCGAGACTCTCCTTTCACTGGACTTGTTCTGGGCTTTGCGGGGTAAGTCCTCCCTTGTTCTGCTTTGGGGGCATGATAGCTCTCTCAATAAGCTGATAGTTGAACTGTAGATACACGCCTGCCCCCAAAGATGCTTGCCCTGATTTAGCGGTGTGCAGGATAGAGTCACTGAAAACCACCTGACAAGCCAGGTGCTCCCAATATGCTGTGAATTTTATCTCTTCCCTCCCCCCCCAAAGCAGGGAAAATATTTCAACAAATGACGGAAATTCAAAGTCTTAGAAGTAAGTATAGAACCGTCAACCCTAATTTTGCTATTAATGACATTGTGCTAGCCAGATATAACCAGTGCTTTTTTTGTAAAAGGAAAAGGTGCCGGAACTCTCACATGTCATACAACCTGCCTTGCCTACCCTACAAGGTTCCATCCAAAAAAGGTGCCGGAACTCCGTTCTGAGCGTTCTATGAGAAAAAAAAAGCCCTGGATATAACAAAATAAACCAAGCAGTTTCAGTGCATCTGGACTGCTAAAATGCAAAGGCTTTGAAGCTATTTATTTCTATCTTGATATGCTTGCCCTTCCTCCTCCTGGATAATATAGTATCAGGCTCTCTTTTGTATATCTTTTCCAAAAGTAAGCTTGAGGTCCCACACGATGCTAGATTGTGGTGTGTCTAATCCAGGGGTAGGCAACCTCGGCTCTTTTATGACTCATGGACTTCAACTCCCAGAATTCCTGAGCCAGCTTGGCTGGCTCAGGAATTCTGGGAGTTGAAGTCCATGAGTCATAAAAGAGCCGAGGTTGCCTAGCCGTGGTCTAATCTATTAAATAAAAGCACTCTTGATATTACTTAGCTACTTCATTGCCCAAATGAAACATCTGCAAGAAAACAACCAAGCTCACAGAGACCAAGGGCCTCTCATTTCAGTCCTGAGCTGCAGATATTTTTCTGTATTGTTATTGGTGGAATTTGTGTCAAGATGTAACCATGATTTAAAACATCATAGTGTCTGGGTTACTCAAATTGTTTAAGCCCATTCCAAACAAACCATATGAACCTCAGCCTGGGAAACAGGCTAACCCTAAATGCCTGTGGAGATTCTCAGTCATCCAGGTCATGGTTGTCCCAAAGGTGCTTTTTCCAAAAGGACTTTCTTGGGTTTTTTTCTTTGAAAACTTTTTGCTTTTCATCCAAGAAGCTTCTTGGATTTTAATACCAGCTTCTCATTCAGAAAGCTTCTTGGTTGAGAAGTGAACCATTTTCAAAAAAAAAAAAAAATAACCCAAGAAAGTCCAGTTGTCTTTTAGAAAAAACACCTTGGGACACTAGCCTTAAACATATACGATGTATGGATGAGTTTACTCATCTTATTTAAGCAAAATGTGAGTTGCTTTTTTCTGATTTAAATTTTGTGTGAATACATCACTATAATATATTAAATTAAGCCAAATTAAGTTGTGGCTTAGCATGATGTATGAAGCTGACCAATATTTTTAATATGTATTTTCAATTAAAACATTTTTGAATATCTTATAAGAAGTTTCCTACATTTGCACAATGTTTTTTTAAATCTCAGGGTGTGCTGGTTGTGCATCAATGCAATCTGCTTTCAGTAATTTTCTATATAAACCTATGTACACATTTTCTGGATTCAAACATTTTAATCTGCTAGGCTAGCTGGATGTGTTACTAGCTGGGATCACCCAGTATATTAAGCCAAACAAACCATATTTAACATTTAATGTATTGAACAAGGATTTTTCCCCCGTACAAACACCTCATATGATTCAGATAGAAAACTGTAGCCAAAAAAAGGGCTGGTATTAAATTATAGTAGTTATTAAAAGAGAAATATTTTTTTTATTCCTCTCAGATTGTAGCCTTAAAGCAGTGAAAGAAAAGTTACTTCAGGGGTCTGTAGAAATCAAAAGGAAATTTAAACAAATCTGGTCCAATGGAGGATGACAACCCCATGAAAAAATGTGTCTTGGAAGCAAACTCTTCCATTTGTGGCCGATATTGTAATAACCCTGTAATTCTTGACTGTGGACACATATTCTGCCAAGATTGCATTATGAAGTGCTGGAAAGAATCTCTAACAGAACTGGCCTGTCCTCAGTGCAAGCATATAATTGCTCAGGAAGACATCAGCCAAAACCATCAACTGGACCATGTGGTCAGATTACTCAAGCAGCTAAGAGATTGGGCAGAACGAGAGACCAAATCTTGTCAGCAACATTATGAACATTTGGAGCTGTTCTGTAAGAATGAGCAGGACCTTGTCTGTTCACTTTGTCTTGAATCTGAGGATCACCAGGCTCATGCGGTCATTTCTGTGGAAACAGCTGCTCTGGAGTTCAAGGTGGGGATTTTCCATTTATATTAAGATGTATGTGCATGTTGTGATTCAGGGTCAGCCTGTGGGTTCGGCAGTTGGGTCGGACGATTCAGAGGAGGAGGAGGGGGGTGTTGCAGAGGACAGCCCTGAGGCTTCGCAGAGCCCTCAGCCAGGCCCCTCCCATCTGGTTACAACGCAGACCCAGCTGTGTGAGCCTGACAGCGTGGATGAAGATGACCCACAGCTGGCCCTGTTTAAGGACGCCCGACGCAGGAGGCAGTCAATCAGGAGTAAACAGAGGAAGGCAATGGGGCACCTCGGAAGGAGGCAGAGAGAAGCCACGCCTTGAACTGTTTAAAAGGGGAATGTGTGGGAGGGCTGGTTTGCTGAAGGCAACTGTTTGAATAGCTCCTGTTTCATGGTTTTGCTCTGTTTGCTCTGTTTTGTGTCAATAAATTTGGCAGGCTTAGTTCCAGCCTCTTGCCTTTTTGTAAAGGGGTTGTCCCTGCCTTTTCTGCAGGGCTGGTAGGCTGGTACAGAACAGTGCATTTCTACTGTTACCCAACTGGATCTTGATATCCCACACAGGGAAACTTACATGCCCCTTTCAGAAAATAATTATAGGTAGTCCTTGACTATGACCATAATGGAATCACAGGTAGTTCTTAACTTATGACCATAACAATCAACACAAAAAAGGTTGTAAAAGTGGGTCAGTCATCTGGATGACCTGCTTTATGACCATATTGAATAATGACCATAATGCAGTCAGTCCATTATGGTTATCATTCATGACGGTCATAAAGCGGGTTATCCAGATAACTGACCCACTTTTACAACCTTTTTTTGTGATGGTTGTTAAGTGACTGCTGGGATCATTAAGCAAACTGATTGTTCGCCATAAGCAGGTTTTTCCAAAAATCAGAAATATATGGTGGCTTTCAGCAAAAGGGTCATAAAATGTCACTTGACTGCAGTATGCTACAAACAGCGGTAAATGCAGGTGTGTGTGTCAGTTGGCCATTGCAATGTCAGAACTGGATCATAGTTGGTTTTTTTAAAAATTTATCCCATTTATATCCCGCCCTTCTTCGAAGACTCAGGGCGGCTTACAATCTAAGCACAAATCAATGTGCTTAGCAATAGCCTTCATTCTATGTATATGCCTGCTTATTAGGGCTTTCCCCCCAGCAGCATTATTACAAAGTCAGCTTAATTGCCCCCAACAATCTGGGTCCTCATTTTACCTACCTGGGAAGGATGGAAGGCTGAGTCAACCTTGAGCCTGGTGGGATGCGAACCTGCACTAATTGCAGGCAGCTGGTGTTACTTAAGGAGGCATTAGCTCACTGCTCCACCAAGTTACTCCCAAAGAGGCTCATTGTAACTCCTATGGTTAATGAATGTCTCACAAAATGGATTTGGTTTAACCATTACTACAGATGAAAGCTAAGGTATTCTTTTACAGGTAAAAATGGAAATACTTCACTAAATGAGTATGTCTCAGTTCAGTTTTGATGTTAGTTCTTGTATTCCAATGCATTATTTTGGATAGTTGCTGTATAACATAGTTTTGCAAGGTATAATAGACATATTGCCAGGTATAGTAAGAGAAAGAAAAAAACTCTCTAGTCAAGATTTTGGGCAACTACATCAACAAATCCCAGGTTTCCTGGCAAGATTTTGTAAAGTAATTTGTCTCCTCTTTCCTGGGGCTGAGAGTGGACAACTGGATCAAGGTCACTCAGTCCGATTTCTAGCAATAACATTTGATTTGGGGGATGAATGGATATTTTCTATTCTGTGGTGTAATGTTCCCTTTTGTAGCTACATATAGATCTAATAGTTTACAGTTAATCCTTGTTTAAAGGCCACTCATTCAACGACATTTGAAATTACGATGCTGAACAAAGGAGATTTATGACCAGTTCTCATAGTTGTGACCGTTGCAGTATCCCCAAAGTTACATGGCTGCTTGGTGACTGGCTCACAGTTACAATGGTCTCAATGTTCTGTGATCATGTGATTGCCATTTGTGACCTGACAAGCAAAGTTAATTGGGAAACTGGCAGGTGGTTTCAAATGGTGGACATGTGACTTCAGGATGCTCTGACTGCAGGGTTCACCAAATGAGAGCAACCGGGACTGCCAAACTGCCGTCGTGGTGCAGTGGTTAGAATGCAGAACTGCAGGCTACTTCTGCTGATTGCCGGCTGCCTGCAATTCAGCAGTTCGATCCTGACCAGATCAAGGTTGACTCAGCCTTTCATCCTTCCGAGGTTGGTAAAATGAGGACCCAGATTGTTGGGGGTAATATGCTGACCCTGTAAACCACTTAAAGAAGGCTGTAAAGCACCGTGAACTGGTATATAAGTCTAAGTGCTATTGCTGTCATAAGTTGCTGTAGTCATGTGACATTGAGCTCCTGATCCCAATTACCGTTAGTAAGCCAGGATTACCTATACAGGTAGTCCTGACTTACAACTACAATTGAGCCCAAAATTTCTGGTATTAAGTGAATTTTGTCCCATTTTATGCCCTTGCCACAGTTGTTAAGTGAATCACAGCAATTAAGCTAGTGACACAGTTGTTAAGCGTATCTGACTTCCTCATTCACTTTGTCAGAAGTTCACAAAATATGATCACACGATCCCAGGACACTGCAGCCGTCATATATATGTCAGTTGCCAAGCACAGAATGCCGCAAAGGTTGTAAGTGTGAAAAATAGTCATAAGTCACTTTTTTCACTGCTGTTGTAACTTAAATGAACTGTTGTAAGTCGAGGACTACCCGTATTCTATTGCAATGAGGCAACATATTGGGATTGAATTGTGCAACTCTAATTCAGTATGATAGACTGGAGTGTTCAATGTTTTTGGTGGCTTGGTTGCAGTTCTGCTTATGTCAATGCTGCAAACATTGACATGTTTTTGCACTGACAATATAAGAGACAGCCTTTTGTTTAAACTGCTTCGGTTTGAATTTTGAAGGGAGGAAAATTTTCAAATGGCTATCTGAGAAGATAAGATTAGCCGTGCACAGAAGGGGAAGTGAAACTTCCTATGTAAAACTAATTGGTGAATGTGATTCATGACGTGTAATTAAGGGAGGGAAATTATACAGGATATGATGTATCAAAGGGAGGAGAGGTCAGATTCTAGCAACCCTCCTTGAGTGCCGATGTTTCGTTTCATTATTAAGACTTTTTAGAATGCTTCCATTTTGATTGTACTGTCTTATTTATTGGAACCATGACATGGGAAAAATGAAGAAATTGTCAGTTTGGGGTAAAAGCTTCAAGCTGGTGCAGTAATGGCAGGAGTTTTGCGTGACGGCTGGAGAATAAGAAAAATCAAAATAGATTAAGTATCTTTTTTGAGTAACACATTTTATTAAAAAACAACAAGCCTTTGGAAACTGCAGCTTCATCAGATGGAATGTCTAAGCTGATGTAAGATTTAAATTGGGGTGAGGTGGGGGATTAGATTTGGGAAAGTCAGGGTAGCTAGGCAGGTGCAGGTTACATATAAGATAGGTTATGATTATTTATCAGTTAACAGTTGCAATGTGTGTTTGTTGCATGTCCATTGATTAAAAAAACACCCATCTGGATAGAGTGATGATTGCTTGAGGAAAGAGATAGCAGATATTGTTACAGGTTCTTGACTTACAGCCACAAATGGGATTGGAATTTCAGATGTAAGTTGTGTTGGTTGTAAGTTGAGGCATCCAAGTGATTGGACCGAAGCAAATCATGCAGTCTTAAGTCTGAATTATGTGGTTGTGAATTGGGCATTTGTGTCAGAACACCAGCAAAAAATGTTGCAAATGGCTATCCAGTGACCACAGGATGCTGAGAATATCCATAGACATTTAATAACTTCCTGATTTTTCCCCCCTTTCAGAATTTATTTCTCAGTTGCCTGAATGTTCTGAAGAAGGAAAGAGATGAGATTTTGAAACTTCAATCAAACATGGAGTATGAATGCCAAACTCTGCTTGTAGGTGACCGTTTTAACTGGGAATAATAATAGTGCCTTTGAGTCAATCTTTATCTCTGGTAAATACAAGCTCAGGTCCATGGTATATGCAGTTTTTTTGGCAAGTTTTCTTGTCATCTTTTCCTAAGGCTGAGAGAGAGGGACCGGCGCAAAGTCCCCCAGCTGGCTTGGTGCCTAAGAGAAGACTTAGAACACTGTCTCCTGGTTTCTAGTCTGGTACTTTTAATCACTACATCAAATTGGTTCTAAACTGGGAAATGAGCAGCTGTAATTAAGCCATAGTATTCCCTATGACACTGTGGAAGTGAAAGTCGGACTTTGAAGAAGCAGATCAGAAAAAAATATTAACACTTTGAACTTTTCTGTTGGAGAAGACTCCTGACAATACTGTGGATATTTATTTATTTATTTATTTATTTATTTATTTATTTATTTATTTATTTATTTATTGAATTTATATACCGCCCTATTCCTGAAGGATAGCCAAGAAAACAAACCAACAGATCATTGAACAAATCAACCAGAGTTCTCACTCAAGGCACAAAGGACCAGAGTCAAATTATTCTTTTCTGGACATCTTATGCAAAGACCTAGCTCTCTGGGAAAGGCTCTAATGCTAGGAAAGGTGGAGGTTGTCAAGTTTGAAAAACGTTGGTTTAGAGCAGACATGTCACACTCGTGATGTCACATGATGTCACGCAACGTATCGGGACAGTTTTGCTATTGCTGGCAATGGGGGTGGGCGCGGCTTCCACGTGACGCATCTGGCCCGTGGTCGCAGTTTGACACCCCTGGTTTATATATGAACCAGATGAGAAGGAAGGACTCACTGGAGAAGAGCCTAATGCTGGGAAAGATTGAGGGCAATAGAAGAAGGGGACGACAGAGAATGAGGTGGCTGGATGGAGTCACTGAAGCAGTAGGCGTGAGCTTAAAAGGACTCCAGAAGATGGTAGAGGACAGGAAGGTCTGGAGGAACATTGTCCATAGGGTCGCGATGGGTCGGACACGACTTCGCAACTAACAACAACAACAACATGAACCAGATAATATGTCTGGAGTCATACCTTGCAATAAACTTGGTTTTGCTTAATTGTGTCCATTAAACCACAGATAGCTGGCTTTGCATAGCCCTTAAAATAAATTTTTAATATGGATTAGCATGATGTAGAATCCAGCTGCAATTTTCAGCAGTAGAGAGTGGGCATTGGTTTTAAGAATGCAGGAAAGGCGTTCAGTTGCCACTGTCAAACCTTGGCTTGACAATATTTTAGTCAAGTTATCTGCTCTGTATGTAACAATTTCAGCAAAGTTTATTAAGAAATTTAACATGAAGTGTTTTGACTATTCAAATGTTGCTTCTTTAAAAGTAAGTTAAAGGTGATGGGATTGGGACAGATTGTCTGCCTTTTCTTTGGTTTGTTATAGGAGCAGCTAGAAAGAAACAAAGAAACCGTGAAAACTGATTTTGAAGAGCTGCACCAGTTTCTTGAAGAACAAGAGGACTTTCTGATAACTAGGATGGAAGAGGTGGAAGATAACATTACACAGAAGAGAGAGCAACGTATTGACCAGACCTCAAAGGAGCTCTGCTCCCTGGAGGCTGTTATCTGGGAAATGCAGAAGAAATGCCAGCAACCAATAAATGAACTCCTACAGGTAAGATGATAGGCTAGAAATGGACAAGAATTCTTGCATCTATCCTTAGGCAGTGTTCCTTGGAGAAAGAATGGGCATAAACACAAAATTTATGGAGTGTGAGAGATTTGCATTGGTTTCTCTAGTTCACACTCTCTGCCTCCATTTTGTCCAATTCTTATTTAACGTTTCTGAAGTTCAGAGGCACAGTGTGAATATCCAGGATGTCAAAAGTATCCATTGAATGGCACTGAGATTCCTCTTCTTTTTCCTTCCCTCCATTCTAGGATACTGGAAGCACCTTGAAGAAGTAAGTGACCTACACTAGAAATTGAACTTCTGTAGGAAAAGAATGACTTGGTCTTGCTTGGGGCCAGGTGGGTCAGTGCAAAGGTGAACCAGAAGGATTGTAAAATTGCCTATCCATTGAGGGTTTATGTTGAAAGTCTGTTGAGATAACTCTTCCACTTGATCCTAAATTGCATATCCTAGAAAGTAGATTAGGATCTACCATTGGATCATAGTAAATCATATCCTTACCTCTTAGTGGTCCCACAGTGGCGACACCTTAAAAAAATCATCTTTTTTTGTGAAAGGATCCAGTAGTTTGATTTTGTTACTGATTACATATCTCAGACTGAATGGATGCTTAGACGACATCCATGGTGAGTCCCTAAAGTTTAGGTTGTTAACAAAGTGGCAGAATATCTGACTTGGGTGCAGAAGGTCACAGATTTTGTTTCTGGGTAGGTCTGGGGAAGTCTCTGCCTTGAAACCTGGAGAATGACTGCCTGCAATCTTAAATCTTAAAACAATCTAGTTTATGTACCATTGAAGTTGCGT
Source organism: Vipera ursinii (assembly GCF_947247035.1). Classification (NCBI taxonomy): domain Eukaryota; kingdom Metazoa; phylum Chordata; class Lepidosauria; order Squamata; family Viperidae; genus Vipera; species Vipera ursinii. The sequence continues at coordinate 20,347,066 of NC_139513.1, forward strand.
GTATATCTTGCCATCTTTCAAGAACAGTATTTTCTTCTGGGATTACTCACCTACTTGGGTGGAGATGGTCCCTTTCACCCAAGTAATGCAATCATTGCAGTTACTGAAGTGACATCTTACACTAAATTGTTGCTTTGACTATGTATATTAAGTGAATCCAGCCATTGTGGTTTGGATAAATGTAATTTATATACTAGCTCTATTTACAGTTACATTACTAGAATTTTGCAAGTCTGAAAGTACATCTCCTCCTCCTCCTCATCTTTACAGCACAAGAAACTAGGGAGGGTCTCTTGTAAGATGTTTGCCACATCCCCATTCCTTCTGTTGCCTGTCTGAGCACTGTCCATTCTGTGGCTCTTCCACCTGTTTTTCAAAATCATCTTTACATATTACATGTATGAACCAACTAACCAATTATGACTTAATAAACTGATGAAATCATGGCTTATCCTATGTGAATCCAAACTGGATACAGTAGTTATATTGAGATGGACTAATGCAGAGGTCCCCAACCTTTTGGGCATCAGGGACCAGTTCCGTAGAGAGAGATTTTTCCACGGGCCGGAGGGGACATGGTTTTGTGTGCTGCCAGCATCCCATGGATGGGGCTTTGCTTGTTTGTGCAGACCTGTTGCTGGCATGCTGGGGCCCGGTAGTGGTCCACGGACCAGGGGTTGGGGACCCCTGGACTAATGGATTTATTTAGTTATGAGACAGTTCCCTATGTTTCTCTCTTATTTATCAGGTAATTATATGACTCAGATTTGTCCCACAGCACTCACTGGTTTAGTTCACACCATCCTAGCTATAATGTGATGGTTTATTTTTGGCTTCATAAATGATGCAATCCTAGGCAATTATTTGCTAAGTTGGTGAGTTTTACGTAAGCAAATCCTGGCAACATGTGCCAAGTGAATTAGTCACACTCTCTAAAATGCTTTTGTTCCTCATTTTTCCTTATGTGATTGTCCATGTGCATTCTGAATTTCATGGTTTGGTAAGTGACTTTTATGTTTCTCCAGGTTCTTGACAAAAGACATTTTTGGTAGCCCTGTGATGTTTCCACTGGAGCTAAAATGGGAACTCTGGGACCTGTGTGATTTAAGTGCTATTTTGAAGAATGCCGTGAAGCAATTTAAAGGTTGGAAATATGAATCAGAGGACAGTACTCCAATTCTTTCTTTGTTTAATATTAATTGCCCTAAAAAGATCACACAACAGAGTATCTAAAATCAGCCTCAATAAACACTGAGGAGTCGTGAATTACAGTTGCCGTCAAAAAATCAATTCCATCTTTGCTATAGTCATAGACCAAAATACTCAAGACACTGGTTATTAAAATATAAAACAAGCAGCAACCACAGTATGTTCTGATAATTAGCATAAGCATCCTGACACTCACTTCAAAGTTCATTTTTGTAATTGGGGGCTACAACTATACAATGGATTTGGCAACTAAAAAGGGACCTTAGATTTTCTATCTGCTGAAAACTCAAGTAGATAGTTTGTTTGAATGGTCTGGATATTTTAAAAAGTGATTGAATTAAAATAAATCAGAAATTAACAGTGAAATTGACAGTACTGAGTACAGTGGTACCTTGGTACTTATAATTAATTGGTTCCAGGAGACGTGATGAGTACCAAAAATAATGAGTACCAAACAATTTTTCCAATAAGGAATAATATAGTGAGTCACAAGGCAGCTGATACCCATTATAGTAAAATCAAATATATACTTGACAGAAACTCTCTTGCATTCTAGAAATCAAGCCCATTTATTTATTTATTATTATTTATGGAAATGTTACACATCAAAACACATACTGATACATAAAAATAATAAAATATAATTTACAGATGAGGATTCTCTTTAGAAACCAAGTATCATAATTTATTTTTTTTATAATTTTTTAAATTAATTTTCCAATATTGTATCTTTGAAAATCAATGTGGTGTCTGGGTTACAATAGTTCCATTTCATACAGGAACATGTTATTACAAATCTCCAATTTGTTGTAGCCAATATTTCCTCTCTTTTCCTTTAATACATATTGTCTCTTAACTAAATTAACATACTTCTTATTTTATCTATCAGTTATTTAGTGGTTTCCTTGCATTTCTCAATACTTTTATATATTTTATTTATTTTAATTCCATCTTTAAAGCATCAATCACCTTATAAATTTTCCCAGCTTTAATTCTGCATTAATATTAAAGTTAAATGTTTGAAGTTTCTCATTTTCATATTTCTACGTGACCCCATTTCCCTTTATCACAGTTCTCTCCAATGCCTAATAATCTATATACACATCCTATCTATCTCATTTCCATATCAACAGGTTAATAAGAATATAATATTCTTGTTTTCATTATAATTTCCACATACTATAAATTCAATAACCAAAATTTCTCCCATTTAATACATCCTTTCTCTTCTCCTTTATATCTGCCCTCTTGTGCTTAGAATTGTAAATTTATTTTTATCACTACATCCAAGTATATTAGTTACATTATATCACATTTAACATAAATACGTCTTAGTCAATTTCTTTTAAACAGTCAATATTTCAATTTATTGATATTCACACATCTAAGTTTTTTAATTAGCCAGTATTTTTATCTGCACATCAAAACAGTGTCTCATAATCCAAGTACAATCCTGTCTATTTTGATATTTTCCATTTCGGGCCTCTTAAATATGTCCATTCTTCTTCAATCTTATTCTGCCTTTTTTCCTTTGCCATGTCATTTTCCGTTTCTTTGCTTCATCAAAGAGTTCTTGTATTGTGGTAATGTATTGAAGTGACCCTCCAATCTCCATTTTTGAAGGGTTGAGGGGTCTGATAGAAGTACCAAATCTTCTCATTCTTTTCTCCTCTTGGCGTAATTGTCCTGGACTGTCTATTTTTTCTTCCATCTGTTTCTCATTTTGATCTTCAAATTCCTTCTGCTTTATATAACGTATTTTTTCCTCCATCCATTTTGTCAGGTTTTTCTCCAAGTTTTCTCTTGTCTGTGCTTGTTGAGTAGTTAAATCTTCTGTCAGAGTATTTGATTGTTCAATGTCTTCTGTTATGTTCTGTACCAATAAATTATTAGTTATAGTCACAGTTTGGGTTTGCTTATCCAAGATGCTTTCTAGTTTTTCCCAAAAAACTCTTATTTCATCACTGGCTGTAGAAAGGAACTGATAAGTGTGGCAGGTTATTTTCATCATAGCATAGATTTGTTTTTGTATTTCTTCCATGGTGGACTCTCACATCTGGTGTTCAAGGTTAGCCTTATCTTGTTTTCTAAAGTGTCAGCCAAGTCTCTCTCTCTTTTTTTAGGGTGTCAGATTGCAATTTCAGGTTTAGCCAAAAGATGTCCCCCAAGTGCTTAGAAAATTCTTTTCTTTTAGGGAACTGCCTGTTAATATCTTTTCAATTGTTCTTCTGTTTTAGAAGAACAGAGCCAAATTTTCAAATAAGGATAGGAAGTAAGGAGTAAATAGTCAAAAGCTTTTAGTCCACAAGTTTTTTTTTAAAGGAATAAAGTTCTAGTTGAGGTCTAATTCATTTTTTCAACGTTTCTTTTTAAATCACGCCTGGAGGCTCAATCACTGCTGTTTCTGAAGGGAGAGTTGAAATCCCCCCTCCCTCTCCGCAGGGGGGAAGGTACTTAGCAGCTTATTTAGGTGAAAAGAAGAAGATTGGAGTATAAGAGAGGTTGATCTTACCTGGTTTCTTCCACACTGCTTTAATGTTGCCTGGTGGTAAGTGTGACTTTGGCTGTCTGCACCCTAGTGACCAGCCATGTTGCTATGGCCGGTCTTTCGTCCGCCGGTTCGAAGGGAATGCAGGCACTAACGGGAGAGTTGCGGCTCCCCCACATTTCTTCAAAAGTCCCTTCTTACTGGTCGCCCCTCCAGGGCGACTCTTCAGCCCTTTTAGGACCCCCTAGTGATGCGAACCTGGACCTGGAAGACGAGAGCCGTCCTCCAAGCATCCATAACAGCCGCTTCAGCAAACCGGAAGTCCTCTCCAAGTATCATAATTTAATTAAGCAAAACACTGCTGTTAGTTCTCAACCAGATTAAATTTTAAAGTTTAAAAAGTTGTTTAAAAAGTTTAAAAAGTTAAGTTCCCATCTTTCCTACTTCAAATATTTCAATGTCTGTGTTTGCCCAAAGTTGGATATTTCTAAGTCCCACAACCAGCCTAACCTGTTACCTTTCTGTGACAAAAGGGGAAGTGGGTGGGGCTTCCTTACAAGTGGTCCTCGACTAACAACTACAATTGAACTTTCACTGCTAAGCAAGAGTTGCTAAGTGAGTTTTGCCCATTTTACAATCTTTTTGGTCATAGTTGTTAAGTGAATCATTGCAGATGTTAAGTTAGTAAACACATTTGTCAAGTGAATCTTCCCCATTGACTTTGCTTGTCAGAAAGTCACAAAAAACGATGGCGTGACCTTGGGATGCTGCAGAAGTTATAAATACATTCCAGTTGCCAAGCATCCAAATTTTGATCACGTGACCATGGAGATGCTGCAATGGTCGTAAGTGTGAAAAACGATCATAAGTCACTTTTTTTCAGTGCCGTCGTAAAATCAAATGCCCACTAAATGAGGACTACCTGTATGCAACTAATTAGAAGGGTTCTAAACTTTTGAAATTTGCTGCCAAATTATATTAATGTTACAATGAAAAAATGTTAGTCATATTAATGGTAGGTAATGTAAGTTAAATTTAAATTGAATCACATTTGGTTTTGCCCTGATCTCAGCCATTTCTGTGTTGGCTCCCAACAGTTTATTTATTTATTTATTTATTTATTTTAATTCCATTTATATCCCGCCCTTCTCCGAAGACTCAGGGCGGCTTACAAGCTTAGCAGTAGCAGTTAATTGAAATATAGCCTACAACACTCCTTTAAAAAGCCAAGTCCAGCCATTAGCTCGCAAAACTTGTCCTCATCTCTAACACTGTTCATTCTTACTTTTTTCTCCACCAGATGCAATGGACTCTGGATATCCACTGTGCAAAGGTATGTTTCCGGGGCCAAGAAAGGGTCACATTCCTAAGCCTGATTAGGTTTTGGCAGTGAGGCTCCATAGGTAGGCTGTTAGTCAAGTCAAGATGTTAGCCACAATGGTGGGATGAAAACTCCACCTTTTTATGTGAACTGTTGACATCTAGGTTTGTTTGTATAACTAGGCATCTTTGTGGTCCCTCCTAACTCTATAACCTTACAATGCAAACATGGGTTCTCCATGAGAATTTGGAAAGGGCTGTAAAAAGTGCCACATCTGTTTATAGGATAGACTAGATCAGGAAGGCACCTTGGAGGTCTTCTAGTCCAGCCCCCTGCCCAAGCAGGAGAACCTATATCATTTCAGACAAGTGACTGTCCAGTCTCTTCTTAAAGACCTCCAGTGATGGAGTGCCCACGATTTCTGAAGGCAAAGCTGTTAGGGGGATGTAAAAGATGTATAAAAATAACTGAGAACCATCATTGTCTTTTCAACAACTTCTTGTACTTTTTAAGGGTATCTGCGGGTCTTTACGTCATGGGCCATTTGAATCTTAGAAGGAATATTTCTGAATGATATTGGAAGAGCACCGTCCCCAGAAAGGATAACAGATAGTCCTCAACTTACAACCATTCCTTTTGTGACTGTTCAAAGTTACAATGGCACTGTAAAAAGTGACTTATGGTCATTTTTCACATTAACGACCTTTGCAGCATCCCCATAGTCACATGATCAAAATTTGGATGCTTGGCACCTGGCTCTTATTTATGACGATTGCAGTGTCCTGAGGTCATGTGATCATCTTCTGCAACCTTCTGACAAGCTAAGTCAATGGGGAACACGGATTCACTTATCAACCGTGTTACTAGCTTAACTACAATGATTCATTTAACAACTGGCAAGAAAGGTAATAAAATAGGGCAAAACTCATTTAACAGATATCTCGCATAGCAACCTAAATTATGGGCTCAGTAATGTTCATAGATCAAGGATTACCTGTATCCAGAGTCATATTCTGTTTATTAATATGTCTAGGTTCAGGAGATGAGTTTTGATCACCTCTGGTATTCTGCTCATGCTTGCTTTTCTCTTTTTCCCCCCTTGTAGCCCAAGTGACTTTGGATCCAGACACGGCTCATCCTAAACTCATTCTATCTGAGAATCGGAAAAGCATGATCCTGGGAAACTGGCCTAGACTTCATTCCCATTGCTCTAAAAGATTTGATCAGTGTCTTTTTGTGCTGGGAAAGCAGAAATTCAAGACAGGCAGGTGTTATTGGGAAGTCACTGTAGGCAATGAGGATGGCTGGGGCCTGGGAGTTGCCAGGGCCTCTGTGAAGCGCAAAGGCATTGTCTCCCTAGATCCTGCAGAAGGAATCTGGGCGTTGGCGAAGTGGGGAGACCACTGTAGAGTTCTCCTCTCTCCTCTTTTCCCCGCTCTGCCTATGAAGTGCGATCTCCAGAGGATCCGAGTATCTCTGAATTATATTGGAGGTCGGCTGTCCTTTTTTGATGCAGATAGTGGGATTCTGTTGTTTGCCTTTACAGGGGCTTCATTTTCTGGAGAACCACTTCACCCTTTCTTTTGGCTTCAGGGAAAAGCTCAACTCATTCTCTGTTATTAAAATGGTTCGACCTTGCTTGTAGGCCATACACTTCCCAGCACCATCACCTTCATAATTTTCAATCCAAATTTTGGTTTCCTTCTACCTCATTTCCATATCATCCCAATGTTCCAGCTGTTGAGGATTGGAAAGGCCTAATGTTTAAGAGGGCTTGATTAATAAAGCAGCCATCCTTGGTCTGGTTTGTTGGAGAAGAACATCTGGAATTCTCAACGTTGAAATCCAATCCACCCAGAAGATACCTAGTTGTGGATGGATGATGTAAGAACCTTTTCAAAATCTCTAAGAGAGGGTGATCCTTAACTTGGGTTTTATCAGGGATTAGTAATATTTGAAAAGCTGGGAGCCACAATTCATGTCGCCCAAACTTCTAAAAGGCTGCAGGAGGGCTGATTTCAGCATGCTGAGGACTGTGTGAGAGTTGTAAGCTGCTTTCTCAATTTTTCTCACTCTCTTTCGTGTAAACCAGAGGGATATGGTTACCTAAAGCAGCAGCACCCTAATCTTTTGGGGAATAGGGACCAGTTCTGTGGAGCGTGATTATTTTTATGAACCTGGAGTGGTGATTTCACATGCTGGCTGGATCCAACGCATGTGCAGATGGTGCTTTGCTCGCTTGTATTTTTTCTACTGGTTTTTTTTTACATTTATGGACATTGAATGTTCTACAATAAATAAAAGATTCCCTTTCTTTTTCTTTTTTATAATATTTTATTAGTTTTCTAATTTTACAATTAAACATTTAAAAAAATGTGGTGACTGGGTAATCAATAATTCAATAACATATATAAATCTTTAGCACAAAACTCAAGTTACAACATCAGATATTTCCTCTCTTTCCCCCTTAATATCTACAATCTCCTATTGGGCTAATATAGTTCTTATTATTATCAACTAAGTAAAGCCATTTTTGTTACATTTATCAATAATTTTTAGCTTATACATTATTGTGTTTGCATTTTATCCTTTTATATATAATCAATGTCCTGATATTGCTTTTTCCCAAGCTTTAATTTCCCATCAATATTCAAATTAACATTTGGTATATTATAATTTCCAAGCTTTAGGTGACCAGAGTTTCCTTTATCTCAACTTCTTCATTTTCCCTTTTTATAACAAAATTTAATATTCTAAATACACATCTTATCTATTTGCATATAATATTCTATTTTCTGAAAGTTATCTATTTTCCACCATATTAAGCCAAAAGTCTATTACTCTTATTACACATCTTACCTATTCAATTATAATGTTACTTTATTTTCTAAAAATTATCCATATTCAACCCTCTAATCCAGGGGTGTCAAACTCAATTTCATTGAGGGCCGCATCAGCATTGCGGTTGCCCTCAGGGGGCCGGGTGGGTATGGCCTGGGTGGGCGTGGCCTACTGGGTGGGCGTGGCTAGAGTGCGTATGGCCTACTGGGTGGGCGTGGCCAGCTCTACATTGTTTGCATCAAGGGTGCCTATGGGGCCCTGGGCAGGAGTGGGACAGATCTGAGGGTCTCTGGCAAAAGGAGGGTCTCTGGACCAGGGCCAAGGCAGTGGGGGCCGTTCCCTCACTGTTTCCAGGATGGCTTCACGGGCCACATGAAACCACTTCGCGGGCCGCATCCGGCCCCCGGGCCTTGTGTTTGACATATCTGCTCTAATCGGTATTAAGTTCCAAGTTTTTATAATAGTTTTTTGAGGTTTATTTCTTTCCTTTTTATATAAAAACCAATGTCTCCAGGAAGAATAGGAAAAACTTAGTCTCCCAATTTCAAAGATATATGCATCCAATTAGATTAAAGTTGTTTTTATAATTGCTTTGTTTCCCCTGGGTAGTCAGTTGCTGCTGTTCTTAGAGGGTGGGGTGGAAATTCCCCTCCCTCTCTCCTCACAGGGGGAAAAATACTTTAGGCAGCTTTTGCAGGAAAAGATATTTAAAGTCTTAAAGAGAAGATCAGATCTCACCCAGTTTCATCCGTGTTGCTTTAAAGGTGCTAGATAGTAATTTGGAGGGCTGCCCCAGATCAAGCGGAAGGGCTGCTGCCCTCCTGTGATCAAGTGGGGGTCCCCTCCTTGCCCGTTGCCCCTACAGGGTGACTTTCAACCCTTTCCAGGGTCCCCCAGTGGGATAGAATCAGACGCAAAAGACAGAGCTTGTCTTCATGCATCCACAGGCTCTGTGATAACAAACCGGAAATCAAAGTTTCCCTTTCTTGTAGGCTTCCTGTGCTTTCCAAAATACAGAGCTCTCTGCATCTAGAAACACACTTGTTCTTGATGATTGCTCCATAAAAGCATATTGGATAATCTATATCCTTCTATTGCCTGCAAAATAGCCTAAGCTGAAACAGATATTCCACTGAAAGGGGCAGATACACATGTGGTAGGACTAAGCATACCAGCTTCATACCAGAAAGAGCCATGGCGGCACAGTAGTTAGAAGCAGTATTGCAGGCTAACTGCCAACTGCAAGCAGTTCAATCCTGACCAGCTCAAGGTTGACTCAGCCTTCCATCCTTCTAAGGTCAGTAAAATGAGCACCCAGATTGTTGGGGGTAATATGCTTACTCTGTAAACATCTGATAGCTGTAAAGCACTATGAAGTGATATATAAATCTAAGTGCTATTGCTGTTCATATCACTACAGCATAGTCTTTCATGCATTATATGTCACATCTTTTACCCAACCCCTTCACTGGTGTTCCATTCCATGTAGTGTTTTCCTGTAGAGTTAAGCAAATGTTAAAAATAAAGACCTGAGCTGCAGTCTTTCATCACCTCTGTTATTCCATAAGGGCTTACGTGGCGCTCCAAATCTATCAATCATTGATAGAATAACTGAAAGAGAGGAGATTCTCTGGATGAGGGCAGCAAACAGGCTTGGCTGCTGGACCTTCAAAAATTGGGCTTGGTGCATTTTATAAATGGTATCTGAGTTTTGCAACAGGACATTGACTCACAAGGTAGATTCTCAGGATCTTAGCTTTATAGAATGATGTGAACATGTTTGAGATGAAACTGGGATTTGGTTGTGCTAGGAGTACACTAGTTGCCAAGTAGTCCGCCATTGGTGGAGGTATAAACTAGGCCTGGTTTTTATTTAATATCTACACTGCCCATCTCACCTAAATTACTCTGGGCAGTTTATAAAGGTAAATGCTGGCTAGTCGTTTCCAACTCTAGGGGCTGATGCTCATCTCCGTTTCAAAGCCGAAGAGCCAGTGCTTGTCCGAGGACGACTCCGTGGTCATGTGGCCGGCATGACTAGATGCCAAAGGCACACGGAACACTGTTACCTTCCCACGGTAGTGGTCCCTATTTTTCTACTTGCATTTTTACGTGCTTTCGAACTGCTAGGTTGGCAGAAGCTGGGACGAGTAACAGGCACTCACTCTGTTACATGGCACTCAGGATTCGACGCGCCAAACTGCCGACCTTCTGATCGACAAGCTCAGCGTCCTAACCCACTGAGCCACCGCTTCCCCCTGTTGGGCAGTTTATAACAATGTAACAAAATAATATAAACACATGAATAAAAGCATAGATTAAAAAGACCAAACTTTTTTTTTTTAAAAAATGTTAGTCTCCATCTTCTGTGTCTTGACTAAAAGGCAAGCAGAAATCAATATTCTGGCACAGTGGTTACAATGCAGTGTTGCAGGATAATTCTGCCCATAGTCTTTGATCCTGATGAGGCTCAAGGTTGACTCAACTTTCCATCCTTCCAAGGTCATCAAAATGAGGATCCAGATTGTTCAGAATATGCTGATTCTATAAACCATTCAGAGAGTGCTGTATAGCAGGGGTCCCCAGCCCCTAGTCCGTGGACCGGTACCAGGCTGCTGCATGCCAGCAACTAGTCTGCACAAGCAAAGCCCCATCCCAGGGATGCAGGCAGCACACAAAACCATGCCCCCTCCGGTCCGTGGAAAAACCTCTCTCCACATAATCAGTCCCTGATGCCCAAAATGTTGGGGACCTTTGCTGTATACCAATATGGAGCAGTATATAAGTCTAAGTGACTTTGATAAGACTTGAACTCATAACAATATAAGAGTTGAAAGGAACTTTGGAGGTCTTATAATTCACTGCTTTTCAACCTTTTCAGAGATTGTACCACTTTTAAGATATGGCAATATTCGAGTACCACCAGTCACCTACAAGGTGGGCATGGCCTGCTCGATTCCACTCACTGGACATAGCTGACTTGAGACAACTGTGTCAGAATGGAACACGTCACACTGGCTAACCCACAGCTACCTCCTTCAGAGCCTTCCTGATCCTGAAGGTGTGTTGGATAGAGTAGCCCGGGGGTGTAAAACTCGCAACGTCACATGATGTGTCACAATGTATCGTGACTTTTTTTCCATTGCTAGCAATGGGGTGGGTGCAGTTTTGGCATGACACATCTGGCCCATGGGCCAGCAGTTTGACACCCCTGGATTAGCCACTTTGAGTTATTTGTAAAAAGGCAGGAAGGGGGCCAAGCAGAAAATAACTTCAGAGGTATACTTGATCTTGAATATCCTTATCTAAAGACCAGACAGCCTTTCATTCAGATTAAATATTCGACATGGGTATAGCCCTTTTCATTTGGATTGTGGTAACATTCTCTACATGTGGCCATTTGTTAAGAACTTAGGAACAAAAAGCATTCTAGTTTGTTCTTTGTGGACCACATTACACATATCTGACATTGACAATATTGATTTCCCATTCATGTTTAGATCCAACTCCAGCTCCTGAGCTGTACATTTAAAATCTGAGCAATATTAGTAAAACCAAAATCTTAATTTATTCTTACAGGTTTCTTGATTATTAATTGTATTATTATTATTACAAATTTTACTTTGGGCTTGATTAGTAATTTGACATATTGCTTGGTCTTGTATTAATTTTGTGTTGTTGCAGACAGCTGGACAAATTCAAGGACGGAAGGACTATGCAAATTTCAGTAAGGTCTACTGTATTTAATATTAGTCTGTGTTAAGTACAGAACCTTGGAAATGGTGAATTTCCTTTGAGTTGAAGTACTTCGTTCCTGTTTTCTAGTTGTCATTTATGAAATAAGCTGTCAACTGACTGGTTGCAGGGAAAGGAAGGATGTGTGTAGAAAAAAAAATAGTTGCCAAATCTCTGTTTGAACATCTCCTTTGATTGTGTGGCTATCATCTTGACTTTTTTGACCATCTCTTGTGGACGTTCCTGACTGCTCATGTGTATTCTTCCTTCACTCCTTTATCAGCCTCCCCACAATCTCTCACAAATTGTAATTTTTATTCCTTGTATTAATTCTCCCACACTCAGTAGTTGTAATCTGCCTCCCTCAAGGTGGAAAAGTTGGTTATAAGAAAAAGATAAAACCAGCTTCTCTTAAGAAGAAAAAATGGCATTCTTCAAACAGTTCAAGTTAGCCCTTGATTTACTAAAATATATTTCTCTTCACAGAAATAATTGAAGTTCCTTTTGTCTCATATGACACTGGGTAAAAACCTCTATTGGGTCATAAGTAAAAATTAACTAAATGAAGACTTTGCCCAACATGGAAAAGCAGGACACTGAATTTGTTAGGCTGGTGCCCACCAGCCTTTTGGGCACCGGGGACTGGTTCCATGGATAGAAGTTCTTCCGCAGACTGGAGAGGGTGTGATTTTGCATGCTGCCTGCATCCCATAGATGGGGCTTTGCTTGTTCGTGTGGACTGGTTTCTGGTTTTCACGGACTGGGAGTTGGGGTTCAAATACCTCAACAACCAGTTCTCTGCACGGATGCTGCTTCTGGAAGTCCATTCTGGGCTCTCAAGGCTCAGAACAGACTTCTGGAATTGGCATCCACGCACTTCCGGTGGGCCATTCTGTGTCTGGGAGGCCTCCCCAGCTCAGAACGGGCTTCTGGAAGTGGCATCCACACACTTCCGGTGGTCTGTTTTGGGCCATGAGAAAAAGGGCTTAGGACTTCAGCTGGTTTGCTGAAGTCAACAAAAAAATAGCTACTGGTTCGGCTCAACTGGTGTGAAGCAGCTGAATCCCACCACTTTCTGGCTTCCTTGAACAAAGATTTTCTGTGTTACAGAATTCTAGTTCATAATAAAGTTCTTGTGGTGAAGAACAGATAGTGTCACAAAGCTCTTTCTGGTTCACTACTGAGACTGATCTCTTGTATTTTATTTATGACTTGGATGTTCTTTTATCAAATTTGCAGATGACTCAAAAATGACTAGAATAGCAAACGCAGCAAGAAACCAACACATTCAAAATGATTTAAAACTGATAAAGGAAATTTAGACTGCATCATCAAATATAATTTCCAAATGACAAGAAATAATACTTCCAGTTTATTTTATGCTAATCAGATCATGTGATCACTACTTCCAAATACCATACTGAAATTCAGAGAAACTGAAAAGTCAAAGGAATAAATTATGATCAGGGAAAGATGATAATATATTGGAGGATTAAAAAAGCAGTTTCAGGCTAATAGTGTGTTTATGAGTACTGTGAGCTGTTAAGGCTATTGTTTACTGGCATTTAAGGAAGTGTAGAGGTGACAAAATTCAAAATAGCCTGAATACCACTGTCAGATTTTTTATAATATGCATTATGGTTGCCATAATGTGCCAGGCCATCATACATCATGTATATTGATTTTTTATCGGCCTATCTTCCTACCTCACCTTATTTATCCAAGCCTCCAGCCTTTCATCTATGTAAAAAATTGGGTTCCCTTTTAGAATTCACTAACAGGTGCTCCTTGGTGTTCACATCAGGTCTCATGATGATTATGTAGCATTTGGGGATAAAGATACAGCCCATTAAGCCCAGGCTGGAGGCCAGGATAGAGAAGATCTGCACAGCTATCATGTGTTTTCCTTTGGTGCTCAGGTAGGTGGGGACAAAGGAAACCCAAACACTGCAGAAAACCAACATGCTGAAGGTGATCAACTTGGCTTCGTTGAAGGTCCCTGGCAGCTTGCGTGCTAGGAAAGCCACCAAGAAGCAGATGGCAGCCAGAAGGCCCATGTAACCTAGTGCAGTGTAGAACATGATGACTGACCCTTCATTACATTGCAGCAGGATGTATCCTGGTTGAGAATGCATGTCCGAGTCTGGGAATGGGGGAGAGATTCCTAGCCATACTATGCATATGCCTACCTGAATCCCAGAACAGGATATAACAATAGAATTGGCCAGAGTCTTTCCCAACCATTTCCTCATCCTGCTGCCAGGCTTTGTGGCCAGAAATGCTACCACCACCATGATAGTCTTTGCCAGCAGTGAAGACACAGCAACTGAGAAAACAACACTGAAGATGCTTTGTCGAAGAAGGCAGGTCACTTTCTTGGGGGGCCCAATGAATAGAAGGGAGATCAAGAAGGAAAAGAGAAGGGAAATGATAAGAATGTAGGTGAGGTCCCGGTTATTAGCTTTAACTATTGGAGTTTCTCTGTATTTAATGAAGATTCCCAGAACAAAGGCAGTGATTAGGGACAAAGCAAGAGTAAAGGAAGACAGGATGATTCCCAATGTTTCTTCATAGGACAAGAAGCTTATACTTTTGGGGATACATTCATCTCGCTTCTCATTGGAAAACTGGTCATCTGGACACTTGCTGCAATGGGATGCATCTGAAAAACATTTGCTATATATAAGTATTTCTGCAATTGTAAAAATAATAAAAATGTGCTTGGAACCAATACTTTCTACAATGCATAAAACATGTTTTTGAAAGTGATGTGGTAGGAGAGGATATTGGGTGAGCTGGAGAACTTAGAAAATACTTTCCAACTATACTTCGTGAAAGTCCAAGTTGAATCGTGAGAAAAGAAATTCATGGATGATGAATGAACAATATGTAACAGGGAGGATGTTCTATGGAACAGGGAGCTGAATATGACCTGAAAGATGAAAGTATAATGCACCATTATCCTTTGAATCCTATTAAAGGTTCTTGGTTTCCTTTTTCTCTCCAGAGTCACTTACCTTCTTCCACTGAGAATGTTCCTTCCATACACAGAGAACAGTCATGGCAGCAAACAGGTGCTCCTTCTCTCACGAGCTTGGCATATCCTGGGTAACAATTTTCTGTACATCTAGAAGAAGGCACTGTCTAAAGATAAAAATAAACATTGAAATAAAGGCACCACGTGAGTTACAGTAGAGGGATTTATTTCTAAGAAGCTGAGCTCAGGAAAAGTTGAAGAAAACAAGGAGTACTGTATTGATATAGCAGTTACTGATCGCTTCCCCCATTTCCTTTCCTTTCTAACTGGGAAAAACTGAAAAAGAAGTTATGGTATATGTGGGAATGCTATACATTGTATTTTGCATTGTATATATGATTGACTCTTCTCAGCTGCCAGCATTTCTCCCAACAGATTCCCTACTTGACACCTTTCTGTCATGTAATTTAAAGGGCTACTCCTATGAACCTTTGCCTTTACTGTTATTGAAAAGAAGATTGTTTGACAAATTATTAATTATAATATCATATTTCAGTATAATAATGTAGATGGTAAAGGTCTCAATGCAACTGATGGTATAACAGGTTCCAGTTTGTGATACAATGCTGAAAAACATTAAAGTTACATGATATCTAATGAATTAATGTGGGGTTTTTTGTTTCCCTTATTTGGAAGTTATCTTAATTGTCCTGAATGAGTATTATTACTGAGCAGAAAAAAATTGTATATACGGAGGTAAATAGAATGGCTAAAGCAAGTAAGGATCAGCCACCTTGTTAAATGATGTTGGCCATTGGATGGCACTCTGATTGATGGAGACCTTGACTTCAGAGGAGGCTTCTCTTTCTACACTCCCAACTTTCACTGTAGGAAAAGACTTTTGGGGCAACATTCTCCAGTGCATGATATCAAAGTCAGCAGCCAGAATTCCATTTTCATCCAAATAAATGCCACTATTGGAAATGTTTTGAAGCTGGAATCTTCTCATGAACTGATGAAGCTGCATAGATAGGAAAGTAGCCATGCACATATAAGTTCCCATTTGAACCTTTATTCAATGTTTTTCTGGCTATTATTCTGGATTGGAAATACAATGAATAATTCACCCTTTTCAGCTGAGCATTTTGGTCTTAAG
Source organism: Vipera ursinii (assembly GCF_947247035.1). Classification (NCBI taxonomy): domain Eukaryota; kingdom Metazoa; phylum Chordata; class Lepidosauria; order Squamata; family Viperidae; genus Vipera; species Vipera ursinii. The sequence goes on from NC_139513.1 coordinate 20,362,793, forward strand.
AGGATGATTCAGTATCTTCTGGTAAGCTTCTCTTGCTCCTTCTCTGCGGAACATCAGCTATTTTTTTCAGATATGCCTTTCATTTTACTGAAGGAATCACTAAAGTGATTTGCTAAACCATAGCTCAGCACAATAATTTTAAGAAAACTTAAAATGAAATAATGCAGAGTGTTTTAATTGTTATTGAACTTATTCTGATGCAGAATAAAAATACTTGAAATGCTTAGGTTGGAGATTCTTATTATTTTCATAGATATATTTGTGTAACAAACTGTTCTTAACCAACTGTAAATAAACTAAATCCTGCAGAGGGATAGATCTATATGGTAGCTATCATTCAGAACCTGATCTGAGGATGGCTGGAGCATCCTGAAGCTTATTTAATCTGCAAATGGGGAGAAGTCCTTTGTCACCGTGGAGATATCTGTTATTACAGCATCCCAAACCAGTATAAGTAGTTTCAGTTTGGAAGAGTTATCCTTATAATTTCTCTCACTCCCTTGCAAATACTACAAATTGAGAAACTGCTGTTTGGAATATCACATGCGTCCCTGTGTCCAATTTAATATGTAGGAAGAGAAAGGGGAGTATTAGTGGAACCTCAAAGGAGAAGTCTTACCTGCCATGGCTGTACAATCTGGGGTGACTGATGGTCTCTAGCCAGCATCCTCCTCTTACTCATCTGAGATGAAGAGGTGGCATGGAGGACTGAGGCCACATCATGGATTGCTCCTGAAATACCAGAGACATCCTCAATTATCATTCCCGCAAGCACATCATGGGGTGGTAATAGCCTGCTCTCTTTTTCTGTGCATCTTTCCCAAACCTTCTTAGACAACACAGGCTTTGAGTAGGAACACTGGAATGCTTCCTTTACAATCTTTTTCTCAGCAGAGGAATATGAATTAAAGTTACAACTTTGTCCCCTGCTTTTCTGGGTAAGGAAGGAAAATAAAACATGTTTACGCTGGAGATCAAGTTTGTTGGAAAACAATCTTATGCTTAAATATGACAAAGTTGTTGCAATCCACACCTTCCCCTCAATGAATGTATTCTTCTTTTCATTCAAAATTATGATTGTTAGTAACATTGCTGTGGCATGAAAATCTAGTTGACAAACTATAATTTTTATGTGAATATTGACGAGGAGAAGGAAAATTTTTCTTTGTTCTTGTACAAAAAAATCTCCAGTTTGTATATTCAGATTCGCCGCTGGGATGCTTTCTGAGAGGACAATGCAAATCCGATTTTTTACAGCTAGACTTTCCAAGCTTCTTTTAAAGTTTTCTCCTTTGTCATTGTCCTGATATAGGAGGCTGATCCATGTCCATCGGAAATTCAGGAGCAGCTTGACAATCGCTGAGTAGGGAGGTTCTTGTTTTGGAGTCATTTGGTAGAAAAATGGAAAATGATGACTTTGCTGAAGAATGTGGCTGATAGCACCATAGTTAACCTATGAGGAAAGAAGAGATTGGTAGTTTGTGGCACTTTTAGTGTTAAATGTCAAATGTTCACATGTAAGCACCTTTCCTCACCTCATGAAATGTGATGGTTCCCTTGGTGTTCTCTATTGATCTATTTGCTCCCTTTGACCCTAGGGAGCTCTGAAGTAATCTGTAGTTGATCCTCATGGGTGGTCTTCATGCAGCACACCCTTCTGGTTAAATTCTACCATGCAGGTAAGCCTGGATGATGAAGTGAATGCATTTAGGCACTTTTGCTGCCAACAACTGAAGCTCACATGAGCCGTACATAGTTTGTAGGTCACTCAACTAGTAGATCAGACTGCACAAGTAATCCAGGTCAGATAGGCACATTGGAATAGCAAACTCTCCTGATTTATCAGGGTCATTCTCACAAAAAGAACTATCCAATTGTGAGCGATGGTTAAATCCAACATTCTAATGTGACTCTCTAACCAATCATTAATCTACAATATTTGGTTGTTTGCATACCAGTAGGCATTTGAATAACTGAAGGTAGATATTATGCAGTCCACTGCTTTAGTATATTCTAATTATACAAAGGACTGTGGGATCCTTGGTGGTCTGCTGAGTTGGAGCCATGGTGGCACAGTGCTTAGAATGCAGTATTGCAGCCTAATTCAGCTTACTGCCAGGAGTTCTATCCTCACTGGCTCAAAGTTGATTCAGCCTTCATCCTTCCGAGGTTGGTAAAATGAGGACCCAAATTGTTGGGGACAATATGCTGACTCTGTAAACTGCTTAGAGAATGCTGTAAAGCACTGTGAAGTGGTATGTAAGTTTAAGTGCTTTTGCTATTGCTTTCTTGTAGACATTTTATAATCCAACAAGGTAACATTAGCAGTCCTAGAAGGGAGTGGGGTTTGTTCTGTTCTTGGTAGTTCCTTAATTTTAATAACTTCACTCTGAAACATTCAAGATAACTGTAATTGCAGCAAGCTCCTGTTTGTAAAGGAGAGAATAAATTTATGATGAGATACTTCGCACTGTTTTATGGAAGTTTGGACGCACGTTGAAGCTACTGACTGGATGGACCTTTATGGTCTCAAAGCTTTTCTACAGTCTTCTATGACCCACTTTTCCTTCATATCTTTCTCTTGCAATTTGAGTTTCAGACCCATTTTTCAAAAATGAGGAAGTTCATGATTATTGCTAGATCTAGCGGCTGTCTCCTGGATCTCCATCACTGAAGGTTTTGAAGGAAAATTCAGAAAGTTATTTGGGATTTTTGCTCTGGGCAGGGAATTAGATTAGAAGATTTCTACAGTACTTTTAAAGGTTTTCATTCTATGTTTCTGTGAAGAAGCTTACCTCTTTAGTACTGGTCACTAACTTTTCAATTTAAAACTAACTATTCAGCCCTCATATATTCCTGACTCTCTTTTTAACTCATTTTAATAGTAGTTAAAACAAAGTCAACTCACATTGTTACATCCTGCTATCGTGGATTTTTCAACAAACACACAGTTATGCAACAGGCCATGTTATACTATTCCCTTACTGTATGGATTTGTGTACATTAACACCTCTCCTTTCTTTCTCCAACTTTACTTAGTCTTAGATGGTCTACCATGGGACCCAAGACAGTCTGTTTTGTTTCTTTGAAAAAAGACTTTCAGTGAGAGAAAAAGAGAAGCCACAAAGCCTAAGCATTGTTTCCAAGCCATGTTGTGATAGGAAGATAATAAAAATATGTATGTACTTTATGGAAAGAGAAATATTTTAGACCTTTTAATATCTAATCTCTGCCTCCAGGTTTATTTGGGTCTGCCTCCTTGGCTATTTTGAAGAATTCAGAACATGGGATTAAGCTTATTTTAGCTTCATACCTGTGGTATTTTGTAGATGCCCAAGACAGTAGAAATATGATCAAAGAGTTCAGAATCTGTCTCTTCAAAAAGTGCCAGGAGATTTTTCTGTCTTCCACATCTGTAATTTGGGACATTCTCCTGCCCTGTTGACAGCAAGTTCATGATGACCTCAGATGTTATCCTTGCATTGAGGAAGTTATCATAGATATTGTAGCCCAGGGTGATGTTTGGTAGGAGTCTGGAATTCTGGTTGATCTTATGAACAGCCAAGAAGAAGACCAAGAGGTCACGGAATATTGTCGACTCACTGCAAAATAACATCTATAGAATTACTCTGGGTGGCTCAGAAACATTGCTAAAACATGGTTAAAACATACTCCTTACTCTGGGAGCCAAGCCAGACATTCTCACAGTTCCACCCATCCTAGTCCAAACCTTGAGGAAAGAATGAAGTCTTTGTACCCCTCCAGAATTCTCAAAGGAGAGTTTTACCATATGTGCTTATGATGTTCTCATAATATTAAATAAATAATAAACCTTTATTGTCAAAGTACAACATGTGTACATTGAGATTAGCTGAGCCTCCCCCCGTGCTCTCTCCCCCCAACACACAGTGACAACAAACCCTCCATCCTACCACACCATGTGAACCAACTACACCACACACCGGCCTCCCAAGTCAATTCTGCATAAGATTACGTCCCATTTAAAAGCCTAACAGCCCACGGATAAAAGCTATTTTTCAGCCTGTTGGTACGGCTGGCTATATTCCTATATCTCCTACCGAATGGTAGGAGAGTAAAGAGATACCGTCCAGGGTGTGAGTCGTCCCTGAGAATCTTCCTCACTCTTCCAAGGCAACGAGCCCTAGCGATGTCATCCAGTGGTGTCAGGGAACAGCCCACAATATCTTGTGCTGTGCTCACTACCCTCTGTAATACTTTCCTATCCGCGGCTGTCAGACCAGCATACCAAACCACAATACCATATGAGAGGACACTCTCTATAGTAGACCGGTAAAAGAGGGTCATTTGCTGTTGTTCTACCCTGTTCTTCCACAAGACCCTAAGAAAGTGAAGCCTCTGTTGGGCCTTTCTAGCCACCTGGGTTGTGTTAACTTTCCAGGTCAGATCTTCACAGAGGTAGACTCCCAGAAATTTAAAGGAGGAAACTCTCTCTACACAGTCCTCCCCGATGTAAAGTGGGGCAGGTTCCTCCTTTTTTCTCCGGAAGTCTAACACCATCTCTTTTGTCTTGCTGATGTTTAGGTGCAAGTTGTTGTTACTACACCATATGGATAGTTTTTGTACCTCCGCCCTATATGCTGTCTCATCCCCACCTGTAATAAGACCCACCACAGTTGTATCATCTGTGAACTTGATTAGCGCAGTAGATGGGTCAGATGATACACAATCATAAGTGTATCAAGAGTACAGGTAGGGGCTAAGCACACAGCCCTGTGGCGTGCCGGTGCAAAGTATTACATTATTTCTTCCAATTATATCACCTAAAAGATTGTATAACTCACTATCCAGTATTCAACAAAGCCTCTTTAGAGCCAGAGATTGTTTTGCTGCAGAATATTTATCTGTTTGGAGTTCCTGCCCTTTATTCCAAAATCTTTAATGTGATCCCCTGTAGCTAAAATAATAGCTTATTGTGTGATGTCTCTATCCTCTTTGAATTTTGTTTTTAAAACCTATTCTTATTTAAAGCAAAAGTAAAACAGAAGACACAAACACTTGTAAAACAGGTAAAAGGCATCAATTAGAAAGAAATTTTGGAAAGGAAGAAAGGAAGGACAGAGAACAAGGTAGGAAAGGAGAGAAGATTGTAGGAAGCCAGCTCAAGATGTGGCCTTCAGTTCAAAGGTATTGAGTCACTTGACTGTGTGATTGAGGACAGCTATAAAACTATAGAATATAAACAAAAATAAATATTTTCTGAATATCCACAATATCAAGGAAATTATTTGAGAACAGGAAGAACTCCACTCAAGTAAGCATCATGTTAGAAGGGTGCTGCCAAAATTACTTAATTAAGGATGATCCATGGAGAAGAACTGAAAAGGAACTTTGCATGCTCAGCTTTTCAAGAATCATCAGGTGCCCCAGGACTCCTTTTCCTAAAGCAAGCTGCGAGAAACACTATTGACCTGTTCTTTTCAAGGTGAGGAATTGGGATAAGGGAAAACATTGGAAGGGGTAAACTCTATCACAAGAATCATGTACATGCCAACAATGAATAGAATAGAATATAACTTTGTTGTCACTTTAAATGTACACTAATCAGCATACTCCCTTCATGGATTACTGCCTTGTCGTGGCAAAGGAGCTTGCGTAATTCAATGAAGCTATGAGCTATGCCATGCAGGGCCACCCAAGACGGACAGGTCATAGCAGAGAGTTCTGACAAAACGTGATCCACTGAAGAAGGAAATGGCAACCCACTCCAGTATCTTTGCCATGAAAACCCTATGGACAGTACCAAAAGGCAAAACAATATGACGCTGGAAGATGAGCCCCTCAGGTCGGAAGGCGTCCAGTATGCTACTGGGGAAGAGCAGAGGGCTAGTACTAGTAGCGCCAGAAAGAATGAAGCGACTGGGCCAAAGCCAAAAGGACACTCAGCTGTGGATGTATCTGGTGGTGAAAGGAAAGTCCGATGCTGTAAAGATTTTTCTCCATAGGAACCTGGGATGTAAGATCCATGAATCAAGGAAAGCTGGACGGGGTCAAAGAAGAGATGACAAGACTGAACATTGACATCTTAGGAATCAGCGAACTAAAATGGACAGGAATGGGTGAATTTAATTCAGATGACCATCAGGTATACTATTGCAGGCAAGAATCCCTCAGAAGAAATGGAGTAGCCTTCATAGTCAATAAAAGAGTAGGAAAAGCAATACTGGGATACAATCCTCAAAATGACAGAATGATCTCAGTTCGAATCCAAGGCACACCATTCAATATCACAGTAGTCCAGGTCTATGCCCCAACCACCGGTGCTGAAGAGTATGAAATTGACTGGTTCTATGAAGCCCTACAGCACCTTATAGAACTAACACCGACTTCCGGTGGCTGCGCGGCGCCGGAGACAGCCTTCCCGGGCTGCCCGCGGCTCAGCTGAGTGATTTTCGCCCGAAACAGCACCGATCAGCTGTTCGGGCGAATTTGAAGCCCCCTCCTCGGGAGAAGAGGAGGGGGTGAGGCCCCAGGTAGGGGTCGAGTTCTCCGGGGCCGCCTGAGCTTGTAGCTTGGGCGGCTGAAGTATCGAACTCCCCTGTAGCCTGGGTCGCTCCCAGCTGGCCAGCGCCTCTGCTCCTGATTTCTTGGAGCAGAGCCAGGCGTCTGCGACCACCCCTGCCTGAAGGAAGGACTATGGAATAAAAAGAGCAGGCAGAGCGGTACAAGAGGAAAAGGTGAAGAGGATTATTTTATTTTACTCTCGAGCTTGATGGACTTTTTAAACTTAAAGTGAAAGTGCGTCACAATTGAAAGTAAAAGATGGCGGCTAAACCTCCCCCTAAAACTCTTCGGAGTGCTGGAACTTCTCCGGTGCAACAATCATCATTGCAGGCATTGCATCCTCCTGATGTATTGACATCGAAGGATTTACAAGATGCTCTTGAAAAACATACCCAGGTAATTTTGGAATCAATGGGTGATAAATTTGCACAGATGGAGGAGAAATTGGAGAAGTTGGAGGAGAGAATGGAGGAGAGGATGGAACAGAAGTTCAGTGTGATGAAGGTAGACATTTTGTCTTCAGTGTATAAAGTGGCTGAATGTGTGGAAGATTTGGAGGAAAAAGTGGAAGATTTGACTCAAAAGAATGCCATATTAGAAGCAAAAGTATTGGAGAATGAAGATTTAAGAGACAAAATGGATAGAGAATTGAGTCTTGCTCAATATTTCCAGATGCAGTTTGAATCAGAGGTTTAAAGGAGAATATTAAGGAAGATCTAAAGCAGCTGGTTTCTGAGGCTCTCGAAGTGGTATTGAATCAGCCAGCATCTGAAATAAAAGGAGGCATGGATAAAGTGTTTCGTGTGAACTCATGGATTGCTAGACAGAGAAAGTTGCCTAGAGATGTGGTGGTTTATTTTGCAAAAAGGGAAATTAGAGATGAAGTTATACAAGCTGCCTATGATACTAAAGTTGTGATTGCTGATCAAGAAGTTCTGGTTCTAAAAGAAATTCCTCCAAAGATTTTAAGGAGAAGGAAGGATTTTACATTTCTTGTGCAAGAGCTCAAGCAACGAGATATAAGGTTCAGATGGGAGATCCCAGCTGGGTTGATGGTGATGCATGAAGGTAAAAGGTACCGTCTGGTTACTGTGATGCAAGCGCGTGATTTTTACAATAATGTTCTAAAAGCAACCCCATTAACACTTCTGGAAGCTGCAAAGGGATCTGGAGAAGGAGAACATCAAGAGGCTGAAGATGGACAGATAGAGGAGAATGGTGCTGGATCAAAACGATCAAAAAAGATAAAAGAACAAGATCAGCAGAAGTCTATGGAACTTTCACAATGTACTTACAGCCAAGCAGTGGGAGGTGGGAAAAGATTTGGGTGAGGAATGTAAAATTTACACAAGCTTGAAATCTAAGAGAGAATTTTTACAAAATGTTTTATGGATGGCATTTAGATCTTAAAAAGCTAAGTATGTATCTGAATTATTAGCCTAAATGTTGGAGGTGCGGTGATGAAGACGCAATATATTTTCATATATGGTGGACTTGTAAAAAGGTTAAGAGATTTTTAAACGGAGGTTAAAGTTTTGTCCGCAACTTTTTTTTGTTTTGTTTTGTTGGGAATAATTACAGATGCTACAGTTGTGGACACTAAGTTGATGTTGAATTTAATTACGGCAGCAAGACTTTTGATAGGTCAGTACTGGAAGAAAGAGGAACTGCCGACTATAGAAGAGTGGATTTTAAAGGTTTCCGACCTGGTTGAAATGGTGAAGATTTCGGCCTATTTGAAAGATTACTTGCAAGAACGCTATATTATGGAAGGGAGAAAGTGGATTGAGTTTATCCAGAATAAGTATAGGGTTAAGAAGTTTCATGTAGTATTTGAATAAGTCTTCTTTCTTTTTTTCTTTTTCTATCTTAGTTTTTTTTATATATATATTTAATATTACTAAGGTTTGTTTTATCCTATATAAGCTAGAGAGTGATAGATTTTAGAGTTTATGGTTGTTAGTATATGGTTGTTTATGATTGTTTTTTTTATATATACCTTGTATTTAGCTCTGGGAAGTCGGGGGGGAGGGGGGGAGGGGGGAGAGGAAGGGGGGAGGGAGAAGGGAGGGGGAGGGGGGATTTTTAAGGGAAAAATTGTATGTTAAAACTTTTTAATAAAAAAAAAGAACTAACACCAAAAAATGATGTCCTTATCATCATGGGAGATTGGAATGCTAAAGTAGGAAGCCAAAAGATAACTGGAATAACAGGGAAGTTTGGCCTTGGAGTACAAAATGAAGCAGAGCACAGGCTGATAGAACTTTGTCAAGAGAATACGACGGTCATAGCAAACACTCTTTTCCAACAACCCAAGAGACGGCTCTACACATGGACATCACCAGACAGTCAACACAGAAATCAGACTGACTATGTCCTCTGCAGCCAAAGATGGAGAAGCTCTATACAGTCAGTAAAAACAAGACCAGGAGCTGACTGTGGCTCGATCATGAGCTTCTCATTGCAAAGTTTAGGCTTAAACTGAAGAAAGTAGGGAAAAGCACTAGGCCACTCAGGTATGAATTAAATCATATCCCTGTTGAATATACAGTAGAGGTGACAAATAGATTTAAGAAATTAGATCTGATAGACAGAGTACCTGAAGAACTATGAACAGAGGTTCACAACATTGTACAACAGGTAGCAACTAAAACCATCCCAAAGAAAAAGAAATGCAAGAAAGCAAAATGGCTGTCTGAGGAAGCTTTGCAAATAGCTGAGGAAAGCAGGGAAGCGAAAGGCAAGGGAGAAAAAGAAGGATATGCCCAATTGAATGCAGAATTCCAGAGAATAGCTAGAAGAGATAAGAATGCCTTCTTAAATGAACAGTGAAAAGAAATAGAAGAAAACAATAGAATAGGGAGGACCATAGATCTTTTCAAGAAAATTGGAGAGATAAAAGGAACATTTCATGCAAAAATGGGCATGATAAAGGACCAAAATGGCAGGGACCTAACAGAGGCAGAAGAGATTAAGAAGAGGTGGCAAAATTACACAGAAGAACTATACAAGAATGAGCTTAAGGTCCCTGATAACCACGATGAGGTGGTCACTGACCTCGAGCCAGACATCCTAAAATGTGAAGTGGGCCTTAGAAAAGCTGAGCAACAACAAAGCTAGTGGAGGTGGTAGTATTCCAGCTGAGCTATTCAAAATCTTAAAAGACGATGCAGTAAAAATGCTACACTCAATTTGCAAGCAAATTTGGAAAATTCAACAGTGGCCACAGGATTGGAAAAGATCAGTTTACATTCCAGTACCAAAGAAAGGCAGTGCCAAAGAATGTTCAAACTATTGCACCATTGCGCTCATTTCACATGCTAGTAAAGTTATGCTTAAAATCCTACAAGCTAGACTCCAGTAGTATGTGGATCGAGAACTGCCAGAAGTACAGGCAGGATTTCAAATAGGCAGAGGAACTAGAGACCAAATTGCCAACATACACTGGATCATGGAAAAAACTAGGGAGTTCCAGAAAAACATCTACTTCTGCTTCATTGACTATGCTAAAGCCTTTGATTGTGTGGATCACAACAAACTGTGGCAAGTTCTTAAAGAGATGGGAGTACCAGACCATCTTATTTGTCTCTTGAGAAACCTATATGCGGGTCAAGAAGCAACAGTGAGAACTGGACACGGAACCATTGATTGGTTCAAAATTGGGAAAGGAGTCCGGCAAGGCTGTATACTGTCACCTTGCCTATTTAACTTATATGCAGAGCACACAATGAGAAAAGCAGGGCTAGATGAATCAAAAGTTGGAATTAAAATTGCCAGGAGAAATATCAACAACCTAAAATATGCAGATGATACCACTCTAATGGCAGAAAGTGATGAGGAACTAAAGAGCCTCTTGTTACGAGTGAAGAAGGAGAGTGCAAAACTTGGGTTGAAACTGAACATTAAGAAAACCAAGATCATGGCATCTTGCCCTCTCAATTCCTGGCAAATAGATGGGGAAGAAATGGAGGTAGTGACAGATTTTATTTTCCTGGGCTCCAAGATCACTGCAGATGGGGACTGTAGCCAAGAAATTAAAAGATGCTTGCTCCTGGGGAGGAAAGCAATGGCAAATCTAGACAGCACACTAAAAAGCAGAGACATCACCCTGTTAACAAAAGTGCTTATAGTCAAGGCTATGGTCTTCCCAGTTGCAATGTATGGCAGTGAAAGTTGGACCATAAGAAAGGCTGAGCGCCAAAGAATTGAGGCCTTTGAACTATGATGCTGGAGAAGCCTCCTGCGAGTCCCTTGGACTGCAAGGCGATCAAACTGGTCAATCCTAGAGGAGATCAACCCTAACTCCCCTTTAGAAGGCCAGATCCTGAAGTTGAAACTCAAATATTTTGGCCACCTAATGAGAAGGAAGGACTCACTGGAGAAGAGCCTAATGCTGGGAAAGGTTGAGGGCAAGAGAAGAAGGGGATGACAGAGAATGAGGTGGCTGAATGGAGTCACTGAAGCAGTAGGCATGAGCCTAAATGGACTCCAGAAGATGGTAGAGGACAGGAAGGCCTGGAGGAACGTTGTCTATGGGGTTGCAATGGGCAGACACGACTTTGCAGCTAACAACAACAACAACAAAAATCAGCATACATTAAAATGAGATTTTGTTGCATACAGCTCTCAACCACCTCCAATATACACTGCATAAGCATGACAAAAATAAAATAAATTAAAATAAATTATGCATATACCGATATACACATATGTGACCCAGAGAAACAACATAGTCTAGTTTGGATGTATACATATAAATGGGAAGAATCTTGCAAGTTTACCAGATGGATAGCATAGGGAATAAAGCTATTCTGGTATAAACCTCCTACTAGAAACCTCCTTCCAGAGGAGAGCAACAGAAACAGAGATTGAAGTGGGTGTGTGGGGTATCTAACAATGCTTCAAGCTCTAAGCACACAGCTCTTAAAAGCAGTGTCAATAATAACAGGAAGTGGGCTTCCTATAATCTTCTCGGCTGTCCTTACCATTCTCTATATGGACTTTCTATCTGAGGCTGCTACCACAAAACCAAATAATGATGCAGTTTGTTAAGACGCTCTCAATTGTGCCTCTATAAAAAGTGGCCAGGACAGAAGGAGAAAAATGTGCTGTCCTCATCCAATGCAGGAAATGCAAGAAATTACCTTCTTAATCTATAAATTGGAGGCTTGGAGAAAATATATGGGTAAAATTGAGAAATTATTTTAGAAGTAATCCCAGTAATCAGGTAGTCTCCTGGCTTGTAGAAATTAAATTCCTTCAATCCTTCTATTGCCACCTTCAATGGACATCTCATCTGCATCGTGGCAGAAGGAAATTGGGACAGAAGCAGTAGCAGAAAAAGCTGCATTGTTAGCAGTAGCATTTGAAATATTTCTCTGCCACGGATCTCAGAGCTTACGAAATAATTTCTCTAAAGTGAAGATTTTTCTAGTTTGTTCCAGATCTGAAGGAGGAACCTGCAGTTTCAAACTAACACAGCCCTTGCCTAATTCCACCTCTTCACTCAGCAGTGTTTGAGGCAGTTACAGGTCAGCTAATCAGTTCTTGTATATTCCCTTTTTGTTGCATTGCATTAAAACTAAATGTGGTGGTGCAAATCCCATAAGCCTTTTTAAAAGTAGAATAAATAACAGTGATTTTAATAATTTGAAGGGGAATTGGGAATGATTGATGCAACATTAGTGTGTAGTTGGAGAAAACAATTCGGCATGGTTCAGGGGGTATAGTCTGAATTTAAGAGTCAGGTGGAGAACAATTCAGGGACCTTTGACTTCCTTTACCTTCAAAACCTATTTTTGAGATGCTAAATATTTCATGTGCTAAAACAATGGAATACTTTTTCACTAGCCAGTGGGGATATAATAATTCACTCTGTCTGTTATTGATGAGGTCATCTTCCTCAATGAAGATCAGATATTCCAGGATGGTTCCTGCAAGTTCATGATACATATTAACACATTTTTTTATGAAGACTTTTCTGAATACTGCCCTATATGGGTTTTATAGTATGAATATGTACTCAGGAGTTGATTGATTATAGGCTGCCAGGTTGGTATCAACAACTAGTGACATAATAACTGGACTTTCTCCAATATGTAACCTCTCCAACATGGTCATTTAAGTATCTCAATGACAATTTGAGATTCTAATTGAGTCCACCCACCTTTTCTGAATACTGCCCTATTATTCCTATTATTCCAGTCTGGTATAAATCAACATATTATTATTATTATTATTATTATTATTATTATTATTATTATTATTATTATTATTATTATTATTATTATTATTATTTAGATTTCTATACCGCCCTATTCCTGAAGGACTCAGGGCGGTTTACAGGGCAAAGTTAAAAACAGTTAAAACAGTACAAAAATTAAGATAAAATTAAGATTAAAATAGGATTAAATAACAATAGCCCAAATATAAAATTTAAATTTAAAAATTTAAAAATTTAAAACCCCTCAGTCCAGGCCAGATAAATCAAACAACCAGGTTTTTAGGTCCCGGCGAAATGAATGAAGGTCGGGGACGGTCTGGAGTTCCACAGGCAGGTCGTTCCACAGGGCAGGTGCACCCACAGAGAACGCCCTACCCCTAGGGATCACCCGCCGGCACTCAGTGACCGGCGGCACCCTAAGGAGGCCCTCCCTGTGGGAGCACACAGGACGATGGGAGATTGATGCTGGCAGGAGGTGCTCCCTAAGATAACCCGGACCCATCCCATTTAGGGCTTTATAGGTCATCACCAGCACCTTGAATCTCACCCGGAGGGCAACCGGAAGCCAATGCAGCACGCAGAGTAGAGGTGTTACATGAGAGTATCAGGAAACTCCCATCACAACTCGCGCGGCCGCATTCTGCACCAGCTGAAGCCTCTGAGTGGTCCTCAAGGGTAGCCCCATGTAGAGAGCATTGCAGTAGTCTAAACGGGAGGTCACGAGCGCATGAGTGACTGTGCGTAGGGCATCTCGGGCCAGATAGGGCCGCAACTGGTGGACCAGGCAAACCTGGGCAAAAGCCCCCCTGGTCACGGTTCCTACATGATCCTCCAAAGTGAGCCGTGAATGCAGGAGGACGCCCAAGTTGCGAGCCCTATCAATGGGGGGTAACACCTCACCCCCCATAGTTAAAGATGGACAAAACTGGTTCATCCAAGATGCTGGTATGCACAGCCACTCAGTCTTGGTGGGATTGAGTCAAAGCCTGTTTCTCCCCATCCAAACCCAGACCGCCTCTAGGCAACGGGACATCACGTCGAGGGCATCACTGGGTTGGCTCGGGGTAGAAAGAAAAAGTTGGGTATCATCAGCATACTGATGATACCCCACCCCGAAACTACGAATGAGCTCATTCAGTGGCTTCATATAGATGTTGAACAGGAGGGGGGAGAGGACCAACCCCTAAGGAACTCCACAAACAAGAGACCTCGGGGCCGACCTCTGCCCTCCTGTCAACACTGACTGCGAGCGGCCCAGGAGGTAGGAGGAGAACCACTGTAGAACAGTGCCCCCCACTCCCAACCCCCTGAGACACTGCAGTAGGATACCATGGTCGATGGTATCAAAAGCCGCCGAGAGATCTAACAGGACTAGGACAGAGGAGCAACCCCTGTCCCGAGCCTGCCAGAGATCATTCACCAGCATGACCAATGCTGTCTCCGTGCTGTACCCGGGCCTAAAGCCCGATTGGTACAGGTCTAGATAATCAGTTTCCTCCAGGAACAGGGGAAGCTGGTGCGCCACCACGCTCTCAACAACCTTCGCTAAAAAGCGAAGGTTGGAGACCGGATGATAGTTATTTAAAATAGCCGGGTCCAGGGCAGGCTTCTTGAGGAGGGGCCTCACCACCACCTCCTTCAAGGTGGCGGGGAAGATACCCTCCCTCAAAGAAGTAGTTATTACTGCCTGGAACCAGCCTCGTGTCTCCTCCCGAGCTTCATACACCAGCCAGGAGGGGCACGGGTCCAATAAACACATGGTGGAACTCAGTCTCCTCATGAACCTGTCCACTTCATCCGGGGTCACAGGATCGAATTCAGTCCAAATGGCATTCTCAAGACCGCTCAATTCCTCCCCGTCAGTCTCTGCCCAGTCAGAGTCCAAACCGGCCCGAATCTGAGCGATCTTGTCTGCAAGATGATGACTAAATTCCTCGGCCCACCCCTGCAAGGGCTCCCCCCTCACCTCCTGATTAAGTATAGCAGAGATTCCCAGCCATATGATACAGATGCCCACTTGAATACCAGAGCAGGACAAGACGATGGAGTTTGCCAGACTTTTCCCCAGCGATTTCCTCATTGTGCTGCCTGGTTTTGTGGCCAGAAATGCCACCACCACCATGATAGTCTTGGCCAGCAAGGAAGACACGGCAACAGAGAAAACAACACTAAAACTAATTTGTCGAAGAAGACAGGTCACTGTGTTGGGGCCACCAATGAATAGAAGGGAGGTCAAGAATGAAAGTAGGAGGGAGAACAAGAGAACATAAGTTAGGTCCCGGTTGTTGGCTTTGACTATTGGAGTTTCTCGGTATTTAATGAAAATTCCCAGAACAAAGGCAGTAGTTATAGATAAGGCAATGGCAAAGAGACCCAGGATGAGACCCAATATTTCTTTATAGGACAGGAAAGTTATAACTTTGGGGATACATTGATCTCACTTCTTATTGGAATGCTGATCATCTGGACACTTCTCACATTGGGTTGCATCTGAAAAATATTTGCTAACGTGGTTTTTTCTGCAGCTGTAGGATTTTGACAAATGCAACTGAAGTCAATTACTACAACAATGCATAAAACATGTTTTAAGTGTGATAGGAGAGATGGAGACTATATCTCGTTTAGACTACTGCAATGCTCTCTACATGGGGCTGCCCTTGAGGACTACTCGGAGGCTTCAGCTGGTGCAGAATGCGGCTGCGCGAGTGGTGGTGGGGGTTTCCCGATACTCCCATGTAACACCTCTACTTCGCAAGCTGCATTGGCTTCCAGTTGCCCTCCGGGTGAGATTCAAGGTGCTGGTGATGACCTATAAAGCCCTAAATGGCATGGGTCCGGATTACTTACGGGAGCACCTGCTGCCGGCATCAACTTCCCTTCGTCCAGTGCGCTCCCACAGAGAGGGCCTCCTCAGGGTGCCGTTGGTCAGAGAGTGTTGACTGGCGACCCCCAGGGGGAAGGCGTTCTCTGTGGGCGCGCCAGACCTTTGGATCCGTTTACCGGTTGAGCTCCGGATGGCTCCTGACCTTTGCTCCTTCCGCCGTGACCTAAAAACTTACTTATTTGAACAAGCTGGCCTGGTCTGATGGGTTTGGGGTATTTTAATATTAATTTTATTAATTTTTACTGTAATTGGGCTACAATATTTAATTCTTTCTTAACTTTTGTACATTGTATTTTTATTGTATTTATTGCCCTGTACACCGCCCTGAGTCCTTCGGGAGAAGGGCGGTATAGAAATTTAATAATAATAATAGTAATAATAATAATAATAATAATAATAATAATAATAATAATAATAATAATAATAATAATAATAATAATAAATTCTTTCCCTCTGTACTTGGTTACGGCCTGAGTTGGAATGTGAGAAAACATATTCATGAAGGATAAATGGACAAAGAGTAATAGTGAAGAAGTGCTTGGGAACATAGAGGTGAAAGTTACCTGAAACACATTAGTGTAGTGCACCATTGTCTTTGGAATCCTACCAGAGACATCAGGTGGGCACAAATCTAGAGCTTTGGTTTCAATTAAATTAATTGCTGTTGGGCTCTCACTCATTTGATTGTTCCAGCAAGTGAAGAAAATTGTTGAATGTGTGGATTGAAATTTTATTAATTTCAATCATTCATGTCTAAGTCCAATATAATTCTTATCTTTATATTCATTATTATTATGGCTCTTAATACAGCAAGCTTGGCCTGTGTGGAATCAAACAGAGGACACATAAAACAATAATCAAGGCTCATTTATTTAACAGTGTGCACTGGAATGAAGGGGTCTCTTCCAAAAGTATAGTGGGAGACACACCCCTGGAGAAAAGGGATATACTCATATTGATTCATTTCATAAAAGAGGAAAAATGATGCATAAATACATATTCATAAAGAATAATATAGTAGATTTTGGGTTACTTCCTGTCCTTATGTTATCTACAGAAAACAGTGGATTTAGTTAGAAGAAACATTTGCATCTTGAGATTCAGAAGTTGCTATAAGAATGTTCTGATTAATCAAAAGTCAGTGACAGCTATAAGGACAAATTTCTTATGTCTTGATTTTTCTATGTTGGAGCTCAGTTTTTCCACCAGGGTTAGCTATATCATGATGATGCACACATGTCCAAGGGTTAGGGTTGTGGACCCATAGTTCAATAGTTCTTCCCAGAGACCCAATATTAATTAGAAATAATTATGACTTGTTTTAAAGCTGAAAAGCAATGAGATTATCAACTCTTACAATACGATTTCTTTTCTGAAGCCAGATAAGAAGATAACAAGAGATTTAAGCTACCTTTCATCATTTATTTTAATGGCCACATCATCAGGTTGACTTAGCCTTCCATCCTTTCGAGGTTGGTAAAATGAGGACTCAGATTGTTGGGGGGCAATCGGCTGACTGTAAACCACTTAGAGAGGGCTGTAAAGCACTATGAAGCAGTATATAAGTCTAAGTGCTATTGCTGTCATGCAACATTGGGCGACAGTACCCAAGTCTTGAAAAGTTTGGGGAGCTCTTTAAGAAATTCAATTTTTCTTGTTTTGTGAAATTTTTGCCAGAAATTGGGTCCAAAAATTAGCAGGAAAGAAAACAGTTTTAGAAAATGTTGACCAGAAAAACAAGAATGATTTTTGATTGCATCCTCAATTTCTCTCTGTTTTCAAGAGCCACCTACCTTCATGCACCGAGAATGTTCCTTCCATACACAGAGAACAGTCGTAGCAGCAAACTAGTGCTCCCTCTCTCAAGAGCTTGGCATGTCCTGGGTAACAACTTTCTGAACATCTAGAAGAGGGCACTGTCTAAGTATAAAAATAAAGGTCAGCCAGGGCAACATATGAGCTAAAAGAGTTTATTTCAATGCACTGGTTTCTGAAAGCCGAGAAGTACATTGAGCAAACTCAGCCACAGACTAGTAGCATAGCAGTTACTGATGGAGACCTCAATCTTCCTTTCATTCTAACTGTTGGAGGTACCATCCAATATGGATCTTTGTGGAAAATAATTCTGCGCATGAGCAGAAGATGAAAGACCTTCTCTTTATCAATCTCTATTTTCAGTCATAAAACATAAAGGTAAAGGTAAATATTTCCCTGTCTAGTCATGTCCAACTCATAGGTCATGGTGCTCATCTCTGTTTCTTATCTGTGGGAGCCAGCATTGTCCAAAGACGTTTCTGTGGTCATGTAGCCAGAATGACTATATGCCAAGGCTCACAGAATGCTGTTACCATCCCAGTAAACTGGTACCTATTTATCTACTTGCATTTTCATGCTTTCAAATTGCTAGGTTGGCAGAAGCTGGGCCAAGTAACAGGAGCTCACCTCATTGCACAGGGCTTAGGTCTTGAACCTGGACTGTCAGTTTCCAACTGACAAACTCAAGTGTCTTTAACCACTGAGCCATTGTGCTCCCTTCCTGAAACATACACTTTACTTTATTCTCCATTCTGAAGGAAACTGGTTCCATTGCAAAAGATGTTTTTTCTTAGGGGAGGCTCCCCTTCCTTTCTTTGGAAGGAAACCTCCAAAATATGGCTTTCTTTGTCACTGCAAGAGTCTCTGTGTTTTTCTCCTAAAACTGAATATTGTATTATTGTACATAAATGACTTTCAACAGCCCTCATTTTTCCCAACACATTCTTAATTTGACATTTTTCTCTCATGCAATCCAGTGGACTACTCCTTTAAAAACATTGGCTTCTCTTTTATTCAAAATAGGATTGTTTCATGGCTTATTAATTATGATATCATCTTTCCCATTTAATAATGTAGACCAGTGGTAGCCAACCTATGGCACACGTGCCAGAGGCGGCACTCAGAGCCCTCTCTGTTGGCACGTGCACCACTATCGCCAGCAGCAGGTCCATCAGGCCACCACCACTGCCCGGAGCAGGAGCCCTGCCCAGCACAAGGGAAGCAAAGCGGCTGACTAACAAGCTCAAGTAGAGGTGGTAGAGCAGAGGTCACCAACCATTGTCGATTGGTGGACTGGAAAATAAGGGAGGGCGAAGCATTTTACATGCGTGCATGCACGCACAGGGCTGTGAGCACTCACATGCTGCAAATGGGGTGGGGCTAGGGCCTGCATGATACTAGCCCTGCCCCATTGTTGCGTGATGCAGAGCCTTGTATCTGCACCCTGTGGCGCCGCAGCAGCCATTTTTGCGCCTTGCACCACATTGGCTCATTTTTGCACCCTTGGTTTTTGCGTGCCAGAGGCGGCACTTAGAGGTGCCTCCCTGCCCGTCCCCGAGGGCACCACAATGCTGATGCAGCCCTGGCACTTTGTAATAAATAAGTGAGGTTTGGGTTGCGGTTTGGGCACTCGGTCTCTAAAAGGTTCGCCATCACTGATGTAGACTATAGAGGCCTTAACACAATTGATGGTGGAGCAGGTTCCAGTTTCTGATAAACTACTGAAAAATCCCCAAAGATACATGATCTCTGATGAATTAATAGGGCTTTAGATTCCTTTAGTTGGAGGTTATCTCCATTATTCTGAATGAGAATTATTTCTGAAAAGAAAAGATGGCATTATGTGGAGTTAAATAGAAGAGCAAAAATGAAGAAACTTCAGCTACCTTGTTAAATGATGTCGGCCATTGGATAGCACTCTGATTGATGAAGACCTTGACTTCAGAGAGGACGTCTCTTTCTGCACTTCCAACTTTCACCCCAGCAGTTGACTTGTTGGGAAAAACTGTCCAGTGCATGATATCAAAGTCAGCAGCAGGAACTCCATTTTCATCCAAATAAACCCCATCCCTGGAAATATTGTGAAGCTGGAAGTTTCTCATGAGTTGATGAAGCTGCAAAGACAAAGAAAATCACACATGCAGCTTACAGATTCCTATTTCAGCCTTTATTCAATGTTTTATGGCTATTATTCTGGATTCAAGTATTCTGAATAATTTAAACTCCTCAGCTCAGCACTTCAGATGAAAGAGGTTGATAGAGGATTTCATGGGAAGCTATTCTCCCTTTTCTTCCAGGGAACAATAGATCTTATTCAGATACTGTATGTCCAACACTTTCTTAAAGGAGTCACTAAGTTCTCCAACCAAGCCATAACTCAGCAGCTTTATTTTAACAAAATCTAAAATTACATAAGGCTGAAAATTTAAGAATTTATTTAATCTCCAAGAGTTTCCCTGTGAAATCATACTTTTTAATAAGGTTCCTGTCTGGGGACCAAATCTAACTGTAAATGGCTTAGTAGATTGCAAGCATCCTACTTCAGCTCTCTAGCAGCCTTCAGATGACATAGCCAGTACCAGTAGCTAGATGTGCAGGTGAAGAGAGAACAATTTCATGGAAGCTGTGAACATATTGGGACAAATGGGCAGGCTGGTCATGGTACTCAGAAGAGGCACAAAGATCTACCACTTGTCAAGTAACTTTCAGAGTGAACAATGGGAGCTTTGCTGAAGATCAAAGTGCTTCAAGGAGGCCAAACCTTTGCTGAGCAGAAAGGAAATAGGGGTGGAAGCAGCTGAAGCTGCCTTGTATAAGGAGTGTTTCTTATATCCTCCACCACCTTCTCTCTTAACTGGAGCAAGACAAAAGGTCTGGAAGAGGAAAGTCCAGCAGGGAACAGAGAAGGGTGCAGGAGATCCACATTCAGAACACTGTAAGAAAAGTGGAGGCTTTGTGGGAGCTGAAGAACAGAAAAGCTTCAAAGTAATAAAAGACAGATTGAATGTCTAAGTTGGAAAGGAGAACAGACCCCACAACCTAAGAATATATACATTGGTGTGATATAAATAGGATTTCTTGTCATCCCCTCCTTGCTTCAGGAAAACCATTGATTGTGTGGATCTTTGATTCCATTTGATTTTGTAGCCTCTGCAGCAGTATGGTCATGAAATGTGCTATTTTCTTTGTAGAATCTGCAATTGCACCCATTTTCCCTTTTATTCTGGGGTTGTTGCCTTCCTTCTTTGACTACAACTTCTGGGGGATGAAACATGCATAGATCTGGGTGTGTGCAGGAAGGAAAAGAGACAGTGGGAGTGAGCCTTCACAGAAGATGAGACCTATTTTTATCTAACTGTTACAACCTGAACTCTGTGATGGATGAAGACTTACTTTCTCCATTTTCTTCTCCTTCTTTCTCTCTTGCTGACCTTCCTCTCAGGTTGACTCCTGGGCTATTTCTGGCTTTCTCACTTATCTTTCTCCTACTCTTTGTCTGCCTTGCTGGCTCTTTCTAGGAGCGCTGTTAACAGGTGCTTATAACAGGCTGCCCAGTTAAACCAGTGCTGCTCCAATATAAAGCTGAATGTAAAGTAAGGGCAATCTTCTTTTTACTTCCATCTTACATTCTTCCTAAGATTGTTAAAACTGTAGAGAGAAACCTCTACGATGCCTGCCTAGTGA
Organism: Vipera ursinii; assembly: GCF_947247035.1. Taxonomy (NCBI): domain Eukaryota; kingdom Metazoa; phylum Chordata; class Lepidosauria; order Squamata; family Viperidae; genus Vipera; species Vipera ursinii. The sequence goes on from NC_139513.1 coordinate 20,383,942, forward strand.
TTTGTGAATGTCTAATTAGGCATTACATTGGAAGATGCTTTGAGTCAGTTGTCTCTTGCTGCCCAAACCAGAAAATCACCATCCATCAGAAATCAGAAGGTTTGTCTACACCACCCAAAAGGGATCAATAGTAGAACAGCAGATGCCAGTCTCTGTTGCTTCTGCAATACACTCCCATCTGAGGCAGGGCATTCTGGGGATATTGGAAAGCTTGTAATGAGAGAAGATGGAGAACACCATTTTAACATCAGACAAGATTAAGATGAAGTTAGAGGGTGAAGTTGTCTCTTTCAAAGACTAGCTACTGAGGCATCTGCAGTACTCCAGACAATGCATGGATGAGCCTTTCAATGCTTCCAGAAGATGCTATGAATTTATTTATAATGGTTGTGAGATGAACTTTTAAGCAGCAACTACTTTTACTCCAGAACACAAAATTAAGACTATCTCTTTGGCTCAGAAACTAGGTAAGACCAGCATTTGTGATTACAGGAGAGGGTTGAAGGACTGCTGGAACATCCTGGTGCTTATTTAATTTGCAAATGGGGAAAATGTATAGTCACTATAGAGTTACTGTATTTCTGTCATTACAGTATCTTACACTAGGACAGATACTATTTCCCCATAATCTCTCTCTCCCCCCCCTCCCTAACCCCCCCTAACCTCCCTGCAACAAAAGTAAAAAATAACAAAAAAGCTTCTTTCAACATGTAAAAAAAAAGAAAAAAGTTAGGAAATGATTGGTCCATTATGTTCTGTTCCAGCCTACGACCGGCCCTGTTTGAGTGTCAGGGACAACCCATTTTTATAGTCAACAGGCTGGAAAAACCCAACCAAATTTATTTACAAAGAAATCAAAAGTTCAAACAAGAGTTAAACCAAAAGTTCAAACAAGAGTTAAACAGGAATAACAGACCAGAACTCTAGCAGAAGTTTTTCAAACAGTTGCCTTCAGCAACCAGCACCTCCCACACCTTCCCCTTTTATCAGCATTCCCAAGGCCTTCTCCTCTCACCGAGTTGCCTCATTGCCTTTCTCTGTTCTGCTCTGCTGGATTGCCTCCTTCTCCTAGCGTCCCTGAATAGATCCAGCTGTGAATCATCTACGTTCTATACCTCGTGCTCACATGGCTGAGTCTGATGAGGAACATGATGGGAGGGGCCAGGCTGAGAGTCCTGCAGTGCATCAGAGCCTCCCTCTGACATCAAAGGCTCTCCAAACCCCTCCTCCTTCTCCTCTTCAGAATCATCTGACTCAGCTGCCGGTCTCACAGGCTGATGCTGAATCACAACACATTAATGGAGAAAGTAGCAACAGGGAGAAAGCAGAACTACTCAACTCATTTTTTGCATCCATATTTACACAAAGGGAAAAAACCAGTCCAACGTATCAAAAACAATACCATAAAAACAGATTAGAAACACAAGTTAATATAGGCAAGAAAATGGTAAGTGGGCACCTGTCCACCCTAGATGAGTTCAAATCATGAGGACCAGATGGACTACAACCCAAGGTTCTGAAGGAACTGGCAGGTGTAACCAATGAACTATATGTTTCAAAGTTCCTGGAGCACTGGGGAACTACCAGAGGACTGGAAAAGAGCTGATGTACATCCCATCTCCAAAAAAAGGAAAAAATGGAAACTACAGACCTATCAGCCTGACCTCAATATCTGGGAAGATTCTGGAAAAGATAAGCAATAAATCAGTGAACACCTAGAGGCAAACAAAGTCATTATCAAAAGCCAACATAGGTTTGTCAAAAACAGATCATGCCAGAAAAAACATATTGCATTCTTTGACCAGGTGACAACATTAGTGGACCAGAAGAATGTTGTGGATATATTTTACTTGGACTTCAGCAAGGCATTTGATAAAGTAGACCATAGCTTACTACTTGATAAGATAGAAAAATGTGGTTTAGACAGCATCACTATCAGATGGATTCGTAACTAGCTGTTCCATTTGTGGTGCAGGAGATGAAAATATGGTCCCCTCCTCATATAAGAAGATGAGGCTGGAGCAAGTAGTGATTTAAAACAAACCTTTGACTTGAACTTTATACTATTTCACAATACGAATGTACTATTTGTAATCTGCTGAGCTTTGTGCAATATGAAATCGCAAAGTAGATAGGTCTATGTAGATTTGGAACATGAGTATTGTAACCTTGGGAGAAATAGGGAACTGAAAGTAGCTGATGGATGCAGGTTCCAATGTACACGGGTATATTTGGAAAGTTATGTTCAGCAGAAAGTATATGTGGAAAGTAGGTCATCAGGAGGTCAGCAAAAGTCAGCAGAAGTCAGCAAAAGTCAGTGGACCATTTGACTAGAGCAGGGGTCGGCAACCTAAAAAAGAAAAAGAGCCACTGGGAACCGGTTCCATCACAAATTAAAAAAAGAGGGAGCCGCGTGCGTGTGTCCATGCACGCGCATGCGCAAAAAGGTTTTTTGCGCATGCGCGGACGCACACGGCTGCCATTTTTTTAAAAATGAGATGGAACCGGTTCCCGGTTGCCCGACGGCGACGGCCCGTCTGCAAAGCTGCCGCTTTCGGCAGCTTTGCAGACGGGCCGTGGCAGCTTCCTCAAAGAGCGGCGCCCCTGCCCATTCCGAGAGGTGCGCGCGCACCTCTCCGAACGACCGGAGGTGCGCGCGTACCTCCGCGCGAATGGGCAGCGGTGCCACTCTTTGAGGAAGCTGCCGCGGCCCGTCTCAGCTTCCTCAAAAAGAGAGGCGCCACTGCCCATTCCGAGAGGTGCATGCGCACCTCTCTGAACGACCGGAGTTGCGCGCGCACCTCCCCAAACCTTTGGGGAGGTGCGCGTGTACCTCCGTGCGAAGGGGCAGCGGTGCCGCTCTTTGAGGAAGCTGCCGCGGCCCGTCTCAGCTTCCTCAAAAAGAGAGGCACCCCTGCCCATTCCGAGAGGTGCGCGCGCACCTCTCCGAACGACCGGAGTTGCGCGCGCACCTCCCCAAACCTTTGGGGAGGTGCGCGCGTACCTCCGTGCGAAGGGGCAGCGGCGCCGCTCTTTGAGGAAGCTGCCGAAAGCTGACTGATTTGCCATTGGCCAATAGCTGTCCTATTGGATTCTGCTATGTCATATGGTCCTCATTGCAATGGGTTATTAATATACGTGATGATGTATTATTATGCTTGCTATGTTCCAAATTATTAGAAAAATAAATCTCTGAATCTTAAAGTAAGATTATTATTGGTTTGTGTTGCTGTCTCTTGTCTTTTCCATTGGGTTTTTTGCACGACAGTGGGTTTCGTCCCACCAAGTTTCTGTAATGACAACAATCATATCTGCCCTCATTTACCTGAATTTCTAATTCACCCTTTGTTGCTCATGCTCTGTGCATTGGTCGATAGACATTTGAGTCCTTTATGACTGATCCTGTGTTTATTTTCTACTTAACCTGTGTGGTGCCTAAGTTCCCCTATTTTCTTACCATCAGTTTGATTAGTGCACTTTGTGTGGCATTCACTATTAAAAGCTTGATTTTGCTTGACAGCAAGGTTGATATTCTTGTCCATCTATACGCATGCAGTGATAACCTTATAATTTTTAGATTGCCGGGGAAGAAATGTTCTATATCAATTAACTCACTCTTCCCATTGTTCAGTTTAAATATTTCTCCAGAAAATCTGTAAATTTATTGCCAGGTAATTCAGTCTCTTTCTTTGATGGATGCAAACCATCTCTTTTGTACATTTTTTCATTGGATCAGCTGTAGACATTGTGACTAATGCAACCAAAGCCTTCCCCTTTACACCACTCCTTTACCACATATTGAATTCTGCTATATGCTGGCATTTTCCATTTTTCTCCTTATACACTGGTAAAACCTCTGAAAAAGTGAGCCTACAGCCTATCTTGCTAAGTTCCTGCCCCAAGCTCTGGATATCATTCTGCAAAGAGAGTACATCTTTTTCGGACAGATCGTTAGTGCCAAGATGTATAATATTGCTAAGCACATTGATTTGTGCTTAGATTGTAAGCCGCCCTGAGTCTTTGGAGAAGGGCGGGATATAAATGGGATTAAAAAAAATAGCATCCACATCACACTCATTGCTGGCATTCTTGACTATCTTAAAAATATGGTTCTTGTCCTTGATGGCAGTAGCAGCTGGAAGTCACCTGACCTCTTTCAAAACCTCTTTATCCTTACCTAAATTTACATCCCTTATAATTGAATCACCAACCAGAAGGTGGCTTGTCTTTTTGGATGCTTTGCTCTCCTTGCATGACTGATGCGTAATAACTTGTCCAAAACAAGTTCTTCATCTCAGACCACGATCCCCTGCTTATTTGAGTTATCATCATCCCAACTCCTTGACCTGTCTTAGTGTCCCTAATAAGGTCAGCAAGGGCACTGTATTTGTTATGCAGGGACACAGTGAAAGCTTTGTGTTTATGGTTCACAGCTGTCACCCTGCCAGATCCCACTGTTGCCCATACTGCCTTTCTCCTGCAGGAATGGTTGGGTGGTCTCATATCCTTCCATTCTGCTTGCAAAATAACCTAACCTAAAATAGCTGTTCTACAGAAAGGGGCAAGTACGTATGTGATGCTCCATTGGTATTCCATTACATGTTTTATCCTCATTATTTTCTTCTCTGGAGGTAAGCAAATTTTAAAAATCAAAAACTGAGCTGCAGTTAGGACATTGATACACAAGGTAGATTCTCAGAATCTTAGCTTGTATAGAATAATGTCAACAAGTTTCAGATAAAATTGGGTTTGGGGTATGCTTTGGCTATAGCATATGCCAAACCTGCTGCACTATTGGTGGGGTTATAAACTAAAGCTGGTTTATTTGTTTATTTATTTCCTACACTGCCCGTCTCACCCAAATTATTCTGAGCAGTTTACATCAACATAACAAAACAATATAAAAGTAAGAATAAAACCACAGATTAAAACAGTTAAGAACAAAGATTTTTTTTAAAAAATAAATAAATGTTCATCTCCACCCTTGTCTGGACTAAAGGCATGATGTCTAGCAGAAGCCAATTTTTCAGGGCTTATCTGGTTTCTCCTTCCCCTGCACTTGACTACCTTGAAGTAGACATCTCATCTTAAACTATTTTCAGGGTTGCTATGAGGATGAAAAACAGTTATTTACTTCCTGCTAGAATGGCCAAGAGTAAAAATTTCTACCAGGTCATAAGCAAAATAAACTAAATGAGGAGTCCACCTGTCTGCATTCTTGTGTGGGGAGCCTGAAGGAATATGCAATCATGGGGTTGTGGGTTGCACCAGATCCCTGCTTTACCTTTATTTTAACTGAGTATCCTTATTCTTGCCATGTTAATTTTTAAATAACCTTTTAACATTTTAATTCCAAAATTTCAACTCTAACATTTTAATTTTTATGTACTGTTTTATATGTTGATATTCACCACACAGTCTCTCTTGAGGGACATGGACAGTTAGGAAATGTGAAATATGAATAAATATAATGTGGAAAAGTGGCACCCTGCATTTGTTAGGCCTTTGGTGTGATTCTATAGAGGATGTGACAATTTATAATCAATGTTTATATGACATTAAATTAGGCTAAACATTATTCCATACCTGGCTATCTAGAAAAGGGATTTTTTCACACAGAATCCCAATTTGGAATAAAATTGATTTAGTGATGAACAGGAGTAGTGTAACAAGTTCATTCTAGTTTACTAGACTGGCATTTTGTATTTTATTCATGACTTTGATGTTCACGTATCAGATTTGCAGATGACACAAAAGTGGCTAATATAGTAGGAGACAAAGGGCACTGTACTGGAAGTTTAACTCCAGGTTAATAGTGTGTGTTGTGTGTGCATGTTTCTATGTATGAATTGTGAACTGTTATACCTAATATTCAAGGAAGTGCATTGGGACAGAATTCACAATAACCTGAATACCACTGACAGATGTTTTTATGATAACCAGGTTGCCATAATATGCCAGGCCATCATGCAGTTGATGTCATTTAGGACTAGCACTTTATGTGAATTCAGACATTTAAATCTATAAATCAACGCTCCATTCTAATATCTATCTGTGTAAAACATCATGTTCTTTTAGAATTCATTATTAAGTACTCCTTGGTGTTCATGTGAGGTCTTAGGATAATGATGTAGCATTTAGGGATAAAGATGCAGCCCATTAATCCCAGGCTGGAGGCCAGGATGGAGAAGATCTGCACAGCCACCATGTATTTTCCTTTGGTGCTCAGGTAGGTGGGGACAAAGGAAACCCAAACACTGCAGAAAACCAACATGCTGAAGGTGATCAACTTGGCTTCATTAAAGGTCCCTGGCAGCTTCCGTGCTAGGAAAGCCACCAAGAAGCAGATAGCAGCCAAAAGGCCCATGTAACCTAGTACAGTGTAGAACATGATGATTGACCCTTCATTACATTGCAGTAGGATGTATCCTGGTTGAGAATGCATGTCAGAATCTGGGAATGGGGGATAGATTCCCAGCCATATCATGCAGACACCCACCTGAATCCCAGAACAGGATACAACAATAGAGTTGGCCAGAGTCTTTCCCAACCATTTCCTCATCCTGCTGCCAGGCTTTGTGGCCAGAAATGCCACCACCACCATGACAGTCTTTGCCAGCAATGAAGACACAGCAACTGAGAAAACAACACTGAAGATGCTTTGTCGTAGAAGGCAGGTCACTTTCTTGGGGGGGCCAATGAATAGAAGAGAGGTCATGAAGGAGAGGAGGAGTGAGATCAGAAGAATGTAGGTGAGGTCCCGGTTGTTGGCTTTAACTATTGGGGTTTCTCTGTATTTAATGAAGATTCCAAGAACAAAGACAATGATTAGGGACAAAGCAAGGGTAAAGGAAGCTAGGATGAGTCCCAATGTTTCTTCATAGGACAAGAAGCTGATACGTTTGGGGACACACTGATCTCGCTTCTCATTGGAATACTGGTCATCTGGACACTTGTTGCAATGGGGTGCATCTGAAAAACATTGGCTAACATGTAAATGCCTATGTTGGACGATGAGAAAAAATATTCCTGAAAGATGAATGAACATTGAATAATAGGGATGAAGTTCTATGAAATATGGAATTGAATATAATCTGAAATATGAAAAGTGTAGTGACCATTATCTTCTGAATCCTACTACAAGTTCTTGATTTCCTTTTTTTTCTCCAGAGCCACCTACCTTCTTCCACTGAGAATGTTCCTTCCATACACAGAGAACAGTCATAGCAGCAAACAGGTGCTCCTTCTCTCACGAGCTTGACATATCCTGCGTAACAATTTTCTGAACATCTAGAAGAAGGCACTGTCTAAACATAAAATAAAAATAGAAATAAAGGCACCACATGAGTTACAGTAGAGGAGTTTATTTCAAACAACCTGTTTCAGGAAACAAGTTGCTCAGGAAAAAATGGAGAAAGCAAATAGTGACATGGTTCCCCCATCTCCCTTCCTTTCTAACTGTATGAGGAACCATATAACATTGATCTCCAGGGAAAAGGATCTTGGAATCAATTGGAAAAGAAGTTATGGCATGTGTGGGAATGCTATGTATTCTATTTTTCTCTCTAATTTTGTTTTGGCAGGAAACCTCCAAAATCTGGCTTTCTTTGTCACTGCAACTGTCCCTGAATTTCTCTCCTCTAGTTGAACATTGTAAGAAGATTGTTTGATAGGTTATTAATTATGATATAATTATATAATTATAATTTGTGATTTAGCAGGTTCCAGTTTGTGATAAACTACAGAAAAACCCCTTAAACGTACATGATATTTAATGAATTAAGGTTTTTTAAAGTCTCCCTTATTTGGAGGTTATCTCAATTGTCCTGAATGGGAATTATTACTGAGCAGAACAGTTTGCATACATGGAGGCAGTGCTTTTTTTGTAAAAGAAAAAGGTGCCGGAACTCACACATGTTATACAACCCGCCTTGCCTACCCTACAAGGTTCCATCCAAAAAAGGTGCCGGAACTCCGTTCTGAGCATTCTATGAGAAAAAAAGCCCTGCATGGAGGTAAATGGAAGGGTTCAAACAAGAAGATCAATTACTTTGTTAAATGATATTGGCCATTGTATGGCACTCTGATTGATGGAGACCTTGACTTCAGAAGAAGCTTCCATTTCTATACTCCCAACTTTTTCCATAGGATAAGACTGTTGGGGCAACATTCTCCAGTGCATGATATCAAAGTCAGCAGCAGGAATTCCATTTTCATCTAAATAAATGCCATCATTAGAAATGTTGTGAAGCTGGAAGTTTTTCATGAAGTGATGAAGCTGCAAAAGAGACAGAAAATAACTCATGCAGCAAACACATTCTCATTTGAACCTTTATTCAATATTTTTCTGGCTATTATTCTGGTTTGGAAATGCATTGAATAATTCACCTCTTCAAATCAGCACTTTGCTCTGAGAGGACGATTCAGTATTTTCTGGTAAGTTTTTCTTGCTCCTTCTCTGTGGAACAGCAGATTTTTTTTACACAAATACCTTTCATTTAATAAAGGAGAATATTTGTAGTTCAGGGTTGACATGAGGGGTCCTTGGTGTTCTCTGAGCTTGCTTGTTTTCTTGAAGATGTTTCATTACCCAAACTAGGTAGCATCCTAAGTGGAATTTGCTCTCAGGTCATATTCTAGTGGTTTGCCCTGTTACTGTTGGTTAGGGTGGTCTTAGACATTCTTTGCTTGGGCTGTTTGCTTCTTTTGCAGTTTCTTGATTGATGTATTGTTTACTTAATTGTTGGTCTGATGTTAACTTTGGAGTTAATCTATGCTGATTGCTGATGGAGAGTTGCTTGGGTCTTTTTGTTCTTTTGGGGGGCTGGGTGATAGACTCTATTGCATAGTCTATAGATGTTATTAATGTCTATGTGTCTATTGATGGCTGATTTGTCAGAGTGCCAGGCTTCTAGAAATTCTGTAGCATTTTTGGTCTTGGCTTGGTCTAGGATAGTCACATTTCCCCAATTGAAACTATGGTTAAATCTGTCTGAGTGTTGTGAAATTAAAAAAAAAATCACCATGTCTTCTGACTGCTAATTGATGTTCATGGATGTGTTCTGCTAGTGTTCTTACATGTTTGTCCTATATAGTGGTTGTTGTACTCCTTACGTTGTATGTTTTAGATGATTCCTGTTTTTTTGGGGGGGTGGATTGTGTCTTTTGGTCTGCTTAGAATGTTTTGAAGGACTTTAGTTGGCTTGTGTGCTAAGCTGGTTTCATGTGGTTGTAGGAGTCTGTTGGTGGTTTCTGAGATATTCTTGATGTATGGCAGTGTAATTCCTTTTAGGGTTTGTGTTGGTTGTGCTGTGTTGGGTTGAGTGGTCAGGGACTTTTTGATAAAATTGTGTGGATATCCATTTTGTTTTTGCTGTTCTGGGTTGCTACAGTGTGTTTGGGCTTGTTTAAATAAGGTCCTTACGCATCTTCTCTTGTGAGAGGTTGGGTTATTGCTTTAGTAGTGGAGCATCTGGTTAGTATGGGTGGTTTTTCTGTAGACTTGCATTTTTAGTTTGCCATTGTGGTCTCTGCTGATCAGGATGTCCAGAAAGGGTAGCAAGTTGCTTTTTTTATTCTCTAGTAAACTGGATTTCTTAAAAAATGTTGTTGATGGTTCTGTGGGTGTTCTCTAACTGGTCCTTTTTTATTATGGTGAAGGTGTCATTTACATATCTGATTCATATTTTTGGTTGTATTTTGGTTGCACCCAGATAGGTTGCATAGATGTTCTCCAAGGTTAACATCAGACCAATAATCAAGTAAACAATACCTCAATCAAGAAACTGCCCAAGAGCCAACAGCAAACAGCCCAACCAAAGAATCTCTAAGCAAACCAAAATAGACAGAAACTCTGCTCCTTACTAGCACTGAGGATGTTATCTACTTTGGGTAATGAAACATCTACAAGAAAACAAGCAAGCTCAGAGAGCACCAAGGACCCCTTACATTTCCTTTTATTGAAGAAATCACTAAACTGACCTGCTAAACCATAGCTCAACGTAATTTTAAGAACAAATGAAATTATGCTTTAAAAGATTACTAAATCTCATTAAATACAAGAGTTTTTCTGTGATATACTGCATGTGATATTGTTAGGTTTTATTTATACCATGTCTGATTATCTCTATCCCTCTATCTCTGTCTCTGTCTCTTTCTCTCTCTCTTTAATCTATCTATCTATTGTTCCAGCCAGCAGGGAATCAAAATCTCTTTACTAAATTGTTTCTCTGTAGTAAGCAAGCCCAACTGTGAATCATTTAATGCAGGGATGTCAAACTCCCGGCCCATGGGACAGATATGTCATGCCGAAACTGCACCCACCCCATTGCCAGGAATGGGAAAAAGTTGTGATACGTTGCACAACGTCACGTGACGTCACGAGTTTGACATGCCTGATTTAATGTATTGCAGGGTCTCTATTTAAGTTCTCTTCCAGATTTCAGATGGCAGACAGAAGCAGCAGCTGGGAATGAAGGGCAAATAGAGAACAGTTATATGGAAGATGTAGAGTCATGAATTAAGACAAACAGACAGGTTGCTCATAATACACAGAAGAGAGAGGGAAATATCTGCTAGTTGTTGGGCAACTTTTTGGGCTGTGAAAAATATGAGCTACAGAATGGGAGCCTTCCTTAAGCCAGAAGTGGACCATTGATTCAAAGCCTTGCTGAGGAGAAGGAAATGATGGGTGGAAGCAGCTGGAAGTGGGTGACAAAGAAGTGTCCTGTGTTCCACCACCCTCTTTCTGAATTGGAGCAAAGCAAATGCTCAGGAACGCCAGTGCATAACAGAGAAGGATCCAAGAGAAATCCTATCATGTTCCCTATTGCTTAAAATAGGGGCAAGTCTACTTGCCCCTTATAATACCTATGCTTAGTATTAATTCTGCCCTCTGCCAGAGGTGCTACAGCAATATGAATTACCCCCAAATCAGATGCAGAATATAAACAGTTGAAATGTTATATTACAGGTTCTTGTTCTTATTTTCCAATATACTTTACAGGTAGTCCTTGACTTAGAACCACAATTGAGCCCAAATTTTCTGTTGCTAAGTGAGATATTTGTTAACTGAGTTTTGCCCCATTTTATGATCTTTCTTGTCACAGTTCCTAAGTGAATCACTACAGTTGTTAAATTAGTAACACAGTTGTTAACTGAATCTGGTGTCCCCATTGACTTTGCTTGTCACAAGGTTACAAAAGGTTATCACATGCAACTGTCAAAATATGAATCAGTTGCCAAGTATCTCAATTTTGATCGCATGATCATGGGGATGCTGTAATTGTAAATGTGAAAAATGGACATAAGTCAAAGTTTATTAACATATTGCATTTCATTTTGGGAAGAAAACCCTTCTGCAGTCAGTATGGCAAGAGTTAGTAAATTCCAATGACTATGCCTAACAAATTTTTTTATTTTAACTGAAGAAGTTACTTGGATGAGTAATGAAATGTCACAGTTTAATAAATTTTGGTCCAGTTACCATGATTTAACCTTTTAAGATACTTTTGACCTGGATGTTTGAGTCTTTATTTACATATTAGTCACTTTTTCAGTGCTGTTGTAACTGATCTGCTGTAAGTCAAAGACTCCCTGTATATGTGTAATAAAATATTCTTAAAAAACTGTACATCAACTGAATTTTGCAGAGGACTAGATCTGTGTTTTATCTATCTTTCAAAACCTGATCTGATGATTGCTGGAGCATCTTGAAGCTTATTTAATCTGCAAATGAGGAAAAATACTTTGTCACTATGGAGATATCTCTGTGATTACAGTATCCAAAACCAGCATAGATAGTTTCAGTTTGGAAGAGTTACCCTTATAATCTCTCTCACATGGAAATAATGCAGACTGGATAACTGCTGTATCTCTCCTCTCCCTATATCCAATTTAATATGTAGGAAGTGAAACCATCCGTGAAACCTCAAAGGAGAAATCTTACCTGCCATGGCTGTACAATCTGGGGTGACTGATGGTCTCCAGCCAGAAACCTCCTCTTACTCATCTGAGATGAAGAGGTGGCATGGAGAACTGAGGCCACATCATGGATTGCTCTGGAAATACCAGAACCATCCTCAATTACCACTCTTGCAAGTACCTCAAGAGGTGGGAATATTCTATTCTCTTTTTCTGTGCATTTTTTCCAAACCTTCTTAGACAACAAAGGCCTTGAATAGTAACAATGGAATGCTTCTTCTACAAACTGTTTCCCAGTAAGGGAATATGTATCAAAGTCATAATATTGTCTCCTGTTTGTCTGGGTTAGGAAAGAAAACAAAACATGTTTTCGTTGGAGGTCAAGATAGTTGGAAAGCATTCTTATGCTTAATCTTGACAAAGCTGTTGCAATCCACACTTTTCCCTCAATGAATGTCTTTTTCCTTTCATTAACAATTAGTACTCCTATTAGTGTTCCTGTGGCCTGAAAATCAAGTTGACAAACTATAACTTTTATGTGAATGTTGCTAAGTAGAAGGAACATTTTTCTCTGTTCTTGCAGAAATGCGTCTCTGGTATGTATATCTACATTGGTTGTTGGGATGGTTTCTGAGAGCACGATGCAGATCTGATTTTTTACAGCTAGAGTTTCCGAACTTCTTTTAAAGCTTTCTCCTTTTTCATTGTCCTGATAAAGGAGGCCAATCCACGTCCATCGGAAATGCAGGAGCAGCTTGAAAATTGTTGAGTAAGGAGGCTCTGGTTTGGGGGTCATCTGGTAGAAAAAAGGAAAATGATGACTTTGCTGAATAATGAAGCTAATCTCACCAGTGTTGATCTAAGAGAGAAGAAAATATTGGTAGTTTGTGTCACTTTTAATGTTGAATGTCAAATGTTTAAACATAAGTTGCTTTCCCCACCTTTGAGAGAGATTTCCAGAAAACAACACCTGCATGAAATATGCTAGCTCCCTTGATGCTCTCTACTCCTGTCCTGTTTGCTCCTTTTGACCCTAGTGAGCTCTGAAGTAATCTGTGGGTGATTCTCATGTGTGATCCTTATGCAGAAAATCCTTCTGGTCAAATGCTACCATACAGGTGAGCCTAGGTGATGAAGTGGATACTTAGGCACTTTTGCGGCCAACAGCTGAAGCTCACATGAGCCCTACACACACTGTGGGTCATCCATCTAGTAGATCAGATCTACAAGTAATCCAGATCAGACAGGCACATCTTAATATATTGGAACAGAGAACTTTCCTGATTTAGTAGTGTCATAAACACAGAAATAGATTTCCAATTGTGAGTGATGACTAAACCCAATACAATAATATGAGTCTGTAGCCATTCTGTGAATCATAACATCTGATCTTTTTTTTAAAACTAGGGTTCTGACATCAATACGTATTTGAACAACTGAAGGCAGATCTTATACAGTCTCCAGCCAGCCATAGGAATCCATGGTTACACTGATAATAAAAATTGGCTTGTTTTGTCATTAAAAGTATAAACAAAAAGTCAAATGCTATAGTCTCCTGAATCAGGAGCTGCGGTAGCTAATAATAGACTCAGACATCTGAAATGCAGAAGCCAGTTTAATAACTTCACTCTAAATCACTCAAGGTAAGTGTCCTTGTGGCAAGCTCTTGTTTATAAAGGAGAGAATAAATGACTGGATGGAGCCTTAAGGTTTCCAAGCACTTTGATGGTCTTCTGTAAAATTGTTTTAACTGTTCTAACTTGTAAATATGAAGTGCTTTTAATTCGGTGTGTGACCAGCCATACGCTAAATAAATAAAATTTCCTTTGCAATTTGAGCCTTAGACCCATTATTTTTAAAAGAATGAGGAATTTCATGCTTCTCAGAATTATTGCTAGACTGCCTCCTGGATCTCAATCACTGGAGGTTTTGAAGGAAAATTGAGGAAGCCCTTTGCAGTGGTCTGAGGATTGTTGCTTTGGATGGGGAATTAGGTTAGAAGATCTCCACAGCCTCTTTTAAGTTTTTCATTCTATGTTTCTATGAATAAACCTACCTCTTTAGCTCAGGTCACTAACTTTTCAGTTTAAAACTAACTCATTCAGCACTCATACATTCTTGGCACTTTTCTTTTTTTGTCATACCATTTTGCAAATGCCTGATTGCCATTGATCTAACTCATTTTAATATTACTTGAAAAAAAGTCAATTCATGCTTTCATTTCATGCTGTTAAGTACTGATATTAGGGGTTTTGGAACAAACACTCATTTTTGCAACAGGCCCCATTCTATTATTCTCTTTGTTTAAGGATTTGTGTGCCTTAACATTTCTCCATCCTTTCCCCAACAGTCTACCAGGGGACCCAAGGTCATCTACAGTCTGTTTTGCCTCTTTGAAAAAAAGACTTTTCAGTGGCAGAAAAGGAGAAGTCACAAACCCTATGCATTGTTTCTGAGCTATGTTGTGGCAGGGAGATAAAAAAAATGTATATGTTTACTTTAGGGAAATCAAGTTATTGTAGATCTTTTAATATCTAATCTCTGCCTCCAGGTTTATCTGGAGATATATATGAGATCTGCATTTTAGTCTAATTTGAAAATTCAGAACATGTGATTAAGCTTATTTTAGCTTTATACCTGTGGAATTTTGTAGATGCCCAAGATAGTAGAAATTTGATCAAAGAGTTCAGAATCTATGTTTTCAAGAACTGCCAGGAGATTCTTTTGTCTTCCACATCTGTAATTTGGGACATTCTCCTGCCCTGTAGACAGCAAGTTCATCATGACCTCGTATGTTATTCTTGCATTGAGGAAGTTATCATAAATGTTGTAGCCCAGGGTGATGTTGGGTAAGAGCCAAGAATTCTGGTTGATCTTATGAACACCCAAGAAGAAGAGGAGGACGTGGTTGAATATTGCTGATGAACTGCAAAATAATATCTTATCTGTACAACAACACTAGACAGCTCTGAACCATTCATAAAACATACTTAAAAATATACTCTTCCCTTCAAAGCCAGGCCAGAGATTCTCACAGTTCAACCCATCCTAGCCCAATGCTTGAAGGAGTTAGGTCTTTGTAGCCCTCTAGAATTCTTCAAGAATTTTACCACATGTGCACATATGTTTTCATAATATAATATTATTTCTTCATATTATGCCACCTAGAAAGTAACATTTGGACAGATTCAAGAGCTGGATTTAGTCTTGAGCAAGTGGTATTTTTCCTGGGCTCCAAGTTCACTGCAGATGGGGACTGTAGCCAAGAAATTAAAAGACGCTTGCTCCTGGGGAGGAAAGCCATGGCAAATCTAGACAGCACACTAAAAAGCAGAGACATCACCCTGTCAACAAAAGTGCGTATAGTCAAGGCTATGGTCTTCCCAGTTGCAATGTATGTCAGTGAAAGTTGGACCATAAAAAAGGCTGAGCGCCAAAGAATTGAGGCCTTTGAACTATGGTGCTGGAGAAGACTCCTGCGAGTCCCTTGGACTGCAAGGCAATCAAACCGGTCAGTCCTAGAGGAGATCAACCCTGACTGTTCTTTAGAAGGCCAGATCCTGAAGCTAAAACTCAAATACTTTGGCCACCTAATGAGAAGGAAGGACTCACTGGAGAAGAGCCTAATGCTGGGAAAGGTTGAGGGCAAGAGAAGAAGGGGACAACAGAGAATGAGGTGGCTGGATGGAGTCACTGAAGCAGTAGGCGTGAGCCTAAATGGACTGCAGAAGATGGTAGAGTACAGGAAGGCCTGGAGGAACATTGTCCATAGGGCCGTGATGGGTCGGACATGACTTTGCAGCTAACAACAACAACAACAAGTGGTATCACCTGTCCATTGATCAACAAGCCATCTTTAGAGCTACAGATTGTTTTGCTGCAGAATATTGATGTCTTTGGAGTAACTGCCCTTTATTAAAAAATCTTTAATGTAATCCTCTACAGCTAAAACATTAGCTTATTATGTAAAGCGTCTATTCTCTGTGAATTTTGTCTTTAAAAGTTATTCATATTTAATGCAAAAGTAAAATGGAAGCCACAAAAGTTTACAGAACAGTGTAAGCTTGTAAGCCGCCCTGAGTCTTCGGAGAAGGGCGGGATATAAATGGAATTAAATAAAAGGCATCAGTTGGAAAGAAATGTTGGAAAAGGAGAAAGGAAGGCCCAAGAGCAAGATAGGAAAGGAGAGAAGATTGTGGGAAACTCACTTTTAGCTCACTTGACTGTGAGATTGTGGGCAACTATATAATTATGGCATAGAAATAGATGAATAAAGAAAATAAATATTTGCACAGTATCAAGAAAATCACATTGAGAATAGAAAGAACCCTACCCAGGCAAGAGTCATATTAGAAGAGTGCAGCCAAAATTGCATGAACTGAACTGAAATGGCATGCTCAGCTTTTCAAGAATCTTTATGTGCTTCAGGAGCCTTTTCCCTAAAGCAAACTGGGAGAAGCAGTAATGACCTGTCCTTCTCAAGGTGAGGAATTGGGGAAAAGAGAAAACATTGGAAAGAGTAAGCTCAAGCATCAGAATCCTGTGCATGCCAAAATTACCTTCTCAATCTGTGGGTTGGAGGCACGGAGAAAATATGGGGGTAAAATGCAGCAATTATTTTAGATGTTATTCCAGTAATCAGGTAGTCTCCTGGCTTGTAATAATTAAACTCCTTAAACTCCTTAAATTCTTCTGTTATCACTTCAAATGGACATTTCATCTGCATTGTGGCACAGGAAAATTGGGAGAGCAGCAAAATGAAAAAGAGCTTCATTTGCTGTAGCAGCAATTGACATATAATGATGGAGACCTTTCCTATAGTTTTTTCTCTGGGAAAGTGCAGGATCTCATTGTCACTAAAGAGAATAACTGCAGTGAGAATTTTCCAGTTTCATCCCAGATCTGGAAGAAAAACCTGCAATTTCAGACTAGCACAGTGCCTGCCTAATTCTACCTCTACTCTCAGCAATGCCAGAGGTAGTTACAGGTCAGATTCTGAGTTGTTGAACATCCCTTTATTGTGAAATTGCTTTAAAACTAAAGGTGGTGGTGGAAAATAGAATAAACAACCATTAGTTTAGTAATTAGAAGGGGAATTGGAAATGACTATTGCTACAGAGATGTGCAGTTGGAAAAAAAAACAGTTTTGCATGCCTCAGGGGCGTAGTCGTAGTTTTAGATTAGTTTAAGGGAACAATAGACAGGATAGTGTCTATGGAGATACTCAGTCATGCAGGTCATGGTTGTCCCAAGGGTGTTTTTTCAAGAGACAAATGGACTTATTTGTTTTTCTTGTTGTATACCCACAACACAGTCCTTTCAGCAGTTCCAAGAAGGCTCTACACCCATTTGCACAGATAAACCTCCAAGTGGCCCCAACAACTCTCTAAAATAAGGGTTCCCAACCGGGGGTGTGAGATGATATTCCAGGGGGTACGAAAACTTGGGTTTAGAAGTTTCAAAATTGTACTGTATATATACATAATTTGTTGCTGTTATTTCAAACTTTTGTAAGGGGTTAGTTTCTTGGATGAGAAGTAAAACTCTTCAAAAAAAAAAACAACACAAAAAAACCAAGGAAGCCCAGTTGCCTCATTGAAAAGCACCTTTGGGACAATTCAGGATAGTTTGACTGCATTTTACTCTAGAAACCTACTCCTTAGATTCCAAATAATGTCAGGTGATAAACCCATTGAACATTTTTTCACTAGCTAGTGAGGGTCTTGGACAACTCACCCTGGTCAACATGTCACCAGCAACTTGCTGTGGGCAACTTGCCACAGGACAATTCAATGCAGGATAACTCAAGAGAGGGACATGTGAATTACAGTGAGCCTTGTCTTGTTTTAGGTTTGAATCTTCTCAAGTTAAAAGTCCTTGAGGTTGGGGTGAGCTGCAATTCACTTGTCCCTCTCTTGAGTTAACCTGCATTGAATTGTCCCATGGCAAGTTGTCCCCATGGCAAGTTGTCTTGCAGCGAGTGGGCAGGGTGAATTGGCCAAGGCAAGTGGGCAGGGCAAGTTGTCGTATTCCAAACTAGTGGGGACAATATAAATCCTTATCCTATCTGATGTGGATGAGGCCATCTTCCTCAATGGTCAGACACTCCAGAATAGTTATCTCCAGATATTGTTATACAGTATCATAACATCAACATTTTTTGAATAAAAGTTTTCCTGAATACTGCCCTCTATGGGGCTATATATAGAAAGAGAGTACATATGGATGGATGGATGGATAGATTGATTATGAGATGTCACATGGTAGAAACGTTTAGTGATATCATAGCTAGATTTTCTCAAGGATCATCTGCCTGTGACATGACCCTTTATTTAAATGACATGCACATTTCCACTCTAATAGAGTCCATCCAACTGAATCAAGTGTTTGTTAAGTGAATTTGGGTTCCTTTAGTGACTTTGAATGCTGGAAGCCATCTGAGAAGGTCTCTAGTAGTGATCCCGCGACCACAGGATGCTGCAACAGTCATAAATAATTGCCTGAAGTTTGATCCATATAATGGGGGAATGCTGCATAGATCGTAAGTACAAAGACTAGTTGTAAGTGACTTTTAAAAATGCCTTTGTAACTTCAAACAGGGAGCCACCTTGATTTGGTTGAATGAAGGACAGCTATGTAAATGTTATAAACAAACATCACTAAAGGAATGATTCTAGTTGAGGACTACCTCTATAGGGCAGCTTTGCTAATTATTTGCTCCTGGAATTTTTTTTTAAAAATATTTTATTTATTATTTACTTCTCTGCTGATGATATAGATTGTTCTTATTGCTAATTTGAATATAATGTGTACTGTTATGCACTAATCTCAACACATGGAACTTTGACAGGAATAAAGTTTTGAAAGAACTGCCTTTTCCATAAAGAGAGAAAAAGACCAGTTCATTTCTTGAATTAAACTATGATACTCTGTTGTAGCAATAAAGAATCTTTTGGCAGCTAAGGGAGCAGAAAATAAATTTAATAAACAAATAAACCTATGGTTTAACAACAGTGATTAAATGCTGCCTTAGATGGCCATCTCACTTGAATTCAGTCACCGCTCCTTATATCAGCAAAATCTTTGATGTCCTAAATTGGTTGTGTGGATCATTGATTCCATTTTGATTTTGTACTACCTGCAGCATCATGGACCAATCATTCTCTCTAACCCCCAGATAGCAGGCAAGGACAAATCCCATTCAAAAACTTGTCAAGAAAACTGCAAGGAGTAGTTAAGGCAGATATTAGGAGTCAAAAATTGAGTGAAAGCTGCACATATAAGTATTAGCTTTAAAAAAATAAGGGGAGATAGTCACAATCCCCTTTCTATCACATACACATTTAGTATAATAAACATAGCCACAGTACTATGGAAATTAAAAAAAATAGTTATCAGTACTTGTTATTTTGTGGAGTCTCGAGTAAATCTGATTGATAGTACAGGTAATCCCTGAGTTATTTATTTATTTATTTATTTAATTAATTAGTTTTCTATACCGCCCTATTCCCGAAGGACTCAGGGCGGTTTACAGGGCAGCATATAAAAACAATATAAAAAGATAATATAAAATTAAAATGAATTAAATTAATTAAAGCCCAACAATTAAAACAATATTAAAAGCTAAAACCCCTTCAGTCCAGGCCTGATAGATCCAAATCCAAATCTTAGTTCATGACTTTCTAATTTGAGTAATCTCTTATTTTGGAGAGTCACCTATTTTTTCATCCAGATCCAACAGCAGGTATCAAAATACAGTTTCGAATCTGGTAAACCCAAAGTTCCTCTTTCTTTATAATTTTGCAGTAGTTTACTGTTATATCGAGTGTGGCCGCATGGACCGCAGTTTCCTTGCTTACAGTTAACTGCTGATATGCCTGTGCTAAATCTAATTTAGCGAAGATGGTGCCCGACTGGATAGCGGAGAGGACATGCTTCACCGTCGGAACCGGGTAAGCATGCGGATTTAAAGCCCTATTTAGGGTGGCTTTATAATCCATGCAAAGTCTAATTTCCCCATTGGGTTTGAGGGGGGTGATGATGGGGGTTTCCCATGGCCCTCCTTCCACTGGTTCTAACACTCCCTGGCCTAACTTTTCCAGTTCACTCTCAATCTTGTGTTTGAGAGCGAATGGAACTTTCCTGGCCTTAATTCTTATAGGGAGAACTCTGGGGTTTAAATTAAATTTAATGGGGGGGGGCCCTTGCATTTGCCCAATGTCCCATCGAACACATCTGCAAATTTTTGCAGACGGATTCGAGACTTCTGGGTTGGATTGAGTTGATTTCCCCTAACCAGATCCCTAACGCCCCGAACCAGTTAAGGCCTACCAAACTAGCTCTCCTGCCCTCAGTTACCAGTAGTTCCAATGGACCCTTAAACCCCTTAAAACATACCTCTATAGTGGCCTTGCCTTTCAATTTAATCGGTGCCCATTGGAAATCTGTTGATGGGGGTGGGGGTGAGGTGAATCCGGCGGCCGCTCTTTTCTGAAATTGAGGACAATGTCTCCCAAGAAATTATTGAGTCAGAAGCCCCCGAATCGATCTCCATCTTGCAGGGAATTCCCTGCAAGAGGACTTCGATTCTAATTTTTGGGCCTAGCATTTGATTGATCGTAGAGCGGCCCACAGCTACCACCCCATTTCCCCGGTTAGTGGTTAGTGTCTGTGGCTGAAGGGCCTCGGTGCCGCAATGTGGAAAAATTTTGGTACCTGGTGCCCACGCTTCTAAGTCGTGGAGGCTGTCCCGGACCCGGCTTCTGCAGATGGTCTGAATGTGGCCCATCTTGCCGCAGGCGCGACACTTTGCATTTCGGAATCTGCACGATGCTCTCAAGTGGTTTCCCCCACAACTGCCGCATTTTTGCTCGGCGTCTTGGCAACTGTTGTTAGTGTCCTTCGGTGCTCTGGTTATTGTTGGTTTCCTTTGCCTTCCTCCAGTGTCACGGTGGTTGTTTCGGATCGGAGTCCTCTCAAATCTTTGGGTTATTTCATCTATCTCTGTTTCGAACTTGAGGTCTTCCACTCCGCCATCCACAAGGCTTTCTTGGTGAATGGACCCGCTCGTGCCATTGCTATGACGGGGGAAGCCATGTAGATTGGTGGTCTCGTGGGTCATTAAATCATCCAGGACTTCTTGAAGGTTCCCTGTGGGCTTCATGATCACCTTATTTTGTAACTGTTCGTCCCTTAACCCTAAGACCGCTCTGTCCCGGATCCTCTCATTTAGGTCCACAAACCTGCATTGGCATGCAGCTTCTCATACTGCTGCTACAAAGTCTGTCAGGGACTCGCCCAGTAACTGGTTCCAATGCTTGAATTTTCTTCTCCAGTAGAGTTCGGATCGTCTAGGCATAAAATGTTGTCTCAGTCTTTTAATTAGTTCAGCGTAAGAAACTGAGGCAACCGCTGCCGGGTGGCACAGTCCTACAGCTATCTTATAAACCGCCGGTCCGCTGAGGGCTAATAATGCTGCTGCTTTCTTGCGGTCCTCATTTATGTTATTTACTAACAACTAGCCCTCGACTTGGCCCACATGGTCTTCCCATTGCTCCAGGTGTCGGACATCGAACTCCCTCATGATGCTGAGCTTCGACATTCTTCTGCCTTAGTTGATGGCTTTTTGAATTTCCTGTGGTGCGCAGCTGTCTCTCGGCTTCTTTGCGGCAGCACTAGCCAGCTTTTTTCCCCCCGAGTCCTGTCTTAATGCGCTTCACGGGATCCCATCCTCGTCGCCACTGTTATATCGAGTGTGGCCACGTGGACACAATAACGAGTCAGCATCGTACGTGATGTTGTTTATTGATTACATGATGGAAAAAAAGTAAAGCCCAACTCCCGGTTCCCCCATTTATGCTACTGAAGCCCCTGAAAATCAGCCAACCCGGTTGCTCTATTTTCCCGCCAGCCAGGTAACACCCAACCCGGCATTGTACCTTTCCCACCAGACAGGTTGACCAATCAGGCCAGCTGACCGATGCCACCTGGTGTCTGGTGTCAACTCCAGCCTGGCATCTCTCATACATAACATTTACCCAACCCTAACCCTAACCCTAACCCTAACCCTAATTCTCATTTTTTCCCTTGCCATCTGAATTTAGATTTATTCTTTTGCCGTTGGTTAACTGCAGTGTCAGTTGTCAATATCAGTAAAGTCTGGAATACAAATAACATATTTGATAAGACATTCATCTTAATTACACAGATTCAATCCAGTAGGAATAACTGCAAATTCTCCATCATGAGAAATCTTTTTAGTATCATTCCAAACAGGTACAATTTTTAATTTTTAAAATAATTTTATTCATTTATAATGTAAAATATGAAAATACAAAAGCAAATAGTAAGGGAGAACAATAGGGAAAGGGAAAATGAAAAAGTGTGGAAAGTGGGGCAGGGGAAGGAAAAAAATAGGTATTGACTTCTAACTCCCCCTGTTGCAATAAAATAAGATATTAAAATCAAATTTAAACTTTTTACATTTCTATAGTAATATGAACTAGCCATTTCTGTATCAACAAATTAGACTAATCAGTAAAACCAAAAATCATAGTATCATTTTTTCCACCTCAAGCACAAAGTTGGGATGTGGTTTCCAAGTAGAAACAAAAGTACTTATATTCTTTTCTTTTATCAAAACAGTCAACTGGGCCACCTCTGCTAATTCCATCAGCTTTTGTAAATATTTGTCCATGGTGAGAATGGAAGCCTTCTTCCATTTTTGTGCACAGAGTAGTTTTGTTGCCGTCACCATATATAAAATCAGAGTTCGAAATTATTTTTTCCAAGAACAAAATTGTTTTGAAACAATTCAGACTTGTAAATGTAACCCCAGATATTTAACCTTTTTCTTTGCCACAAAACCCTAGTTTCTTTGCCAATGTTTTATAATCTTGAAAATTGAAGTTATTAACAAATATTTTTGTTTTCTGTTTATCCAGTCAGGAACTGACATCTGCTTTGTGTATTTAACTTTCCCCCCCCAATTTCCATGTACCAACTTCATTCACTTTGTCAATATGCACAGTTTTTGTTCCTCTTCCTCCTCTCTGTATAATTATCAAAATCACAGCAATTAATTTGTCTTCCACTAAAGCCTAGGGGACTTCTTTCATCCACAGTAATTCTGAAACAAGGTAGATGTTAATAACCCTCATCAACAGATTTCACAAATATTTAGTAATTCTTATAAAAATCTGAAAATCTGGTCCACAAGGACCTTAAGGTTGATGAAGAATACAAGGTGAGACTCCTGTAGGCACAAATGTACAGGTCGGAATTTTAATGCTGTCCTTTTAATGTACCAGATTAAACTTTATCTTGCTTGATCAAGTCAGTGTATCTGTGTTCTTTGGCAAGAGAACTGTGCTTCTCCTTAGACAGCTGTGAGGCCAAAGACAGTGGGCACGTGCCTCACAGAACTACAGAAGATCTTCATCATGATATCTGAAATACTGCTGCTGCTGCTGCTTCTCCTGGTGTCCCATTTTCCATGTGGGATGCTGACAATGAAATGTCCATTAAATATACAGAAAGAAGACCACAGATTTAATTATTATAAGCCAGGAGATTTCCTGATTAGTGGAATCATATCTACATCAAGCTCAGCATTTAAACCATACCTCTTCTTTAAGCCTCCATATCACAGATTTCAAAGGTAATTCCTGACATGTACTTAACACTGGTGATTAATTTTATGTTTTCCACTATTTTACTTTTAATAGGGATGGTTAGCTGGTATGAATGCTACAATTTTATGTTTTATTTTTTAACATTGATATTGATGATTCTAGTGGTCTATTGTTAAAAACTATTCTTAATTTTGCAAGCAGATCCACAAAGTTCAGAACTATAATAAGGTATTGTTGGAAAACATTCTGAAAGAAATAAAAAGCTGTCAGAATCGGTAGGTAATCTAATGAACCTTGGAGAGATGAGAGTTATTTAGGGTCAAAGAAGAACTTTATACAGATATATCCCAAATTGAAGCCCCCTTTAGCCTTTGAAACTTCTAGCTGTCTTAGATGGGGCACTGGTATAACTTTGGATGATATTGTTATTAAGCGCTATGATGTCACTGCTGACTTATAGTGACCACAAGGATAAAATTTCTCCAGGAAAAGTCTTTTAGTTCTTCCTCAAAGGACATAAGCAAATCCATTAAAAGCAAAAAAACACCTGGCATTGCAACCCATCCAAAACCAAAGACGATTAACTTGGGGTTTAAGGCACCCATTCAACTAAACTGAGTCATCAAAGCAGAAACAATAAATAACAAGGAAACACCTAAGCCTTTGTCAGAATAATTCCACTTAAATATTCCTCCAATTAGCAATCAAATCAACATAAAGAGACTTATTTCATAGAACCCTGTTTTTATATGGAAATGATTTTCCAAAGTGAATTTTAAATGAATGTATCCAGTTGCTAAGACAGTTGATCCATTACTATAAAATGCATTTCCAAGTCACCATTTGGGGAAAATAATAAATATAGAACGTAGAATAATAGAGTTGGAAGGGACCTTGGAGGTCTTCTAGTCCAACCCCTGCTGGAGCCATTTCAAACAAATGGTGTCCAGTCTCTTTTGAAAGCCTCCAGTGATGGAGCACATACAACTTCTAAAGGAAAGCTATTCTATTGGTTGATTGCTCTCACAGTTAGAAAAGTTCTCCTTAGTTCTAGGTTGCTTCTCTCCTTGGTTCATTTCTATCCATTGTTTCTTTTTGGTGCTTTGGATTACAACAACAACAACAACAACAACAACAACAACAACAACAACAACAACAACTTCAGAATTCAAACAGACAAGCACCTGCAACATAACACCCCGGACTTAACAATTGTCAATAAGAAAGACAAAAAAGTCTGGATAGTGGATGTGGCAGTGCCTGGAGACAGCAAAATAGATGAGAAAGAACTGGAGAAGATAACAAAATACAAAGACCTACAAATAGAAATAGAAAGACTGTGGCAAAGGGAAGGGTAGTACCAATAGTAACAGGTGTCTTGGGTGCAATCCCAAAACAACTGGAGCACCACTTGAACACCATTGGTATTGACAAATTCTCCATTAGTCAATTGCAAAAGGCAGCCTTACTAGGAACTGCTTCCATCCTGTGATGATATCTGTAATACTATCAAACATCCATATCTGCCTATCCCAGGTCCTTGGTAAGGACTCGATAGGTTGACAAAAATGCCAAATCCAGTCTGAACATCTGGCTGACTGTGCGAATAATAATAATAATAATAATAATAATAATAATAATAATAATAATAATAATAATAATAATAATAATAATATTGGAAGGGACCTTGGAGGTCATGGTTGGGATCAGATCTACAATTTCCATTTGGGATGATTTTGAGCCTGAAGAAAACCATTGGAAAGAAAGTCATTTGTGGTTAATAGGACTGTCCTTCTAATAGCAAGATCCAAAGAAGTCCATCTCCTGGCAAGGTCCAAGAAATGAATGATACAGGCATCTTACATTATTTTATTAAAGAATGAATTTCTGAGAATATTTCCTGCAGTACAATATAGGGATTGAGCTTTTGGTCTGATCTTCTCTTGCTTTCCCCTTCATGAGATCAATCAGAATCCAAAGCTGTTACATCATCCTGGGTTACAGATTGTTAGATTGTCAAATTTGTGCACTAGACTTATAATACAGCAATCCAAGTGATTAGTTATAAATGTCCTTAAAGGAACAGCTTCAGGAAATATGATGTGATTTTATGAATTGAAGATGAAAGCCAATTGCAGTCTCTTATCTTGCAGTATACAGAGTATGAGCTTCTGGCACGTCCTGCCCTTCTTCTTCGCCATTCATGAGATCAACCAGAATCCAAAGCTGCTACCCAACATCACCCTGGGCTACAGCATCTATGAGAACTTTTTCAATGCAAGGATAACATACGAGGTCATGATGGACTTGCTGTCTACAGGGCAAGAGAATGTCCCAAACTACAGTTGTGGAAGACAAAATAACCTTCTGGCTGTGCTTGAAGGGACGGATTCGGAGCTCTTTCCTTACATTTCAACTATGCTGGGCATCTACAAAATTCCACAAGTAGGAATGAACACTGAAGCTAATTTCATTTTGTAAAGTCTAATGATAATCCAAAAGGGGTCAGATCATAAATAAAATGATTCAGATGACACAGCTTAAAGGACGCCTGAACTATTCTATTTTCATCATGCATTCAAATACCTTACTTCATTCTTACATCATTGTACATCTTGATTTTTTAAAAAGATAAACAGGTTACAAAGAGATTTTTCAACTGAACGAACCTGCTGTGTTCATGTGACGTTTCATTTTCCCCAATCTATGTGTCAATGCTACAAACATTGACATGTTTTTGCACTGACTATATAAGAGACAGCCTTTTGTTTGAACTGCTTCTCTTTGAATCTTGAAGGGATGGTGTTATGTATGCAGGTATCTGCATAGCAACAGCCACCAGGGGGCGTTGGCCTGGACAGTTTCGGCAGGAAACCTAGGGCCAACCCCATTGGCTGTTAGCTTACCTGGCCAGGTATATAAAGAGGCCAGGTAGCCCTCATTCCCCAGTTCACTTCCCCTTCCAATAAAGAGCTGAACTCACACACCGGCTGGCGTCTCTCTTGCGTCGGACCCACTACACAATAGTGGCGACGAAGGTGGGATTGCTGCCGACCAAGAGCTGAAGTCACTGGGGAAATGCTCCGCGAGCTGAAGGGAAAGGCATTTTTCCTTCTTCCCCCCATGACCGCCAGCCGAACCGGCAACGCCAAGTGCCACATCCACGACCAACTGCCGCCATGGCTAGAGCCGGACAACCCCGCAAATTCGAGACCCGCCGCCCTGAAACCTGGACCCGTTACCTGGCTCACGTTGAACTGTACATGCGGTTCAATCAGATATCGGAGGACGGTGCAAAGGCGGCCGCCCTGCTCTGCCTTGGGGGACCAGCGCTGCTGGAAGTCGCCGTGAACCTGTTCCCCCAGGAGGCCATCAACACCATCGTGTACCGAGACCTCGTGGCCAGGCTCAACGCACATTTCAGGCCCCGGCGCTCCAAGGTGGCCGCACGGTCACAATTCGAGAAAAGGGACCAGCGCCCCGACGAGACTGGCGCTGACTTCCTCGCCGCCCTGCGGGAAGCTGCCGTCGCTTGCAGGTTCACAAATTTGGAGGAGCGACTATGGGACCGGCTGATTTGCGGCCTACGCGACAGGCGGTTGCAGAAGCTCCTGTTCGAAAGAGAGGAGGTCTCTCTCCAGGAAGCCAAGGACGCCATCCTAGCACACGAAGCGGCCTGCGGGGCCGTCCAAGCCTGCCAGGGAACCCGGCCCAGCAACCAGGCAACCAGCGTCCACCGGCAAGGGGCCACAGAGGAGGACGACCTGAGCATCGACCTCCTCCAGTGGAAGTCGACCCCCGACCAGCGAGCCAGACACCCAGACAGGCCCAGGCCTCCCAGAAACACCGCTGTTCGCCAGAGGTGCGCAGGGTGTGGTGGGAACCACATGCGCAGCCTCTGCAAGTTCCGGTCCACCACGTGCTGGGCCTGCAAGAAAACAGGCCACATAGCCGCCGTCTGCCGTAGCCGCCGCCCCCGGGAGGAGATCCACGAGCTGCAGCCGGAGGAACCGCCGTTCGAAGGTACTGGGGCACCCACCAAAACAAAAATTGGCTATGTCGAGAGCCGGCTGGCCATTAACCACACAGGTAGCCGCCGGCTGCTCAAACCCAAAATTAGATTAGCAATCCGTTTGCAAGGCATCCCTTGCAGCATGGAGCTTGACTCCGGATCAGCGGTCTCGATTATTTCAGACGAGACCCTTAACCACATAATTAGCCGGAGCAAGCAACGGATTAAATTACGGCCTACTAAATTAACCCTGACCGATTTTCAGAATTCGCCGGTCAAGGTGAAGGGGGAGGCCACCATTTCAGTGGGGTTTAAGGGTCGTGAAGGGCACCTGGATGTTGTAGTGGTAGAGGGCTGCAGAGCCAGCCTGGTCGGGTTGGACTGGTTTGAGGCCCTGGGAATCTCAGTATCCGGGATCCATTGGATCCAGGGGGACTCCGTTGAGGCCGTTTGCCGGGAGTTCGCCAACGTCTTTGACGGGTCATTAGGCAAGTACACCGGGGCCCCCATATCGTTCAAGCTTAACTCGAACATCTCCCCCGTTAGGGTCCGGCCGCGGCGAGTCCCTTTTGCACTCAAACACAAAATCGAGCGCGAACTAGACAAGTTGGTGGCCCAGGGAATCTTAGAGCCCGTAGATGGAGGGGAGTGGGAAACCCCCATCGTGACCCCCCTCAAATCCAACGGGGAAATAAGGATCTGCGCCGACTATAAGTGCTCGGTGAACCATGCCCTAAACCCGCACGCTTACCCGGTTCCCGCGGTCAGCCACGTTCTCGCTTCCCTCCAAGGCGGCGCCATCTTTGCAAGGCTCGATCTTGCACAGGCGTACCAGCAACTCACGGTCACTAGGGAAACAGCTGACATCCAAACCATAGTAACCCATAGGGGGGCGTTCCAGGTGAACAGGCTGCAGTTTGGAGTCAGCGTTGCTCCCGGCATTTTCCAGGAGGTTATGGAAAAGACACTCAAGGGCATTCCAGGAGTCTGCCCCTATTTTGACGACATCCTGATCGCAGGAGCATCAGCAGAGGAACTGGCAGGGAGGCTTAGGGAAGTGCTGGCAAGGCTGCGCACAGCTGGCCTCAAACTCAAAAAGGAAAAATGCAGCATAGGCGTTCCTTCCACAGAATTTTTGGGGTTCAGAGTAGACGCCAGGGGAATCCACCCCACAGAATCCAAGGTGAGGGCCATCAAACTAGCACCCACACCCAAGAACAAAGCAGAGCTTCAGGCATTCCTGGGTCTGCTGAATTTCTACCATACATTCCTCCCACACAAGGCAGCCATCGCTGAACCACTCCACAGGCTGCTAGACAAACAGGCAACATGGGCCTGGACGGCCACCCATGATCAGAGCTTCAAGGCCCTGAAGGCATTGCTGTCGGACAAGTCCACAGTAACCCATTTCATCGAGTCCAAGCCCATTTGTATTGCCTGCGATGCATCCCCTTATGGTGTGGGCGCTGTCCTAAGCCACCTTGAGCCCAACGGGGCACAAGTCCCCATAGCATACTATTCTAGGACACTGTCTGGAGCAGAAAGAAACTACGCCCAAATAGACAAAGAAGCCCTGGCAATCGTGGCAGGAATCAAGAAATTCCACGATTACTTATATGGCAGGGAGTTCACTGTCTTCATGGACCACAAACCACTCCTGGGCCTGTTCACCACAGACAGGTAAACCCCCCAGATTCTGTCCCCCAGGATGCTCCGGTGGTCCATCTTCCTTGCAGCATACAATTGCAAGCTGGTGCACAAGCCAGGGAAGGAGATGGGCCACGCAGACGGTCTAAGTAGGCTCCCCTTAGACACACACGACCCAGACCCAGCACCAGCCACACAGATCCTAGCCCTGCAGGAACTACCCGAGTGTCCAGTTCTTGCCAAGGACATTGCCAGCCACACAGCCACAGACAACATCATGGGCAGGGTGCACTCATGGGTTTGCACAGGGTGGCAGGACAAATCCCCGGGACCAGAGTTTCAGGCCTATTTCATTAGACGCGATGAAATCTCCACACACAAGGGGTGCCTCCTTTGGGGTAGCAGGGTCATCATTCCACCCACACTATGCGCCATGGTATTGGACTCCTTACACGAAGGGCACCCGGGGTTGGTCAGGATGAAGGCACTGGCTAGGAGCTACCTCTGGTGGCCCGGGTTGGACAAGGAGATTGAGGATCGGGTCAAGGCCTGTTATACGTGCCAGAGATCCAGGCCAGAAGTGCCACATGCACCAGTACACTGGTGGGAGGCCACACACACGCCATGGTCCCGCATTCACATTGACTATGCGGGGCCATTCCAGGGTCAACTATTTTTAGTAGTGGTGGACAGTCACTCCAAGTGGTTAGAGGTAGTCCCTGTCCCCAACATGACCTCGGGGAGGACAATCCAGGTGCTCAGAGCTCTCTTTGCCACACACGGCCTCCCCGACATAATTGTGTCTGATAATGGGCCTCAGTTTACTGCTGCGGATTTCCAGGCGTTCTTGAAGGCGAACTGGATTAGGCACGCCACCTCCGCGCCTTTCCATCCATCTACCAACGGGCAGGCCGAACGGATGGTAAGGACGATCAAAGACGCACTCCGGCGCATCATCAGCGGGGACTGGCACCACAGACTGGCCAAATTTTTACTAGCCCAACACACAACACCATGCGTGGCTACCGGCAAGAGCCCAGCAGAACTGCGATGGGGACGGCGCCTCATCACCAAGCTGGACCGCCTACACCCAGACCGGGTAGCAGCCGAAACCGGAAGGGCAACATCACCATCATCACCATCATCACCATCACCACCAGCATCACTACCATCACCATTGCCATCATCACCCACACACAGGGTCCTCAACCTGGGGGACCTGGTCTGGGCAAGGAACTATGGGGCTGGACATCCTTGGGTTCCGGGGACAGTCTTCGGGAAAACAGGACCCCTTTCGTACATTGTAGGGGTGGAGGGGGACAGACGCATAAGGCGACACATCGATCAGCTCAGAGGAAGAGTCCCTGAGCACGTCACACACGCCCCTGAGCGCGTCACACACGTCCCTGAACTCAACGCACACGATCAACAGGAGGACCACACTCCAGGAGGGGTCAACCCAGCTGAGGACGTCACAGGGCAGGGACCAGAGGAGGAGGACTTCCTGATGCCGGCTCCTTGCAGCCCTGCACCAAGGCCTCAGGAACCCACGGTCCAAGCCCAGGGGCCAAGCACACCCAGACGATCCACCCGTCCACACAGGACACCAGCCTACCTGTCGGACTATGTGTGCAAGTGACCCTCACACAAGGACACCACTGTTTTTTTATATATATATACTCATAGTTATAGTAGTTGCATGTTGTTGTTGTTATGTGGGTCTTCTCTAAGGGGGGAGGGGTGTTATGTATGCAGGCACCTGCATAGCAACAGCCACCAGGGGGCGTTGGCCTGGGCAGTTTCGGCAGGAAACCTAGGGCCAACCCCATTGGCTGTTAGCTTACCTGGCCAGGTATATAAGGAGGCCAGGTAGCCCTCATTCCCCAGTTCACTTCCCCTTCTAATAAAGAGCTGAACTCACACACCGGCTGGTGTCTCTCTTGCGTCGGACCCACTACACAATAGAGGGAAATTTTCACACGGCTATTTTGAGAAGATAAGTATAGCCACATACAGAAGGGGAAGTGAAACTTCATATGTAAAACTAATTGGTGAACGTGATTCATGACGTGTAATTAAGAGAGGGAGATTATGCAGGATATGATGTATCAAGGGGAGGAGAGGTCAGATTCTGGCATCCCTCCATGAGTGCCGATGTTTCATTTCATTATTAAGTCTTTTTAGATAAACAATGCTTCCATTTTGTTTGAACTGTCTCAATTATTGGAACCATGACACTATGATCAAAGCAAATCAAATGATATATTTTTAAAGCCTTTACAATAAAAAAGCACAGCAAAAAGAGAAACAGTGTAATACAGCAATTTGTTATTGGGGAAAGGAAAAAAAAAGAATAGGACAATAAAACAGCATATCTAATGAATAGTTCTGTGCAGTTATATAACTTAGTGAATATAATTGACCAGCTGATATGTGAGTAGAGGGTTAGCAAGAGAAAAAAAAATAACCCTTAGAAGTAAGCACTTATTTTTGTCCTTAAGAGCAAAGCAATCAACCATCTCCTCTGTTTCATCTTAGATCAACTATGGCGTCATCAGCCACATTCCAGAGCAGAAATATAATTTCCCTTTTTTCTACCGGGTGACTCCAAAACAAGAACCTCCTCACTTGGCAATTGTCAAGTTGCTCCTGCATTTCCGATGGACGTGGATCGGCCTCGTTGCTCCGGACAATGAAAGTGGAGAAAAGTTCAGAAGAACCTTTGTGTCAGAAACCTTAAGGAAAGGTGTCTGTGTTGCCTTCTCAGAAAGCTTACCCATGGTTGTTAGTTCAAGGAGGGGAAAGAACACCCTTCAATATTTTAGCGACACTAAAGTGAAAACTATTGTTTGTCAGTTGGACACTCAATCCTCATTATTACTAGGAGTATTAATACAAAACATTGAAAAGACAAAAATCCTGTTTGAGGCAAAAGTATGGATTACTACAGCTTTGTCAGATTTAAATGTGAGATTATTTTACCGATTGGTTAATCTCCAGCATAACCATCTTTTATTATCCTTCTCAACTAAGGCAAAGAAAAGGACACAATATCATGATTTTAATTCACATTATTCTGCTACAGGGAAGTTTGGGAAGGAAGCATTTCAGTGTTCTTATTCAAGCCATTTGTTGTCTAAGAAAGTTTGGATCACATGCCTGGAAAAAGAGACCTGGGAAATCCCATCCCCGGATCTGGTTGGAAGAATCTTGTCTGAGGATGGCTCCAGTATTTCCACAACAATCCAGGTTGTGGCCTCGGTCTTCAGTGCTGCCTTTTCCTCCCAAATGAGTAAGAGGAGGATGCCTTCTGGGGACCACCAGACACTCCAGATGGTACAACCGTGGCATGTAATGCTTCTTCAATATTTTAATAATGGTTCCCTTTCAATTCTTACATGTTATCATAAAGATAAGCAGAGATGATGGGGATAACCCAAGAACAATTGCCTGTTTCTAATATTTGTTCTGACAAGATGAGACATTTTAGAGAGAGAGAAACAGATAGATTGTGCTGCTGAATCTTCTAGATTAAGCCTGGTGTGCTGATTGAGGATGCTTGTGAGAATAGGTTGTGATTTCTCAAGGGACTGGAAGGTTCTTTTCACAATTGCTGAATAAATCAGCAGTTGTTATTGTTGTTAGTTGCGAAGTCGTGTCCGACCCATCGCGACCCTATGGACAATGTTCTTCCAGGCCTTCCTGTCCTCTACCATCTTCTGGAGTCCATTTAAGCTCACGCCTGCTGCTTCAGTGACTCCATCCAGCCACCTCATTCTCTGTCGTCCCCTTCTTCTATTGCCCTCAATCTTTCCCAGCATTAGGCTCTTCTCCAGTGAGTCCTTCCTTCTCATTAGGTGGCCAAAGTATTTGAGTTTTAGCTTCAGGATCTGGCCATCTAAAGAGCAGTCAGGGTTGATCTCCTCTAGGACTGACCAGTTTGATCGCCTTGCAGTCCAAGGGACTCGCAGGAGTCTTTTCCAGCACCATAGTTCAAAGGCTTCAATTCTTTGGCACTCAGCCTTTCTTATGGTCCAGCTTTCACTGCCATACATTGCAACTGGGAAGACCATAGCCTTGACTATACGAACTTTTTTTTGATAGGGTGATGTCTCTGCTTTTTAGTGTGCTGTCTAGATTTGCCATGGCTATCCTCCCCAGGAGCAAGCGTCTTTTAATTTCTTGGCTACAGTTCCTATCTGCAGTGATCTTGGAGCCCAG
Source organism: Vipera ursinii (assembly GCF_947247035.1). NCBI lineage: Eukaryota > Metazoa > Chordata > Lepidosauria > Squamata > Viperidae > Vipera > Vipera ursinii. Next base: position 20,417,377 of record NC_139513.1, read on the forward strand.
GAAAATAAAATCTGTCACTACCTCCATTTCTTCCCCATCTATTTCCCAGGAATTGAGAGGGCCAGATGCCATGATCTTGGTTTTCTTAATGTTTAGTTTCAACCCAAGTTTTGCACTCTCCTTCTTCACCTGCAACAAGAGGCTCTTTAGTTCTTCTTCACTTTCTGCCATTAGAGTGGTATCATCTGCATATCTTAGGTTGTTGATGTTTCTTCCGGCAATCTTAATTCCAACTTTTGATTCATCTAGCCCTGCCTTTCTCATGATGTGCTCTGCTTATAAGTTAAATAGGCAAGGCGACAGTATAGAGCCTTGCCGGACTCCTTTCCCAATTTTGAACCAATCAGTGGTTCTGTGTCCAGTTCTCACTGTTGCTTCTTGGCCTGCATATAGGTTTCTCAAAAGACAAATAAGATGGTCTGGTATGCCCATCTCTTTAAGGACTTGCCACAGTTTGTTATGATCCACACAATCAAAGGCTTTAGCATAGTCAATGAAGCAGAAGTAGATGTTTTTCTGGAACTCTCTAGCTTTCTCCATGATCCAGCGTATGTTAGCAATTTGATCTCTAGTTCCTCTGCCTCTTCGAAATCCTGCCTGTACTTCTGGTAGTTCTCGATCCACATACTGCTGGAGTCTAGCTTGTACAATTTTAAGCATAACTTTACTAGCATGAGAAATGAGTGCAATGGTGCGATAGTTTGAACATTCTTTGGCATTGCCTTTCTTTGGAATTGGAATGTAAACTGATCTTTTCCAATCCTGTGGCCACTGTTGAGTTTTCCAAATTTGCTGGCAAATTGAGTGTAGCACTTTTACTGCATCGTCTTTTAAGATTTTGAATAGCTCAGCTGGAATATTGTCACCTCCACTAGCTTTGTTGTTGCTCAGCTTTTCTAAGGCCCACTTCACTTCACATTCTAGGATGTCTGGCTCGAGGTCAGTGACCACTTCATTGTGATTATCAGGGACGTTAAGCTCATTCTTGTATAGTTCTTCTGTGTAATTTTGCCACCTCTTCTTAATCTCTTCTGCCTCTGTTAGGTCCCTGCCATTTTGGTTCTTTATCATGCCCATTTTTGCATGAAACGTTCCTTTCTTCTCTCCAATTTTCTTGAAAAGATCTCTGGTCCTCCCTATTCTATTGTTTTCTTCTATTTCTTTGCATTGTTCATTTAAGAAGGCATTCTTATCTCTTCTAGCTATTCTTTGGAATTCTGCATTTAATTGGGCGTATCTTTCTTTTTCTCCCTTGCCTTTCACTTCCCTCCTTTCCTCAGCTATTTGCAAAGCTTCCTCAGACAGCCATTTTGCTTTCTTGCATTTCTTTTTCTTTGGGATGGTTTTGGTTGCTACCTGTTGTACAATGTTGCGAACCTCTATCCATAGTTCTTCAGGCACTCTGTCTATCAGATCTAATTCCTTAAATCTATTTGTCACCTCTACTGTATATTGAACGGGGATATGATTTAATTCATACCTGACTGGCCTAGCGCTTTTCCCTACTTTCTTTAATTTAAGCCTAAACTTTGCAACAAGAAGCTCATGGTCTGAGCCACAGTCAGCTCCTGGTCTTGTTTTTACTGACTGTATAGAGCTTCTCCATCTTTGGCTGCAGAGCATATAGTCAATCTGATTTCTGTGTTGACTGTCTGGTGATGTCCATGTGTAAAGCCGTCTCTTGGGTTGTTGGAAAAGAGTGTTTGCTATGACCATCGTATTCTCTTGACAACATTCTATCAGCCTGTGCCCTGCTTCATTTTGTACTCCAAGGCCAAACTTGCCTGTTATTCCAGTTATCTTTTGGCTTCCTACTTTAGCATTCCAATCCCCCATGATGATAAGGACATCATTTTTGGGTGTTAGTTTTATAAGGTGCTGTAGGGCTTCATAGAACCGGTCAATTTCGTCCTCTTCAGCACCGGTGGTTGGGGCATAGACTTGGACTACTGTGATATTGAATGGTTTGCCTTGTATTCGAACTGAGATCATTCTGTCATTTTGAGGATTGTATCCCAGTATTGCTTTTCCTACTTTTTTATTGACTATGAAGGCTACTCCATTTCTTCTGAGGGATTCTTGCCCGCAGTAGTATACCTGATGGTCATCTGAGTTAAATTCACCCATTCCTGTCCATTTTAGTTCGCTGATACCTAAGATGTCGATGTTTAGTCTTGTCATCTCTTGTTTGACCACGTCCAGCTTTCCTTGATTCATGGATCTTACATTCCAGGTTACTATGGAGAAAATATCTTTACAGCATCGGACTTTCCTTTCACCACCAGACATATCCACAGCTGAGCGTCCTTTCGGCTTTGGCCCAGTCACTTCCTTCTTTCTGGCACTACTAGTACTAGCCCTCTGCTCTTCCCCAGTAGCATATTGGATGCCTTCCAACCTGAGGGGCTCATCTTCCAGCGTCATATCGTTTTGCCTTTTGGTACTGTCCATGGGGTTTTCATGGCAAAGATACTGGAGTGGTTTGCCATTTCCTTCTCCAGTGGATCACGTTTTTTCGGAACTCTCTGCTATGACCTTTCCATCTTGGGTGGCCCTGCACGGCATAGCTCATAGCTTCATCGAATTACGCAAGCCCCTTCGCCACGACAAGGCAGTAATCCATGAAGGGGAAATAAGCAGTAGGATGTGACAATAACCATCATGTTCTACTGAACCTCCACCATTGTTGCACAACATGTTTAGGATCTGAGATTACCAATTTCATATAGCAGAGCAGGCTAAAATAATAAACGAAGAGATCTGTATGTGTGTGAGAGGGAGAGACAGACAGACATAGACAGAGAGACAGAAAGAGTAGAAAGAGACTGAGAGAAACAATGGGAGTGGGAAAGAAAGAGAGGGAGAGAGGTAATTAGAGAGAAAAATAGAATCTTCCTACCACATTTGCATACAGAAGCGCTGCGATAAAGTACCTTTGTTTTGGCTTAGTGCTCAAATGAGAATGTATACATTGCAAGGGTGATTCTCCATGTCTTTTCAGCTCCATCCATTTCTAAGAAACTTCCAGATTTATAATTTTTCTGTAAATGACGTTTATTTGGATGAGTATGGAATTTCCACTGCTGACTTTAATATCGTGGACTGGGCAGTATTTCCCAACGAATCTGCTGCTGGGGTGATAATTGGGAATATTGAAAAAGAAGTCTCTTTAGACATCAAGATCTCTGTCAATGAGAGCGCCATCATATGGCCAACATCCTTTAACAAGGTAACCAAGTCTGCCTCTATGTGGGTTTTATTGTTCACCTGTTCCTATGTATCCATGTGATTTTGTGGTTTATCAGTCTTTTAACTTAGATGGGGAATCACCACTGCTAAAAGGACAGGTTGAAGGAGACACTATTTCTCTTGTTCCTCTCAAAAGATCTATTCTTATGATAAGGGATATCTGGTTTGACATCATTGCAATACAAAAATCTACCATTTTTGAAAACTTTCCTGGAATAGATAAATTCCCCCAAAGCATGAACTCCCCAGGCATGACTGGAGGAAGGGGATTTCCCCCCATCCTACCAGAGAAACAAAAGTGGCAGGAAGAAAACTTTAAGAGGGACAGGAATAGAGAATACAGAATGATAAACCAGGAGTAATATAAAGACATTGCTTTGCTAAATTTGATCAACTGTCAAAATTATTAATTTGTGCTTGAAAAATAACACTATGAGACTAATCTTATGAATTGAGGTTGACTCAGCCTTCCATCCTTCCGAGGTAGGTAAAATGAGGACCCAGATTGTTGGGGGCAATAAGCTGACTTTGTAATAATGCCGCTTGGGGTCTGTGTGAAAGCCCTAACAAGCAGGCATATACATAGAATGAAGGCTACTGCTAAGCTTGTAAGCCGCCCTGAGTCTTCGGAGAAGGGCGGGATATAAATGTAATAAAAATAAAAATTAAAAATTAAAAAAAAACTTTCAATTACCTGGGTGAGAGTGACATCTAGTGGTGAAATAGAGACAAAACCTTTCAGTATATTATCCCTGGGATAGACTTGGCATAAAGTCCAGATTCAGATAAGTAGCCAGCTGGATGACTTTGAAAGCTCTTAGAACTGTAACAAACAGCTGAAGATAGAAGGAAGCAGGACTTTATGTAATATTTTATCACTGAATGTATGGAATTATACTGCTCACTGTGGATTACAAACGTCGATTGACCTGGGATTTCAAGAAACATCTAGAGATAGAGAACCATATGGCTTTTTACTACTTCTGGCTTGGTGAGTCTTACTGATTGGTTTAAGACCGGTTGGCCATTTTTGGATTACAAACACCGATTGATTGGCAACTCTTGGACTTTGGATTCTGGACACGGGGCTATAATGTACTTTATAACTACCTCTCCAGACCTGATACTGACAGACAAAACTGGACTACAGTTTTTGTTTTTTTTGTGGCAAGTCAGATAAGAACTAGAAGAATTACATAACATGATTTTAAATTTAAATTGTGTACATGTATTGAATACGAGATCTGTTTTCCCCCCCCAGATAAAGATACTTTCCAGGGGGCACAACAGATTGAGACAGAATAACTGGAGGGGGAATAAAAAAACTGAGTATCCAAAACCTTGCTAAAACTTCTAAAAAACCTGCTTCAGCACTATCATCTGGGTAGCCCAGCCCAGTATGGTTGGTCCTGGAGGCAATATTAATACATTGGGATTTGAAAAGATATAGATTGGACTCCATCTTTAAGGCAACAGAGTTCTATGAGACATACAGAAGTTTTCTTGAAGAGAAAACACCACAAGGGGATGGTTCCCTGCACATGCGTGCTAGTCGTTTCCAACTCTAGGGGCCGGTGCTCATCTCCGTTTCAAAGCCGAAGAGCCAGCGCTTGTCCGAGGACGTCTCCGTGGTCATGTGGCTGGCATGACTAGACGCCAAAGGCACACGGAACGCTGTTACCTTCCCACCATAGTGGTCCCTATTTTTCTACTTGCATTTTTACGTGCTTTCAAACTGCTAGGTTGGCAGAAGTTGGGACGAGTAACAGGCACTCACTCTGTTACGTGGCACTCGGGATTCGACCCGCCAAACTGCTGACCTTCTGATTGACAAGCTCAGCGTCCTAACCCACTGAGCCACCGTGTCCCTTACAAGGGGATAGGGAAGATGAAATACAGAGAAAGTTAGTAACAGAAGAGACACCCATACAAAAAGAAGAACAAAAAGAAAATACAGGTCAAGAAAGAGAATAGGTGATATAAGAACAAAGACAGGAAAGGTCCACCAGATGAATAAAACCTAAATATAAATAAAGAAGATGGAGAAAGTAAGTGGAATTTTCTGAACAGTACAAATGGATTGAACTCCTCATCAAAAAAGAAATATATTTTTGCATGATTACAGAAACTAAAAATAGATACAATTTGTCTCCAAGAAACACATATAAAAAAACAACACTATAAATTGCTGGAATGCCCCCAAATTGGGAAACTTTATTTTACATCAGCACTTCAAAAGAAAAGCAGAGTCACTTTATATATAAGAGAGACATTGGAATCCAAAGAGGTCTACTCAGTTGAAGAAGGAAGAATCCTAATGGTAGAAATAATTATAAATCAAAAACAGATACTGAAGTGAGCAATATATGCACCAAATAACAAGCAACAAGAATTTTATCAAAAATTACACAGGGAAATATTGGAAATGGAACGTCAAAACATTTGCTTGATAGGAGATTTTAATACAATTGTAGATAGAAAATTAGATTGTAAAGGCAGCAAAGGAGGGGAAAAGGGAAGAAAGACAGATTTCTTTCCTGTAGAAATTTCCATACAGGATACTTAGAGAGAAAGAAACCTCCAAAAGACCCAGTACACATTTTATTCGAATAGACATAAATCTTGGCCTAGAATTGATATGATATGGATGTCCCCTGAGCTAAGTGCTAATATATAACAGATTGAGGTAAAACCTAACATTTGGGCAGATCATAATCCAATAAAGCTGACCCAGAAAGAGGTAAAGAAGAAATCAATATGGACTTTGAATCAATCCTTGTTAAATGAGAAATAATTTGTAGAATTGGCAATAAAGGAAAAGGAATTTTTCTTTAAAAAAATAAAAAGGAAGAGCTATAACATATATGGCTGAAAAGAACGAAGAAAAAAGAACAATTTACAGCACTAAGAGAAGAATTCAAGAAACTGGAATTAGAATTACAAATACATTCACAAAAGAAAATTGTGAAAAGACAAATGGAGACAGTGAAACATAAATTTAATTTAATAGTCAGAAGAATTGGCTGTACAAATAAAAAGGCTAAAACAAAACTTTTTTGAAAATGCAAACAAGCCAGGAAGATGGTTGGCATATAAACTGAAAAAAGAAAGAGAGAAGAGACTGATAATAAACTACAAGAGGAGAAGGGTGACTTACAACGTCAAACTGATGCAATTTTTTAAAAAAAGAATTTTATGAAAAATTATATAGAAGGAATTTCTCGAGAAAAAAATGATACAATACTTTGAAAATGCAAACCTACCAAAAAATACCAGAAAACTTAAAAAAAATTAAATGAAAAAATTACAATGATGAAAGGGATAGAAGCTATTAAAAAACAGAAAAACGATAAAACCCCAGTACCAGATGGGCTACCTGCAGAGGTTTACAAATGTCTACAAGATACATTAAGTCTACCAATGAAGGAAGTATGCAATGAGGTATTATTAGAGGCCAAACTACCAAACATGGATGGAAGCAAGTATTACTTTAATATCAAGAGAAGGTTGAGATTTGACACAGATAAAAAATTATAGTCCAATATCATTATTAAATGTGGATTATATTTTTTGCCTCAATAATAGCAGAGAGATTGAAATTGACTGAAATTACTACTGTTAGATTAGCAAAAATGTTTAAAAATATGTCTAGCAAATGTTGGAAATGTAATCAAAATCCTGGTACATATTATCACTTGTGGTGGACATGTGTAAAAGCAAAAAAAGTTTTTGGACTAAAATATATACTTGATGAGAAAAGATGTTAGGAAAACATGTAGATTTTAAACCTGAACTTTTTTTTACTAGACATAATGCCAGAAAATTTTGATAAACAAAATGTATATTTAACATTACATGTATTAACCGCAGCAAGGATTGTATTTGCACAGCACTGGAAAAATCAGATAACACCACCAAAAGAAGCGATAATTAAGAAAATATTGGACGGTGGAGAAATGGACAGACTCACATTGAGAATCAAAAGAAAAGAAAATACAGAATACTTCCAAATATAGAATTTATTATATCAATGATTGGAAAAGCGGGACAGAGAGTAAGAATTTAACCATTAAGACTAGGCAAAAATCAACCCAGACAACACATTGTTCATTAAGCACAAATGAATTGTAATGATAGAAAACTAATAGAATACTTTTTTAAAAAATCTATTGCTTATGATGGGAATACCAGCATTGTTGTGATGTAGAACGGAAAACATGTTGTTGGCTATCCCAAAGCTGTTTGTAGCATGTAAGGAAACCTAGGAGCATCACAAACCAGGGAACTGGTCTTTGACACTGAGGGACTTACGGTAGGGTATTTTATTCAGTGGAATCTTTGGTGTTCTCTGAGCTTGGTTGTTTGTTTGCAGGTAATTTCACTGGTTAATTTCCCAACTAAGTAACATCATCAATGCCTGATGATAGCACTGATAATGTTATCTATTCAAGTGATGAAATATCTACAAACAGGCAGTCAAAACCAGAGAACATCAAGGAATTTACAATTCAACCCTGAGTTACACAGATTTTCTTCTATTGAATCATTCAATGTTTTTTCAGAACTGGAGTCTTCTTTGAGACTGAGTTGATAGTAAATTGAGATCTAAGAAATACATATTGTAAGAAGGCAGAGGAAATGTTGTGACAGATGGTGTTCTAGCAATTGCTAAGACAAGACGAAGTAACCCTTTGCTTTCCATGCTTTGGACTAGACTTTCCACAGTTTTGTATCTTTGACCAGTTGGCTGAAGCTGACAGGATCTGAAGCCCAAATGCAGAATAATCCTAGGATAATGATGATTGGACTGGAGAGTCAGCAGCTCTTTCTGAACATTAAGGGAACTCTGAGATCATAGCCTGCTAAAATGAAATTGTTAGTGGAGAAATTTCACTGAAACAAACATATTTTAATTGTATGTGGGAAAAGATCTTGAAAGTACCCTCTTGAATTCATGAACCCACTTTGGTGCTCACTTCCATTTTTAGAAGTAATCCCCTCATTCATACATTTCTCTGATTTTTTTTTCTGTTCAGCAGGCCCCCTTTTCTAGGTGTACGGAACGTTGCCTCCCAGGATATACCAAGCTGATGAGAGAGGGAGAACCAGTTTGTTGCTATGACTGTTCTCCATGTATGGAAGGAACCATCTCTGTGCAGGAAGGTAGGTAATTCAAGAACAAAGAAGCAGCACCAGTCTTTTATTCTAAGGATAATATGGTAGCAATAGAAATTGCAGTTAGACTTATTTACTGCTTCATAGTGCTTTACAGCATGCTCTAAGCAGTTTACAAAGTCAGCATATTGCCCCTCAACAATCTGGGTCCTCATTGTACTGACCTTGAAAGGATGGAAGACTGATTCAACCTTGAGCTGGTCAGTATCGAACTCCAGGCAGTGGGCAGAGTTAGCCTGCAATACTGCATTCTAATCACTGTACCACCACGGCTCTGGTATTAGCAAGATTTGTTCTCATATACCAATATACCATTAGATTCAAGAAACAGACTAAAAACACTGCAAGAACTGTTCAGTGAAGGTAAAATTCACCATGGTGGATGTTTTCACAAGTTCCTGAAACAATAACAAGCAATCTTGAAAAATACTGAGAGACCTTAAGAAACATGACAGCATTTGAAACACCTATACAAAACAAACCTAACCTCAAATTCTAGTAAGATATTTTTTCTGGCAATTGCAAGAACAAATTTAGGAGAGAATTGGAAAAATAGATATTTTGTCAGTGATGTCAGATTGGGAGGTCACTTTGGAGAATAAGCAGCAATGTCACAAATACCTACAGCATTGATTCCTGGCAACATTAAGTCATGTGGACATGACCTCCCAGAATTCCTTGGGAGTCATGGAATTCAGGGAATTGGGGAATTCTGGCTGAGGAATTCTGGGAATTGAAGTGCACGTCTTAATGTTGTGTAGGTTGAGAAACACTGATCTACAGTATCTGTGATGAAGCTTAAGTAACTTTTTTTTTAAAAAAAAATATGTCTCGTATGTGGAACACATTGCACAGCAGGATATATTTAAAGCTTTAGAACATGACTTTTAATCAGAAAGTTGTGAGATGAATCAAAACTAATATCAGATGCCAGCAAGAATCTTTACACTTTAAAGTAAAACACAAACACAGAAACAAATAGATTATATGTGGAAGTGGTGTGTGTCTGTGTGTCTCTGTGTGTGTGTGTGTTTATCCTGCTCACAGCTTGGAGAAACAACAAAAGGGAAGAGAGGAATGTTTTCCATAAACATAATTATCTACTTTATTTATGCTTAGTAAGTAAGCATTTTCCCCTTGCATTTCATTATTCTAATCATATCATTTTTAAAAAAATAGAGAGAGAAAAAACTTCATTGCTCTATCTGCATCCTGCTTCTTGTCAGTTGGTCATGATGCGTGGAATACCATTGAATCACTATTTAAAAATTTGTTGTGTTTTCTAGATGTAGCCCAATGTGCAAAATGTCCACATGACCATCTCTCCAATGAGAAGCGGGATCAGTGTGTCCCCAAAGTTATAACTTTCCTGTCCTACAAAGAAAACCTAGGTCTCATCCTAGCTGTCTCTGCCCTATTTTTGTCTCTTATCACTGTCTTAGTTCTAGGAATTTTTATTAAATATCGAGAAACTCCCATAGTCAAAGCTAACAACCGTGATCTCACCTACATTCTTCTGATCTTTCTCTTGCTTTCCTTCTTGACTTCCCTTCTGTTCATTGGTCAACCCAAGAAAGTGACCTGCCTTCTTCGGCAAACTGCCTTCAGTGTTGTTTTCTCAGTTGCTGTGTCATCCTTGCTGGCCAAGACTATCATGGTGGTGATGGCATTTCTGGCCACAAAGCCAGGCAGCAAAATGAGGAAATGGCTGGGGAAATCTCTGGCCAATTTCATTATCTTCTCCTGCTCTGGTGTTCAGGTGGGCATCTGTTTCATATGGTTGGGAATCTTTCCCCCATTCCCAGATTCTGACTTATATTCCCAAAAAGGGCAGATTGTACTGCAATGCAATGAAGGTTCAGTCATCATGTTCTATTCTGCCCTTGGCTACTTGGGCTTTCTGGCTTCCATTTGTTTCTTGGTGGCTTTTCTAGCCCGAAAACTACCAGGGGCCTTCAACGAAGCCAAGTGGATCACCTTCAGCATGCTGCTCTTCTGCAGTGTTTGGGTTTCTTTTGTCCCTGCCTACCTGAGCACCAAAGGAAAATACATGGTGGCTGTGCAGATCTTCTCCATCCTGACCTCCAGCCTGGGCTTACTTGGCTGCATCTTTGTCCCCAAATGTTACATCATCATTCTAAGACCTGAGATGAACTTGAAGGAGAATCTAATAATGAAAAATAATAAGTGAAATTGATTGTAGCAGTTATATTTTATCCAAATTATTGCTAAGTTAAAATAAGACATTACAAACAGTTATTTTTTCAACGCTGCTAACATCGAATGCTATTGCTTGACAAGAGATAAAGAAGTAGCCATTTCTTATGTTAAACTTGTGTGTTGCTTCAAAAGGTTGGGTGGGGGCATGAGTAGAATTTCACCTTCAAGGCCATCTCTCTAAGTAAAGAAGATAAGACCTTGGCGGGTTTTCTAATGGAAGGGAAACTGATTCTTTAATTTAATTGGAGAATATGATTAATGACAAAATTAGAAAGGTGGAGAATTGTGTTTTAATATATTGTGCAAGGGGTGAAGATTTCAGATTCCAGCTTCCTTCGAAGAAGCATAAAGGACTTTTAAGGTAAACAATGCCTCAAGTCAGTTGAAAAGCCCACACGTCAGAAATTTGACATATTTGTTCAAAGACTTTTTCTTCCTCCCATGTGATTAATCTTACTATCAATAAATAGCATAGTGAAGTTTGTTGATGTTTCCTCCACCAATTTAAAATCATGTTATTTGTCTTCTAATCTACATTTCTTCAATATCCATTCAATGTACGAGATGAATAAAGAAAGGAATGTACAGTGTTGTCACATTTCTTTACTGATCTGGAAACATACTGTTTAACTTTGTTTTGTTCAGAATCTGGCTTCGAGTCCTTGTGTAAATTTTTTAAAAGGACAAAGAGATATTGTCAGATTGTCAGTTCTCAAAAACATTCCATAGCTCAACATAATTTCTTTTTATTATTCATTTATTTTAAAAGATTTGTAATGCCTCCTATCTTGAGATATATTTTATGTTTTATAATCTTCAAAAGCCATGATCTTAACAAGTATTGTTGTTTTCCGTTTATCCAATCAGGAAGTGACATCTGCTTTGCATACTTAATTTATCTGTCCAATTTCTATCCACCCTCTTTCTCCTGTCTCTCCAAATTTTAAGCTGGACCAGCCAAATGCATTTCGCTCAGTGTTCTAGTCCCTAACAGCAGCATGAAAATATGAGTCTCACTCAGGATTGTAGTTCCGAAGAGCAGAATGAGGATATAAGTCTCCCTCAGGGTTCTAGTCCCTAACATCTACATACTAGGCTGGCCCAGAGGGACTCTTTTCTCTAAAATCAGCAAGCAGGTCACTTCATCAGCCCTAATGACAACTGAACTGACCTTCAAAAATAAAAACGGAATTGCTTTTTTTCCTTTTACTGACTACAAAGGTTGGCTCACAGAAGCAAAATAGCAAAAACACCAAGCAAATAAAATGCAGGTCCCACAAGTTTTTGAAACCAATTTAGAGATGTTTTATCAAGAAAATTTGCTCATTAGATAAGATACAAATCTCTTGCCAATGAAAACAATGACGAAAAAACCCAGAGCCAGGAAACTACAAACCAATCAGTCTGGTATCAATACCTGAGAAAATCGTGGAAAAGATAATCAAAAATAGATCTGTGAATATCTCAAGGCAAATAAAGTTATAACTGGGAGCCAACTTGGGTTTGTTAAAAACAGTTCATGACAAACCAAGTTAATTTCTTTTTTTGACAAAGTGACTAAATTAGTAGACCAACAAAATTCTATGGACATAGTATACTTAGATTTCAGGAAGGCACTTGGCAAAGTAGACCATAACCTATTTCTTAGTGAACTAGAAAAATATGGGACAGACATCATCATCACCAGATGGATTTGTAACTGGCTGATAAACAGATCAATGAGTAATCCTTAATGATACTATGGCTACATGAAGTGAAGTAAGCAGTGAAGTACCACAACTATCCTCCTTAGGTACACTACTCATCAATATTTTCATAAATGACTTAGATGAGGGAGTAGAAGGAAGGGAATAAGCTGGCAGGAATAGCAACATCCCAGAAGACATATGCAGGATCCAAAAGGATCTTGACAGACTTGAGCAATGGGCTTTCTTCAACAAAGTGAAATTTAATGTGGAAAAAAGCAAGGTTTTACACTTAGGCAAGAAAAACAACAGATAGCTGTGAGAGGGACCTTGGAGTCCTCATGGACAATCACTTAAACATGAGCCAGCAGTGTGTGGCAGCAGCCAAAAATGCTAATACAATCCTTGGTTGTGTAAACAGAGGCATAGAATCAAAATCACATGAAATATTAGCAGCGCTTTATAAAGCCTTAGTAAGGCCACACCTGGAATACTCCAACCAGTTTTGGTTGCTACGTTACAAAACAGATGTTGAGACTTTGGAAAAAGTACAAAGAAGAGCAACTAAGATGTTTAAAGGCCTGGAGACTAAAACATATGAAGAACGGTTGCAGGATTTGGATATGGCCAGTCTAGAAAAAAGAAAGGCTTGGGGTAACATGATAGCAGTATTCCATTATTTGAGGGGCTCCCAGAAAGATGAGGGGGTGATCTTATTTTCCAAAGCACCAGAAGACAAGACAAGAAAGAGTGGATGGAAACTAATCAAGGATAGAAGCCACCTAGAAGTAAGGAGAATGTTACTAATGGTGAGAGCAACCAACCAATGGAACATCTTGCCTTCAGAAATTGTGGGTGCTCCATCACTGAAAGTTTTCAAAAAAGAGCCTGGACAACCATTTATCTTAAATTATAGAGGGTCTCTTGTCTGAGCAGGAGGTTGGATGAGAAGATCCAATTATATTATTTTATGTTCTATATTCTTAGTTTCTTTGAGTGAGGTATATGGAAATTCACAAAGGGAGAAATGAGACAAAGAATTCCCCTGGTGCTCTGTACTTGCAAATGACAAGAGCATTGATTCAGTAGAGGAAAGTGATAAATTTTGGGGGAGAGGGAAATTCATTCCCACTCTCTCAATTGGCCTAGACTAGAAAGAGTGCAGAGAAGAGCAACAAAGATAATTAGGAGAATGGAGGCTAAAATGTATATTCAGAAGTGTTGCTGGAATTGGATATGTCTAGTTTAATGAAAAGAAGGACTAAGGGTGACCTGATAGCAATATTCCAAAATCTAAGGGGTTGCTATTCAGTTATTGTATGGACCAGGTTTGATCTACCACATCCAACCCAAGCCTACCAGAAATCATCTACAAGCATGATCAATGGTGTCTTGTACTGTATTCTGGCCTCAACCATGACTGCCATGGATCCATAATCTATTTCTTCCAGAGCATTTTAAAGCTGTAGATGTCAAGGTTCTGACTGACGAAGCCAACAAAAACACAGCCGAGATTATCCAATTCTAATGCTAAACTTTACTGAGCACATAATTTTGACACAGGTGAAAGGAAAAAAAGCTCGATTTAATTGGTGCTTAAATCAGTATATAATAATAATAATAATAATAATAATAATAATAATAATAATAATAATAATAATAATAATAATAATAATAATAATAATAGTAAGTAGTTGGAAGGGACCTTGGAGGTCATCTAGTCCAACCCCATGCTCAGGCAGGAAACCCTACACCATTTCAAACAAATGGCTGTCCAGTCTCTTCTTAAAAACTTCCAGTGTTGGAGCATTCACCACTTCTGGAGGCAGGTTGCTTCACTGGTTAGTTGTTCTAACTGTCAGGAAGTTTCTCCTTAGTTCTAGGTTGCTTCTCTCCTTGACTAGTTTCCATCCGTTGCTTCTTGTCCTGCTTTCAGGTGCTTTGGAGAATAGCTTGGCTCCCTCTTTTTTGTGGCAGCCCCTGAGATATTGGAACACTGCTATCATGTCACCCCTCACCCTTCTCTTCGTTAAACTACACATACCCAATTCCAGCAACCGTTCCCTATATGTTTTAGCCTCCAGTCCCCCAATCATCTTTGTTGCTCTTCTCTGTACTCTTTCTAGAGTCTCAACATCTTTTTTACATCGTGGTGACCAAAACTGGATGCAGTATTCCAGGTGTGCCCTTACCAAGGCATTGTAAAGTGGTATTAGTACTTCACGTGATCTTGATTCTATCCCTCTGTTAATGCAGCCTAGCACTGTGTTGGCTTTTTTGGCAGCTGCAGCACACTCTTGGCTCATATTGAAGTGATTGTCCACTAGGACTCCGAGATCTCTCTCACAGTTACTACTATTGAGCAAGGTACCACCTATACTATACCTGTGCATTTGATTTTTCCTGCCTAAATGTAGAACCTTACTTTTTTCACAATTGAATTTCATTTTGTTAGATAATGCCCAGTGTTCGAGTCTGTCCAGATCCTCCTGTATCTTAAACCTATCTTCTGGAGTGTTGGCTATTCCTACCAGCTTGGTGTCGTCTGCAAATTTGATGAGTTCCCCATCTATACCCTCATCCAAATCGTTGATGAAGATGTTGAAGAGCACTGGGCCCAGAACAGAGCCCTGGGGCACCCCACTACCCACTTCCTTCCATGTAGATGCAGTTCCATTGAGGACCACACGCTGAGTACGGCCTGTCAGCCAGGTACGAATCCATCTGGTGGTGATGCTATCTAACCCACATTTTTCTATCTTATCAAGTAGTAGCTTGTGATCTACTTTATCAAATGCCTTACTGAAGTCCAAGTAAATTATATCTACAGCATTCCTCTGGTCCACTAATTGTGTCACTTGGTCAAAGAATGTAATAAGATTTGTCTGGCACGATCTGTTTTTGACTAACCCATGTTGACTTTTAGTGATGACTTTGTTTGTATCAAGGTGTTCGCTGATTTGTTGTCTGATTATCTTTTCCAGATATGTGGTTGCCAGTCCCAATTCTTTCAGGCAACCCAGAAGCATAGCATAATTGATGGCATTAAAAGCTAGACTCTAAAGTTAAATCATGATTGAATATTGAAAGCCTGGGAGAGATGCAGCAGAGGCAAGATGAATACCCCACCAGAGATTCAGGGTCCACCAGTGGCACAATCAGTACTTTCTCTGTGCTGTGACTCAATGAGAAACCCAAATATAAAAGGACCAGATATTCTCCTTCCCCCAGAGTACTCATTGCACAGTACGTTTCTTGAATAACAGGATTAAGAAATACCCTGAGTTGTTGTTTTGATGATTAAATTGGAAATACACCCATAAGTCAAGTAAAGTTTTCCACCTCATGCAGAGTAGTAAATGAGGTCATACAGAGAATCGACTGTGATTCTCAAATCCCTGTCTAATTATCAAAATCAGAATGATTACTTCATCTTCCACTAAAGCCTAGGGGACTTTTCCCACCCAAGGTTATTTTGAAACAAGGTAGATGTTAGTAACCCACATCAATGGATTTCACAAATATTTATTAATTCTTATAAAAATCTGAAGCTCTGGTCCACGAGGAGCTCAAGGATGATGAAGAACACACGGTGAGACTCCTGTCGGCACAAATGTACAGGTCTGACTTTTAATGCTGCCCCTTTAATGTGCCAGATTAAAGTTTATCTTGCTTGATCAAGTCAGTGGATCTGTGTTCTTTTGCAAGAGAACTGTGCTTCTCCTTAGACAGCTCTGAGGCCAAAGACAGTGGGTGCCTGTCTCAGAGAACTACAGAAGATCTCCATCATGATATGTGAAATGCTGCTGATGCTGCTTCTCCTGGTATCCCATTTTCCATGTGGGACGCTGATGACCAAATGTCCATTGAACGTACAAAAAGAGGCAGGTAACATATTTAATTATTACAAGTCAGGAGATTTCCTGATTAGTGGAATCATTTCTACATCAAGCTCAGTATTTGAACCATACCTCTTCTTTAAGCCTCCAAACCACAGATTTGAAAGGTAATTCCTGATAAGTACTTTAGACTAGTGATTAATTTTATCTTTTATCTTTTATCTTTTCCACTATTTTCCTTTTAATAGGGAAGGTTAGCTGATATAAATGTTAACATTTTATATGTATAATTCCTGACATGTACTTAACGCTGGTGATTAATTTTATGTTTTCCACTATTTTCCTTTTAATATGGATGGTTAGCTGGTATGAATGCTACAATTTTATGTTTTAATTTTTAACATTGACATCTATGATTCTAGTGGTCTACTGTTAAAATCTGTTCTGAATTTTGCAAGCTGATCCACAAAGTTCAGAAATATGATAAGCTATTGTTGGAAAACTTTCTGAAAGAAAAAGGTGTAAAAGACATAAGAATTGGTCGGCGATCTAGTGAACCTTGGAGAGATGAGAGTTATTTAATCACCCTATTAAATGAATGTTTGATGTGGTGGTTAATGTTTCAGGTTAGAAATCATGGAAGCATGACCTCTAGTCCTTCCTTGGATATAAATTAAGCTGGCTGGCCCTGGATCAGTCACTTTCTCTTAATCCTAGGAAGAAGGCAATGGCAAATCACCTCTAAAAAACCTTGCCAGGAAAACTACAGGAACTTGTCCAGGCATTCTCTGAGAATCACCTAGACCTTTCCCCAGAATAATTCCACTTAAATATTCCTCCAATTAGCAATCAAATCAACATAAAGAGACTTATTTCATAGAACCTTGTTTTTTATGTGAAAATGATTTTCTGAAGTGAATTTTAAATAAATGTATCCAGTTGCTAAGACAGTTGATCAATTACTATAAAATGCATTTCCAAGTCACCATTTGGAGAAAATAATGAATATAGAACATAGAGTTGGAAGCGACCTGGGAGGTCTTCTAGTCCCACCCCTGCTGGAGCCATTTCAAACAAATGGTGTCCAGTCTATTTTTGAAAGCCTCCAGTGATGGAGCACATACAACTTCTGAAGGAAAGCTATTCCATTGGTTGATTGCTCTCACAGTTAGAAAATTTCTCCTTAGTTCTAGGTTGCTTCTCTCCTTGGTTAATTTCTATCCATTGTTTCTTTTTGGTGCTTTGGATAATAATAATAATAATAATAATAATAATAATAATAATAATAATAATAATAACAACAACAACAACAACAACAACAACAACAACAACAACAACTTCAGAATTCAAACAGAGAAGCACCTGCAACATAACACCCTGGACTTAACAATTGTCAATAAGAAAGACAATAAAGTTTGGATAGTGGATATGGCAGTGCCTGGAGACAGCAAAATAGACGAGAAAGAACTGGAGAAGATAACAAAATACAAAGACCTACAAATAGAAATAGAAAGACTGTGGCAAAGGCAAGGGTAGTACCAATAGTAATGGGTGCCTTTGGTGCAATCCCAAAACAATTGGAGAACCACTTGAACACCATTGGCATTGACAAATTCTCCATTAGTCAATTGCAAAAGGCAGCCTTACTAGGAACTGCTTCCATCCTGCGATGATATCTGTAATACCATCAAACATCCACATCTGCCTATCCCAGGTCCTTGGTAGGGACTCGATAGGTCGACCAAAATGCCAAATCCAGTCTGAACATCTGGCTGACTGTGCAATGAATAATAATAATAATAATAATAATAATAATAATAATAATAATAATAATAATAATAATAATAATAATAATAATATTGGAAGGGACCTTGGAGGTCATGGTTGGGATCAGATCTACAATTTCCAATTGGGATGATTTTGAGCCTGAAGAAAACCATTGGAAAGAAAGTCATTTGTGGTCAATAGGACTGTCCTTCTAATAGCAAGATCCAAAGAAGTCCATCTCCTGGCAAGGTCCAAGAAATGAATGATACAGGCATCTTACATTATTTTATTAGAGAGTGAATTTCTGAGAATATTTCCTGCAGTACAATATAGGGATTGAGCTTTTGGTCTGATCTTCTCTTGCTTTCCCCTTCATGAGATCAATCAGAATCCAAAGCTGTTACCAAACATCATCCTGGGTTACAGATCGTTAGATTGTCAAACCTGTGCACTAGACTTATAATACAGCAATCCAAGTGATTAGTTATAAATGTCCTTAAAGGAACAGCTTCAGGAAATATGATGTGATTCTATGAATTGAAGATGAAAGCCAACTGCAGTCTCTTATCTTGCAGTATACAGAGTATGAGCTTCTGGCACGTCCTGCCCTTCTTCTTTGCCACTCATGAGATCAACCAGAATCCAAAGCTGCTACCCAACATCACCCTGGGCTACAGCATCTATGAGAACTTTTTCAATGCAAGGATAACATACGAGGTCATGATGGACTTGCTGTCTACAGGGCAGGAGAATGTCCCAAACTACAGTTGTGGAAGACCAAATAACCTTCTGGCTGTGCTTGAAGGGACCGATTCGGAGCTCTTTCCTTCCATTTCAACTATGCTGGGCATCTACAAAATTCCACAAGTAGGAATGAACACTGAAGCTAATTTCATTTTGTAAAGTCTAATGATAGTCCAAAAGGGGTCAGGTCATAAATAAAATGATTTAGATGACAGAGCTTAAAGGACGCCTGAACTATTCTATTTTCATCAGGCATTCAAATACCTTACTTCATTCTTACATCATTGTATATCGTGATTGTTTTTAAAAGATAAACAGGTTACAAAGAGATTTTTCAACTGAACGAACCTCCACCCATAGCTCAAATGAAGTGCTGTCAATCATCCTTTGCATGGAATTTGCATCCTCTTTTCCCACCCTTCTGCCTCCTCTCCCTGTCTTCTGGTCACTGCAGTCTTGGGAGAAAAAAACAACAACTTTTCACCCTTATTCCAACCAATTCCAAACAAAATCTCTATATATTTTTAAAGCCTTTACAATAAAAGAGCACAGCAAAAAGAGAAACAGTGTAATACAGCAATTTGTTATTGGGGAAAGGAAAAAAAAGAATAGGACAAGAAAACAGCATATCTAATGAATAGTTCTGTGCAGTTGTATAACTTAGTGAATATAATTGACCAGCTGATATGTGAGTAGAGGGTTAGCATCAGAAAAAAAAAACCCTTAGAAGTAAGCACTTATTTTTGTCCTTAAGAGCAAAGCAATCAACCATCTTTTCTGTTTCACCTTAGATCAACTATGGGGTCATCAGCCACATTCCAGAGCAGAAATATAATTTCCCTTTTTTCTACCGGGTGAGTCCAAAACAAGAGCCTCCTCACTTGGCAATTATCAAGTTGCTCCTGCATTTCCGATGGACGTGGATTGGCCTTGTTGCTCCAGACAATGAAACCGGAGAAAAATTCAGAAGAACCTTTGTGCCAGAAGCCTTAAGGAAAGGTGTCTGTGTTGCCTTCTCAGAAAGCTTACCCATTTTTCTTAGATCAGGGAGGGATGAGTACATCCTTCAATATGTTAGCGACAGTAAAGTGAAAAGTATTGTTTGTCACTTGGACTTTCAGTCCTCATTAATACTAGCATTACTAATACCAAACATTGAAAAGACAAAAATCCTGTTTGAGGGAAAAGTATGGATTGCTACAGCTTTGTCAGATTTAAATGTGAGATTATTTTACCAATATGTTAATCTCCAGCATTACCATCTTTTATTATCCTTCTCAACTAAGGCAAAGAAATGGACACAATATCATGATTTTCTTTCACGTCATTTTGCTACAGCGAAGTTTGGGGAGGAAGCATTTCAGTGTTCTTATTCAAGCCCTTTGTTGTCTAAGAAAGTTTGGATCACATGCCTGGAAAAAGAGACCTGGGAAATCCCATCCCCAGATCTGGTTGCAAGAATCTTGTCTGAGGATGGCTCCAGTATTTCCACAACAATCCAGGTTGTGGCATCAGTCTCCAGTGCTGCCTTTTCCTCCCAAACGAGTAAGAGGAGGATGCCTTCTGGGGACCACCAGACACTCCAGATGGTTCAACCGTGGCATGTAATGCTTCTTCAATATTTTAATAATGGTTCCCTTTCAATTCTTACATGTTATCATAAAGATAAGCAGAGATGATGGGGATAACCCAAGAACAATTGCCTGTTTCTAATATTTGTTCTGACAAGATGAGACATTTTAGAGAGAGAGAAACAGATAGATTATGCTGCTGAATCTTCTAGATTAAGCCTGGTGTGCTGATTGAGGATGCTTGTGAGAATAGGTTATGAATTCTGAAGAGACTGGAAGGTTCTTTTCACAGTTGCTGAATAAATAAGCAGTAGGATGGGACAATAACCATCATGTTCTACTGAACTTCCATCATTGTTGCACAACATGTTTGGGATCTGAGATTACCAATTTCATAAAGCAGAGCAGGCTAAAATAATAAACTAAAAAGATCAGTATGTGTGTGAGAGGGAGAGACAGACAGACATAGACAGAGAGACAGAAAGAGTGGAAAGAGCCTGGGAGAAACAATGGGAGTGGGAAAGAAAGAGAGGGAGAGAGGTAATTAGAGAGAAAAATAGAATCTTCCTACCACATTTGCATACAGAAGCGCTGCGATAAAGTACCTCTGTTTTGACTTAGTGCTCAAATGAGAATGTATACATTGCAAGGATGATTCTCCATGTCTTTTCAGCTCCATCCATTTCTAAGAAACTTCCAGATTTACAATTTTTCTGTAAATGACGTTTATTTGGATGAGTATGGAATTTCCACTGCTGACTTTAGTATCGTGGACTGGGCAGTATTTCCCAACAAATCTGCTGCTGGGGTGATAATTGGGAATATTGAAAAAGAAGTCTCTTCAGACATCAAGATCTCAGTCGATGAGAGCGCCATCATATGGCCAACATCTTTTAACAAGGTAACCAAGTCTGCCTCTATGTGGGTTTTATTGTTCACCTGTTCCTATCTATCCATGTGATTTTGTGGTTTATCAGTCTTTTAACTTATATGGAGAGTCACCACAGCTAAAAGGATAGGTTGAAGGAGACTATTTCTCCTGTTCCTATCAAAAGATCTATTTTTATGATAAGAGATATCCAGTTTGACATCATAGCGATATAGATGTGGAGAGAGGAGAGCTCCATACCCCACAGCTGATTTCCTTCTGCCGGGCCAAAGGTTGCCCCGGAGAGGCGACAACAAAGGAGGAAACCCTCATTGATAATGGGCAAATGTCAGTTAGCCTATTTGATCCAAGGAAATCCCTCCAAACTGACAGAAGAAGGACAGACTGCATTCATGTAGTCTGATCAAGAGCTACTGACAGCTGGGAAGGGTGAGGACTAGCCCTACAAGAGGATCAATAACAGCATGTCGTGGAACTGGATGAGAAGATCCTGTTTCTAGCTATCATTTTTGAACACTATTCTCTGGAATACATAACAGGAAAATAATGGAAATGGAACACCAAAACGTTTGCTTGATAGGAGATTTTAATACAATTGTTGATAGAAAATTAGATTATAGAAGGAGCAAAGGAGGGGAAAAGGAAGAAAGACAGAATGGCAGAAGAAATTTCCATACAGGATACTTAGAGAGAAAGAAACCCTAAAAAGACCCAGTACACATTTTATTTGAATAGACATACAGTAAATCTTGGCCTAGAATTGATATGATATGGATGTCCCCTGAGCTAAGTACTAATATATATGAGATTGAGGTAAAACCTAACATTTGGGCAGACCATAATCCAATAAAGCTGACCCAGAAAGAGGTAAAGAAGAAATCAAGATGGAGTTTGAATCACTCCTTGTTAAAAGAGAAACACTTTGTAGAGTTATCAATAAAGGAAATGGAATTTTTCTTTAAAAAAAATAAAAAGGAAGAGATTTAAATTCAGAATACATGGGACACAGCCAAAGCGTATTTTAGAGGATGAGCTATAACATATATGGGTAAAAAGAACAAAGAAAAAAAGAACAATTTACAGCACTAAGAGAAGAATTGAAGAAACTGGAATTAGAATTACAAATACATCAAGAAAAGAAAATTGTGAAAAGACAAATGGAGACAGTGAAACATAAATTAAATTTAATAGAGTCAGAAGAATTGGCTCTACAAATAAAAAGGGTAAAACAAAATGTTTTTGAAAATGCAAACAAGCCAAGAAGGTGGTTGGCATATAAACTGAAAAAAGAAAGAGAGAAGAGACTGATAATAAACTACAAGATGAGAAGGGTGACTTACAATTCCAAACTGATGCAATTAAAAAAAGAAAGACTTTTATGAAAAATTATATAGAAGGAATTTCTCGAGAAAAAATGATACAATACTTTGAAAATGCAAACCTACCAAAAATACTAGAAAACCTAAAAAATATATAAAATGGAAAAATTACAATGATGGAAGTGATAAAAGCTATTAAAAAACCAGAAAAACGATAAAACCCCAGGACCGGATGGGCTACCAGCAGAGGTTTACAAATGTCTGCAAGATACATTAAGTCTACCAATGAAGGAAGTGTGTAACGAGGTATTATTAGAGGCCAAACTACCAAACACATGGATGGAAGCAAGTATTACTTTAATATCAAGAGAAGATTCAGATTTGACACAGATAAAAAATTATAGTCCAAAATCATTATTAGATGTGGATTATAATTTTTTTGCCTCAATAATAGCAGAGAGATTGAAAAGATTCTTGACTGAAATTACTATTCTTAGATTAGCAAAAATGTTTAAAAATATGTCTAGCAAATGTTGGAAATGTAATCAAAATCCCGGTACATATTATCACTTATGGTGGACATGTGTAAAAGCAAAAAAAAAAAAAAAAATTGGACTAAAATACATACTTGGTGAGAAAAGGTGTTAGGAAAACATGCAGATTTTAAACCTGAACTTTTTTTACTAGGCATAATGCCAGAAAAGTTTGATAAACAAAATGTATATTTAACATTACATGTATTAACCGCAGCAAGGATTGTGTTTGCACGGCACTGGAAAAATGAGATAACACCACCAAAGTAAGCAATAATTAAGAAAATATTGGACTGTGCAGAAATGGACAGACTCACATTGAGAATCAAAGGAAAAGAAGATACAGAATACTTCCAAATATAGAACTTATTTTTTATCAATGATTGGAAAAGCGGGACAGAGAGTAAGAATTTAACCATTATGTCTAGGCAAAAATCAACCCAGACAACACATTGTTCATTAAGCACAAATGAATTGTAATGATAGAAAACTAATAGAATACTTTTTTAAAAAATCTATTGCTTATGATGGGAATACCAGCATTGTTGTGATGTAGAACGGAAAACATGTTGTTGGCTATCCCAAAGCTGTTTGTAGCATGTAAGGAAACCTAGGAGCATCACAAACCAGTGAACTGGTCTTTGACACTGAGGGACTTACGGTAGGGCATTTTATTCAGTGGAATCTTTGGTGTTCTCTGAGCTTGGTTGTTTGTTTGCAGGTAATTTCACTGGTTAATTTCCCAACTAAGTAACATCATCAATGCCTGATGATAGCACTGATAATGTTATCTATTCAAGTAATGAAATATCTGCAAACAGGCAGTCAAAACCAGAGAACATCAAGGAATTTACAATTCAACCCTGAGTTACACAGATTTTCTTCTATTGAATCATTCAATGTTTTTTCAGAACTGGAGTCTTCTTTGAGACTGAGTTGATAGTAAATTGAGATCTAAGAAATACGTATTGTAAGAAGGCAGAGGAAATGTTGTGACAGATGGTGTTCTAGCAATTGCTAAGACAAGACGAAGTAACCCTTTGCTTTCCATGCTTTGGACTAGACTTTCCACAGTTTTGTATCTTTGACCAGTTGGCTGAAGCTGACAGGATCTGAAGCCCAAATGCAGAATAATCCTAGGATAATGATGATTGGACTGGAGAGTCAGCAGCTCTTTCTGAACATTAAGGGAACTCTGAGATCATAGCCTGCTAAAATGAAATTGTTAGTGGAGAAATTTCACTGAAACAAACATATTTTAATTGTATGTGGGAAAAGATCTTGAAAGTACCCTCTTGAATTCATGAACCCACTTTGGTGCTCACTTCCATTTTTAGAAGTAATCCCCTCATTCATACATTTCTCTGATTTTTTTCTGTTCAGAAGGTCCCCTTTTCTAGGTGTACGGAACGTTGCCTCCCAGGATATACCAAGCTGATGAGAGAGGGAGAACCAGTTTGTTGCTATGACTGTTCTCCATGTATGGAAGGAACCATCTCTGTGCAGGAAGGTAGGTAATTCAAGAACAAAAAAGCAGCACCAGTCTTTTATTCTAAGGATAATATGGTAGCAATAGGAATTGCAGTTAGACTTATTTACTGCTTCATAGTGCTTTACAGCATGCTCTAAGCATATTGCCCCTCAACAATCTGGGTCCTCATTTTACTGACCTTGAAAGGATGGAAGACTGATTCAACCTTGAGCTGGTCAGTATTGAACTCCAGGCAGTGGGCTGATTTAGCCTGCAATACTGCATTCTAATCACTGTACCACCACGGCTCTGGTATTAGCAAGATTTGTTCTCATATACCAATATACCATTATATTCAAGAAACAGACTAAAAACACTGCAAGAACTGTTCAGTGAAGGTAAAATTCACCATGGTGGATGTTTTCACAAGTTCCTGAAACAATAACAAGCAATCTTGAAAAATATTGAGAGACCTTAAGAAACATGACAGCATTTGAAACACCTATACAAAACAAACCTAACCTCAAATTCTAGTAAGATATTTTTTCTGGCAATTGCAAGAACAAATTTAGGAGAGAATTGGAAAAATAGATATTTTGTCAGTGATGTCAGATTGGGAGGTCACTTTGGAGAATATGCAGCAATGTCACAAATACCTACAGCATTGATTCCTGGCAGCATTAAGTCATGTGGACATGACCTCCCAGAATTCCTTGGGAGTCATGGAATTCAGGGAATTGGGGAATTTTGGCTGAGGAATTCTGGGAATTGAAGTGCACGTCTTAATGTTGTGTAGGTTGAGAAACACTGATCTACAGTATCTGTGATGAAGCTTAAGTAACTTTTTTTTAAAAAAATAGGTCTCGTATGTGGAACACATTGCACAGCAGGATATAAGCTTTAGAACATGATTTTTAATCAGAAAGTTGTGAGATGAATCAAAACTAATATCAGATGCCAGCAAGAATCTTTACACTTTAAAGTAAAACACAAACACAGAAACAAATAGATTATATGTGGAAGTGGTGTGTGTCTGTGTGTCTCTCTCTGTGTGTGTGTTTATTCTGCTCACAGCTTGGAGAAACAACAAAAGGGAAGAGAGGAATGTTTTCCATAAACATAATTATCTACTTTATTCATGCTTAGTAAGTAAGCATTTTTCCCTTGCATTTCATTATTCTAATCATATCATTTTTAAAAAAATAGAGAGAAAAAAACTTCATTGCTTTATCTACATCCTGCTTCTTGTCAGTTGGTCATGATGCGTGGAATACCATTGAATCACTATTTAAAAATTCGTTGTGTTTTTCAGATGTAGCCCAATGTGCAAAATGTCCACATGACCATCTCTCCAATGAGAAGCGGGATCAGTGTGTCCCCAAAGTTATAACTTTCCTGTCCTTCAGAGAAAACCTAGGTCTCATCCTAGCTGTCTCTGCCCTTTTTTTGTCTCTTATCACTGTCTTAGTTCTAGGAATTTTTATTAAATATCGAGAAACTCCCATAGTCAAAGCTAACAACCGTGATCTCACCTACATTCTTCTGATCTTTCTCTTGCTTTCCTTCTTGACTTCCCTTCTATTCATTGGTCAACCCAAGAAAGTGACCTGCCTTCTTCGACAAACTGCCTTCAGTGTTGTTTTCTCAGTTGCTGTGTCATCCTTGCTGGCCAAGACTATCATGGTGGTGATGGCATTTCTGGCCACAAAGCCAGGCAGCAAAATGAGGAAATGGCTGGGGAAATCTCTGGCCAATTTCATTATCTTCTCCTGCTCTGGTGTTCAGGTGGGCATCTGTTTCATATGGCTGGGAATCTTTCCCCCATTCCCAGATTCTGACTTGTATTCCCAAAAAGGGAAGATTGTACTGCAATGCAATGAAGGTTCAGTCATCATGTTCTATTCTGCCCTTGGCTACTTGGGCTTTCTGGCTTTCATTTGTTTCTTGGTGGCTTTTCTAGCCCGAAAACTACCAGGGGCCTTCAACGAAGCCAAGTGGATCACCTTCAGCATGCTGCTCTTCTGCAGTGTTTGGGTTTCTTTTGTCCCTGCCTACCTAAGCACCAAAGGAAAATACATGGTGGCTGTGCAGATCTTCTCCATCCTGACCTCCAGCCTGGGCTTACTTGGCTGCATCTTTGTCCCCAAATGTTACATCATCATTCTAAGACCTGAGATGAACTTGAAGGAGAATCTAATAATGAAAAATAATAAGTGAACTTGATTGTGGCAGTTATATTTTATCCAAATTATTGCTAAGTTAAAATAAGACATTACAAACAGTTATTTTTTCAACGCTGCTAACATCAAATGCTATTGCTTGACAAGAGATAAAGAAGTAGCCATTTCATATGTTAAACTTGTGTATTGCTTTAAAAGGTTGGGAGGGGGCATGAGTAGAATTTCACCTTCAAGGCCATCTCTCTAGGTAAAGAAGATAAGACCTTGGCGGATTTCCTAATGGAAGGGAAACTGATTCTTTAATTTAATTGGAGAATATGATTAATGACAAAATTAGAAAGGTGGAGAATTGTGTTTTAATATATTGTGCAAGGGGTGAAGATTTCAGATTCCAGCTTCCTTCGAAGAAGCATAAAGGACTTTTACGGTAAACAATGCCTCAAGTCAGTTGAAAAGCCCACACGTCAGAAACTTGACATATTTGTTCAAAGACTTTTTCTTCCTCCCATGTGATTAATCTTACTATCAATAAATAGCATAGTGAAGTTTGTTGATGTTTCCTCCACCAATTTAAAATCATGTTATTTGTCTTCTAATCTACATTTCTTCAATATCCATTCAATGTACGAGATGAATAAAGAAAGGAATGTACAGTGTTGTCACATTTCTTTACTGATCTGGAAACATACTGTTTAACTCTGTTTTGTTCAGAATCTGGCTTCGAGTCCTTGTGTAAATTTTTTAAAAGGACAAAGAGATATTGTCAGATTGTCAGTTCTCAAAAACATTCCATAGCTCAACATAATTTCTTTTAATTATTCATTTATTTTAAAAGATTTGTAATGCCACCTATCTTGTGATATATTTTATGTTTTATAATCTTCAAAAGCCATGATCTTAACAAGTATTGTTGTTTTCCGTTTATCCAATCAGGAAGTGACATCTGCTTTGCATACTTAATTTATCTTTCCAATTTCTATCCACCCTCTTTCTCCTGTCTCTCCAAATTTTAAGCTGGACCAGCCAAATGCATGTCGCTCAGCGTTCTATTCCCTAACAGCAGCAAGAAAATATGAGTCTCACTCAGGATTGTAGTTCTGAAGAGCAGAATGAGGATATGAGTCTCCCTCAGGGTTCTAGTCCCTAACATCTACATACTAGGCTGGTCCAGAGGGACTCTTTTCTCTAAAATCAGCAAGCAGGTCACTTCATCAGCCCTCATGACAACTGAACTGACCTTCAAAAATAAAAACGGAATTGCTTTTTTTCCTTTTACTGACTACAAAGGTTGGCTCACAGAAGCAGAATAGCAAAAATGCCAAGCAAATAAAAAGCAGGTCCCACAAGTTTTTGAAACCAATTTAGAGATGTTTTATCAAGAAAATTTGCTAATTATATTTTTTAGATAAGATGCAAATCTCTTGCCAATGAAAACAATGACGAAAAAACCCAGAGCCAGGAAACTACAAAACAATCAGTCTGGTATCAATACCTGAGAAGATCGTGTAAAAGATAATCAAAAACAGATCTGTGAATATCTCAAAGCAAATAAAGTTATAACTAGGAGCCAACATGGATTTGTTACAAACAGTTCATAAAAAACCAAGTTAATTTCTTTCTTTGACAAAGTGACTAAATTAATAGACCAACAAAATTCTATGGACATAGTATATTTAGATTTCAGTAAGGCACTTGGCAAAGTAGACCATAACCTATTTCTTGGTAAGCTAGAAAAATATGGGACAGACATCATCATCACCAGATGGATTTGTAACTGGCTGATAAACAGATCAATGAGTAATCCTTAATGATACTATGGCTACATGAAGTGAAGTAAGCAGTGAAGTACCACAACTATCCTCCTTAGGTACACTACTCATCAATATTTTCATAAATGACTTAGATGAGGGAGTAGAAGGAAGGGAATAAGCTGGCAGGAATAGCAACATCCCAGAAGACATATGCAGGATCCAAAAGGATCTTGACAGACTTGAGCAATGGGCTTTCTTCAACAAAGTGAAATTTAATGTGGAAAAAAGCAAGGTTTTACACTTAGGCAAGAAAAACAACAGATAGCTGTGAGAGGGACCTTGGAGTCCTCATGGAGAATCACTTACACATGAGCCAGCAGTGTGTGGCAGCAGCCAAAAATGCTAATACAATCCTTGGTTGTGTAAACAGAGGCATAGAATCAAAACCACATGAAGTATTAGCAGCGCTTTATAAAGCCTTAGTAAGGCCACACCTGGAATACTCCATCCAGTTTTGGTTGCTACGTTACAAAACAGATGTTGAGACTTTGGAAAAAGTACAAAGAAGAGCAACTAAGATGATTAAAGGCCTGGAGACTAAAACATATGAAGAACGGTTGCAGGATTTGGATATGGCCAGTCTAGAAAAAAGAAAGGCTTGGGGTAACATGATAGCAGTATTCCATTATTTGAGGGGCTCGAGAAAGATGAGGGGGTGATCTTATTTTCCAAAGTACCAGAAGACAAGACAAGAAAGAGTGGATGGAAACTATTCAAGGATAGAAGCCACCTAGAAGTAAGGAGAATGTTACTAATGGTGAGAGCAACCAACCAATGGAACAGCTTGCCTTCAGAAATTGTGGGTGCTCCATCACTGAAGGTTTTCAAAAAAGAGCCTGGACAACCATTTAGCATAAATTATAGAGGGTCTCTTGTCTGAGCAGGAGGTTGGACGAGAAGATCCAATTATATTATTTTATGTTTTATATTCTTAGTTTCTTTGAGTGAGGTATATGGAAATTCACACAGGGAGAAATGAGACAAAGAATTCCCCTGGTGCTCTGTACTTGCAAATGACAAGAGCATTGATTCAGTAGAGGAAAGTGATAAATTTTGGGGTAGAGGGAAATTCATTCCCACTCTCTCAATTGGCCTAGACTAGAAAGAGTGCAGAGAAGAGCAACAAAGATAATTAGGAGAATGGAGGCTAAAATGTATATTCAGAAGTGTTCCTGGAATTGGATATGTCTAGTTTAATGAAAAGAAGGACTAAGGGTGACCTGATAGCAATATTCCAACATCTAAGGGGTTGCTATTCAGTTATTGTATGGACCAGGTTTGATCTACCACATCCAACCCAAGCCTACCAGAAGTCATCTACAAGCATGATCAATGGTGTCTTGTACTGTATTCTGGCCTCAACCATGACTGCCATGGATCCATAATCTATTTATTCCAGAGCATTTTAAAGCTGTAGGTGTCAAGGTTCTGACTGACGAAGCCAACAAAAACACAGCCGAGATTATCCAATTCTAATGCAAAACTTTACTGAGCACATAATTTTGACACAGCTGAAAGGAAAACCAGCTCTATTTAATTGGTGCTTAAATCAGTAAATAACAACAACAACAACAAAATAATAATAATAATAATAATAATAATAATAATAATAATAATAATAATAAGTTGGAAGGGACCTTGGAGGTCATCTAGTCCAACCCCCTGCTCAGATTGCTGGCAGATAACACCCAGGGGTATGGCCTTCTCAGTGGGTGCGCCTGCCCCCTGGAACCAGCTGCCCATGGAGCTTAGGACTGCCCCCGACCTTCGTTCATTTCAATCCAGGGTGTGAGTCATTAGCGGTCTAAAGTTAAAAATTATGGAAATATTACAGTATATTATTCTACACAGTATACTGTCTGAGAAGATAATAATAACAATAAAAGTAAAATGTTACTTTATGGCAAAGGAATAATATTAATGTTTAATAGTTAACAATGTGTCTGTGCAAGGATAGACTCTGTCATGGCTGGTGAATTTTTATTCTGAATTTTGCAAGCTGACATGCAAAATTTAGAAAAATGATAGGGTATTGTGGAAAACATTCTGCAAGAAATAAAAAGATGTAAAAGACGTCAGAATGGGTAGGTGGTTTACTGAACCTCAGAGAGATGAGAGTTATTTAACTTAATTCTAAGAAAGAGACAATAGGAAACCACTTCTGAAAAACCTTGCCAGGAAAACTGCAGGAACCTGTCCAGGAAATCTCTAAGAATTGGAAATAAACAGAAGAAAAAATATATTAAGTGAATAATAAAGACAGACAAAGTTGGAGATTTTCCAAGATGCATAGTATTATTCAGGAAGAATCTTCCCCACTTCCCAGTTTATTATTCCAGAAAAGAGCTCTTCCCTTTTTTTCATCAAGCAGCCAAAGAAGAACTTCATATCTCCCAAGTTGAAGCCCCCTTTAGCCTTTTAAACTTCTAGCTGTATTAGGGGGCACTGGTGTCACTAGATACCTTGCATGATGTTGTTATTATTAAGGGCTATGATGCCCTTAATAATAACAATATCATCCAAGGTATCCATGATATCACTGCTGACTTATCGCAACCACATGGATAGAATTTCTCCAGAAAAAGTCTTTTAGTTCTTCCTCTACGGATATAAGGAAGTCCACTAAAAAACAAGCAAACACCCGGCAGTGTAACCCATCCAAAATCAAAGACGATTAACTCCTGGGATTTAAGGCACCCTTTCAACTAAATTGAGTCATCAAAGCAGAAACAATAAATAACAAGGAAATATCTAAACCTTTTCCAGAATAATTCAACTTAATTATTCCTCCAATTAGCAATAAAATCAATATAAAGAGATTTATTTCATTGACCCCTGTTTTTTTATATGGAAATGATTTTCCAAACTGAATTTTAAATAGATGCATCCAGTTGATAAGACAGTTAAATCATTGGTAAAAAAAATGTAGGTTCTGCTATAAAAGTTTAGCTTCTGGAGATAATAATTTTTGGGATCAGGTCTAGAGTTTCCAAATGGGATGATTTTGGGCCTGAAGAAAACCATTGGAAAGAAGGTCCTCTGTGGTCAATAGGGCTGTCCTTCTAAAAGCAAGTTCCAAAGAGGTCCGTTATCTGGCAAGGTCCTATAAATGAATGATGCAGAGATCTCACATTTTTCATTGAATGGTGATTTTCTGAGAATATGTTGTACATTACGATATAGGGACTAAGCTTTCTGGTCTGGTCTTCTTATGCTTTTCCCTTCAAGGGATCAGCCAAATTAGTTTGTGGATTAGAGGGTGATGCAATCCATAACTAATTTCAGATTATTAGATTGTCAGATTTCCAGTTTAAACTCATAAGACTGATTAGTTATGATTAGTTATAAATGTCATAAAGCAACACCTTTAGAAAATATGATGTGATTTTATGAATTGAAGATGAAAACCCTTCATCTTGCTGAGTACCACCAGACACTCCAGATGGTACAACCGTGGCATGTAATGTTCTTCAAAATGTTGTTAATGGTTCCCTTTCAATTCTTACATGTTACATTAAAGATAAGCATCATCTTATGGGGATAACCCAACAACAATTGCCTGTTTCTAATATTTGTTCTGACAAGATGAGGCATTTTAGAGAGAGAAAAAGAGATAGTGTTGCTGAATCTTCTAGATTAAACCTCGTGCATTGATTCAGGATGCTTGTGAGAATAGGTTATGATTTCTCAAGAGACTGGAAGGTTTTTTCCACAACTGCTGAATAAATAAGCAGTAGGATGTGACAATAACCATCATACTCTATTGAACTTCCAACATTGACCTGATATAGTTTTGACTTCCTATCTTGCCACGCAAAAAGGAGTCAAGTCTTTCTTCCTCTTAGCATCTTCAGGAAACAAGTAGGTCAGTTGACCTGCCTCTCACTACAATTTCTGGTTATTTTCTGGTGATTTTCTCTTCTAGATTTGCCATCTCCCAAGAACCTTTTCCTTCTCCTTTGAAAATTTAATCTTAGCATGTAGAGCTCAATTAATTCTGCAAATCCTTTCACCATCTATTCATTCCATAAAGCTACTATAGAAGAATAAAATTTGCAGAGCTCGAAAAAGCATATAATAATATATAGGTAAGAAATGTGCAAGGGACGGGGTGGCTCAGTGGGTTAGGACGCTGAGCTTGTTGATCAGAAAATCGGCAGTTTGGCGGGTCGAATCCCGAGTGCCGTGTAACAGACTGAGCACCTGTTACTCGTCCCAGCTTCTGCCAACCTAGCAGTTCGAAAGCACATAAAAATGCAAGTAGAAAAATAGGGAGGGAAGGTAACAGTGTTCCATGTGCCTTTGCCGGCCACATGACCACAGAGACATCCTCGGACAAGCGCTGGGTCTTCGGCTTTGAAATGGATATGAGCACAGGAGTCTTCTCCAGCACCACAGTTCAAAGGCTTCAATTCTTTGGCGCTCAGCCTTTCTTATGGTCCAACTTTCACTGCCATACATTGCAACTGGGAAGACCACAGCCTTGAGTATATGCACTTTTGTTGGCAGGGTGATGTATCTGCTCTAGATTTGCCATGGCTTTCCTAACCAGGAGCAAGCATCTTTTAATTTCTTGGCTTCAGTCCCCATCTGCAGTATTCTAGGAAAATAAAATCTGTCACTACCTCCATTTCTTCCTCATCTATTTGCCAGGAATTGAGAGGGCCGGATGCCATGATCTTGGTTTTCTTAATGTTAAGTTTCAAGCCAACTTTTGGACTCTCCTTCTTCACCCGCAACAAGAGGCTCTTTAGTTCCTCTTCACTTTGTGCCATTAGAGTGGTATCATCTGCATATCTTAGGTTGTTGATATTTCTCCTGGCAATCATAATTCCAACTTTTGATTCATCTAGCCCTGCCTTTCTCATGATGTTCTGCATATAAGTTAAATAGACAGGGTGACAGTATACAGCCTTGCCGGACTCCTTTCCCAATTTTGAACCAATTGGTGGTTCCGTGTCCAATTCTCACTGTTGCTTCTTGACCCGCACATAGGTTTCCCAAGAGACAAATAAGATGGTCTGGTACTCCCATCTCTTTAAGAACTTGCACAATTTGTTGTGATCACACAATCAAAGGCTTTAGCATAGTCAATGAAGCAGAAGTAGGTGTTTTTCTGGAACTCTCTAGCTTTCTCCATGATCCAGCGTATGTTGGCAATTTGATCTCTAGTTCCTCTGCCTCTTCGAAATCCTGCCTGTACTTCTGGCAGTTCTCGATCCACATACTGCTGGAGTCTAGCTTGTAGAATTTTAAGCATAACTTTACTAGCATGAGAAATGAGTGCAATGGTGCGATAGTTGTATAGTTCTTCTGTGTAATTTTGCCACCTCTTCTTAATCTCTTCTGCCTCTGTTAGGTCCCTGCCATTTTGGTTCTTTATCGTGCCCATTTTTGCATGAAACGTTCCCTTCATCTGTCCAATTTTCTTAAAGAGATCTCTGGTCCTCTCTATTCTATTGCTTTCTTCTATTTCTTTGCACTGTTCATTTAAGAAGGCATTCTTATCTCTTCTAGCTATTCTCTGGAATTCTGCATTCAATTGGGTATATCTTTCTTTTTCTCCCTTGCCTTTTGCTTCCCTCCTTTCCTCAGCTATTTGCAAAGCTTCCTCAGACAGCCATTTTGCTTTCTTGCATTTCTCTTTCTTTGGGATGGTTTTAGTTGCTATCTCTTGTACAATGTTCTGAACCTCCATCCATAGATCTTCAGGCACTCTGTCTATCAGATCTAATTCCTTAAATCTATTTGTCACCTGTATTCATCAGGGATATGATTTAGTTCATATCTGAGTGGCCTAGTGCTTTCCCCTACTTTCTTCAGTTTAAGCCTAAATTTTGCAACGAGAAGCTCATGATCTGAACCACAGTCAGTTCCTTGTCTTGTCTTGTATAGAGCTTCTCCTTCTTTGGCTGCAGAGCACATAGTCAATCTGATTTCTGTGTTGACCATCTGATGATGTCCATGTGTAGACATCTCTTGAGTTGTTGAAAAAGAGAGTTTGCTACGACCATTGTATTCTCTTGACAAAATTCTGTCAGCCTGCGCCCTGCTTCCATTTTGTACTCCAAGGCCAAACTTCCCTGTTATTCTGGTTATCTTTTGGCTTCCTATTTTAGCATTCCCATCCCCCATGATGATAAGGACATCGTTTTTTGCTGTTAGTTCTATAAGGTGATGTAGCGCTTCATATAACTGGTCAATTTCATTCTTCATTCTTTCTGGCGCTACTAGTATTAGCCCTCTGCTCTTCCCCAGTAGCATATTCGATGCCTTCTGACCTGAGGGGCTCATCTTACAGCATCATATCTTTTTGCCTTTTGGTACTGTCCATGGGGTTTTCATGGCAAAGATACTGGAGTGGGTTGCCATTTCCTTCTCCAGTGGATCACATTTTCTCACAACTCTCTGCTATCACCTGTTTATCTTGGGTGGCCCTGCATGGCATAGCTCATAGTTTCATTGAATTATTCAAGCCCCTTTGCCACGACAAGACATTAATCCATGAAGGGATTCAGATTGTAATTAAGTGTAATTAAAATTAAGTGTAATTAAACCCTTTAGCCACATGTTTTCCCATAGTACAAGTTTTATAGTATACCCTGAATTTTTTTGTCCATTTAATCATATACTGTTTCATATATTCATTTTCCAAATTCAATTTAAGTCACACTTTATAAACCTTGGCAATAGCATGTTCAATATTACCACATAATACAATTTCAAATTCATTTTTACAAAGTCAAACCCAAAACTTTTTTGTCTACTTTCTTTCTATTGTAAGTATGTAAACCAGTGACAGACAAATCCTTCTGACTCCAACTCTTCTTTGGACTTCAGAGTAAGTTCACTTATTTAACCATAGATTAACCAGTCTGGCCTCACTATCATTTCTTTTCTAAAAGAAAGCTTCCTAAGGTGACACCCAAAGCGTTAACTTCATAGAGAACTTTATTTTATATTTATTTCAGAACCTTAGGATGGCACACCTAACAAAAAGATTCTTAAAGTCAACATTTATTTTAATCTTGTCATACCATAAGTAAGCATGCCATCCAAATCTTAGTTCATGACCTTCTAATTTGAGTAATCTCTTATTTTGGAGAGTCACCCACTCTTTCATCCAGATCCAACAGCAGGTAACAAAATATAGTTTCAAATCTGGTAAACCCAGAGCTCCTCTTCCTTTATCATTTTGCAGTAGTTTACCTAACCCTAACCCTAACCCTAATTCTCATTTTCTCCCCTTGCCATCTGAATTTAGATTTATTCTTTTGGCATTGGTTAACTGCAGTGTTACTTGTCAATATCAGTAAAGTCTGGAATAAAAATAACATATTTGATAAGACATTCATCTTACTTACACAGATTTATCCAGTAGGAATAACTGCAAATTCTCCATCATGAGAAATCTTTTCTAGTATCATTCCAAACAGGTACATTTTTTAGTTTTTTTTTTAAATTTTATTCATTTATAACGTAAAATATGAAAATACAAAAGCAAATAGTAAAGGACAACAATAGGAAAAGGGAAAATGAAAAAGTGTGGAAAAGTGGGGCAGGAGAAGGAAAAAAAAAGGTATTGACTCCCTGTTGCAATAAAATAAGATATTAAAATCGAATCTCAACTTTTTACATTTCTATAGTAATACGAACTAGCCATTTTGTATCAACAAATCAGTCTAATCCGTAAAACCCAAAATCATCGTATCATTTTTTCCACCTCAAGCACAAAGTCAGGAAGTGGTTTCCAAGTAGAAACAAAAGTACTTATATTCTTTTATTTTATCAAAACAGTCAATTGGGCCATCTTTGCTAATTCCATCAGCTTTTGTAAATATTTGTCCATGGTGAGAATGGAAGCCTTCTTCCATTTTTGTGCACAGAGTAGTTTTGTTGCTGTCACCATATATAAAATCAGAGTTCCAAATTATTTTTCCGAGTATAAAATTGTTTTGAAACAATTTAGACTTTGTACTTGTACAAGGTAACCTTTTTCTTTGCCACGAAACCCTAGTTTCTTGCCAATGTTTTATAATCTTGGAAATTGAAGTTCTTAACAAATATTTTTGTTTTCTGTTTATCCAATCAGGAATTGACATCTGCTTTGCATATTTAACATTTTTTCCAATTTCCCTGCACCCACTTCATTCACTCTGTCAATATGCACAGTTTTTGTTCCTTTCCCCCCTCTCTGTACAATTATCAAAATCACAGCAATTACTTTGTCTTCCACTAAAGCCTAAGGGACTTCTTTCATCCACAGTTATTTTGAAACAAGGTAGGTGTTAGTAACCCTCATCAATGGATTTCACAACTATTTAGTAATTCTTATAAAAATCTGAAAATCTTGTCCACAAGGACCTCAGGGTTGATGAAGAACACACGGTGAGACTCCTGTAGGCACAAATGTACAGGTCGGCATTTTAATGCTGTCCTTTTAATGTGCCAGATCAAACTTTATCTTGCTTGATCAAGTCAGTGCATCTGTGTTCTTTGGCAAGAGAACTGTGCTTCTCCTTAGACAGCTCTGAGGCCAAAGACAGTGGGCACGTGTCTCACAGAACTACAGAAGATCTTCATCATGATATCTGAAATACTGCTGATGCTGCTTCTCCTGGTATCCCATTTCCCATATGGGACGCTGATGACCAAATGTCCATTGAACATACAAAAAGAGGGAGGTAACATATTTAATTATTACAAGTCAGGAGATTTCCTGATTAGTGGAATCATTTCTACATCAAGCACAGTATTTAAACCATACCTCTTCTTTAAGCCTCCATATCACAGATTTCAAAGGTAATTCCTGACATGTACTTAACGCTGGTGATTAATTTTATGTTTTCCACTATTTTCCTTTTAATAGGGATGGTTAGCTGGTATGAATGCTACAATTTTATGTTTTAATTTTTAACATTGACATCTATGATTCTAGTGGTCTACTGTTAAAATCTGTTCTGAATTTTGCAAGCCGATCCACAAAGTTCAGAAATATGATAAGCTATTGTTGGAAAACTTTCTGAAAGAAAAAGATGTAAAAGACATCAGAATTGGCCGGCAATCTAGTGAACCTTGGAGAGATGAGAGTTATTTAATCACCCTATTAAATGAATGTTTGATGTGGTGGTTAATGTTTCAGGTTAGAAATCATGAAAGCATGAACTCTAGTCCTTCCTTGGATATAAATTAAGCTGGCTGGCCCTGGATCAGTCACTTTCTCTTAATCCTAGGAAGAAGGCAATGGCAAATCACCTCTAAAAAACCTTGCCAGGAAAACTACAGGAACTTGTCCAGGCATTCGCTGAGAATCACCTAGACCTTTCCCAGAATAATTCCACTTAAATATTCCTCCAATTAGCAATCAAATCAACATAAAGAGACTTATTTCATAGAACCTTGTTTTTTATGTGAAAATGATTTTCTGAAGTGAATTTTAAATAAATGTATCCAGTTGCTAAGACAGGTGATCCATTACTATAAAATGCATTTCCAAGTCACCATTTGGAGAAAATAATGAATATAGAACATAGAGTTGGAAGCGACCTGGGAGGTCTTCTAGCCCAACCCCTGCTGGAGCCATTTCAAACAAATGGTGTCCAGTCTCTTTTTGAAAGCCTCCAGTGATGGAGCACATACAACTTCTGAAGGAAAGCTATTCCATTGGTTGCTCTCACAGTTAGAAAATTTCTCCTTAGTTCTAGGTTGCTTCTCTCCTTGGTTAATTTCTATCCATTGTTTCTTTTTGGTGCTTTGGATAACAACAACAAAAACAACAACAACAACAGTAATAATAATAATAATAATAATAATAATAATAATAATAATAATAATAATAATAATGGAAGGGACCTTGGAGGTCATGGTTGGGATCAGATCTACAATTTCCATTTGGGATGATTTTGAGCCTGAAGAAAACCATTGGAAAGAAAGTCATTTGTGGTCAATAGGACTGTCCTTCTAATAGCAAGATCCAAAGAAGTCCATCTCCTGGCAAGGTCCAAGAAATGAATGATACAGGCATCTTACATTATTTTATTAGAGAGTGAATTTCTGAGAATATTTCCTGCAGTACAAAATAGGGATTGAGCTTTTGGTCTGATCTTCTCTTGCTTTCCCCTTCATGAGATCAATCAGAATCCAAAGCTGTTACATCATCCTGGGTTACAGATCGTTAGATTGTCAAACCTGTGCACTAGACGTATAATACAGCAATCCAAGTGATTAGTTATAAATGTCCTTAAAGGAACAGCTTCAGGAAATATGATGTGATTCTATGAATTGAAGATGAAAGCCAACTGCAGTCTCTTATCTTGCAGTATACCGAGTATGAGCTTCTGGCACGTCCTGCCCTTCTTCTTTGCCACTCATGAGATCAACCAGAATCCAAAGCTGCTACCCAACATCACCCTGGGCTACAGCATCTATGAGAACTTTTTCAATGCAAGGATAACATACGAGGTCATGATGGACTTGCTGTCTACAGGGCAGGAGAATGTCCCAAACTACAGTTGTGGAAGACAAAATAATCTTCTGGCTGTGCTTGAAGGGACCGATTCGGAGCTCTTTCCTTCCATTTCAACTATGCTGGGCATCTACAAAATTCCACAAGTAGGAATGAACACTGAAGCTAATTTCATTTTGTAAAGTCTAATGATAGTCTAAAAGGGGTCAGGTCATAAATAAAATGATTTAGATGACAGAGCTTAAAGGACGCCTGAACTATTCTATTTTCATCAGGCATTCAAATACCTTTCTTCATTCTTACATCATTGTATATCTTGATTGTTTTTTAAAGATACACAGGTTACAAAGAGATTTTTCAACTGAACGAACCTCCACCCATAGCTCAAATGAAGTGCTGTCAATCATCCTTTGCATGGAATTTGCATCCTCTTTTCCCACCCTTCTGCCTCCTCTCCCTGTCTTCTGGTCACTGCAGTCTTGGGAGAAAAAAAAACAACTTTTCACCCTTATTCCAACCAATTCCAAACAAAATCTCTAAGGATTGGAATTTTTATTTTTTATTTTTTTTATTTTAATTCCATTTATATCCTGCCCTTCTCCAAAGACTCAGGGCGGCTTACAAGCTTAGCAGTAGCCTTCATTCTATGTATATGCCTGCTTATTAGGGCTTTTGGGCCCCCCAAGCGGCATTATTACAAAGTCAGCTTAATTGCCCCCAACAATCTGGGTCCTCATTTTACCTACCTCGGAAGGATGGAAGGCTGAGTCAACCTTGAATGAATGAAAACAACACAGGCAAATGTTACTTTAAGAGAGTTTTTTCCCCCTATTTGCACCTAAAGAGAATAAAAACATACCCAGTTGACACTTTTCTTCCTGCTGCGTTCACATGACGTTCCATTTTCCCCAATCTACGATCAAAGCAAATCAAATTATATATATTTTTAAAGCCTTTACAATAAAAGAGCACAGCAAAAAAGAGAAAGTGTAATACAGCAATTTGTTATTGGGGAAAGGAAAATAAAAGAATAGGACAAGAAAACAGCATATCTAATGAATAGTTCTGTGCAGTTGTATAACTTGGTGAATATAATTGACCAGCTGATATGTGAGTAGAGGGTTAGGATCAGAAAAAAAACAACCCCTTAGAGGTAAGGGCTTATTTTTGTCCTTAAGAGCAAAGCAATCAACCATCTTTTCTGTTTCACCTTAGATCAACTATGGGGTCATCAGCTACATTCCAGAGCAGAAATATAATTTCCCTTTTTTCTACCGGGTGAGTCCAAAACAAGAACCTCCTCACTTGGCAATTGTCAAGTTGCTCCTGCATTTCCGATGGACGTGGATCGGCCTCGTTGCTCCGGACAATGAAAATGGAGAAAAGTTCAGAAGAACATTTGTGTCAGAAACGTTAAGGAAAGGTGTCTGCGTTGCCTTCTCAGAAAGCTTACCCACGGTTCCAAGAGCAGGGAGGGATAAGGACATCCTTCAATATTTTACTGACAGTAAAGTGAAAAGTATTGTTTGTCAGTTGGACTTTCAGTCCTCATTAATACTAGCAGTACTAATACAAAACATTGAAAAGACAAAAATCCTGTTTGAGAGAAAAGTATGGATTGCTACAGCTTTGTCAGATTTAAATGTGAGATTATTTTACCACATGGTTAATCTCCAGCATAACCATCTTTTATTATCCTTCTCAACTAAGGCAAAGAAATGGACACAATATCATGATTTTAATTCACATTATTCTGCTACAGGGAAGTTTGGGAAGGAAGCATTTCAGTGTTCTTATTCAAGCCCTTTGTTGTCTAAGAAAGTTTGGATCACATGCCTGGAAAAAGAGACCTGGGAAATCCCATCCCCAGATCTGGTTGCAAGAATCTTGTCTGAGGATGGCTCCAGTATTTCCACAACAATCCAGGTTGTGGCATCAGTCTCCAGTGCTGCCTTTTCCTCCCAAACGAGTAAGAGGAGGATGCCTTCTGGGGACCACCAGACACTCCAGATGGTTCAACCGTGGCATGTAATGCTTCTTCAATATTTTAATAATGGTTCCCTTTCAATTCTTACATGTTATCATAAAGATAAGCAGAGATGATGGGGATAACCCAAGAACAATTGCCTGTTTCTAATATTTGTTCTGACAAGATGAGACATTTTAGAGAGAGAGAAACAGATAGATTGTGCTGCTGAATCTTCTAGATTAAGCCTGGTGTGCTGATTGAGGATGCTTGTGAGAATAGGTTATGATTTCTGAAGAGACTGGAAGGTTCTTTTCACAATTGCTGAATAAATAAGCAGTAGGATGGGACAATACCCATCATGTTCTACTGAACCTCCGTCATTGTTGCGCAACATGTTTGGGATCTGAGATTACCAATTTCATCAAGCAGAGCAGGCTAAAATAATAAACTAAAAAGATCTGTATGTGTGTGAGAGGGAGAGACAGACAGACATAGACAGAGAGACAGAAAGAGTAGAAAGAGACTGAGAGAAACAATGGGAGTGGGAAAGAAAGAGAGGGAGAGAGGTAATT
This sequence comes from Vipera ursinii, assembly GCF_947247035.1. Taxonomy (NCBI): domain Eukaryota; kingdom Metazoa; phylum Chordata; class Lepidosauria; order Squamata; family Viperidae; genus Vipera; species Vipera ursinii. The sequence continues at coordinate 20,458,836 of NC_139513.1, forward strand.
AGAGAGAAAAATAGAATCTTCCTACCACATTTGCATACAGAAGCGCTGCGATAAAGTACCTCTGCTTTGACTTAGTGCTCAAATGAGAATGTATACATTGCAAGGATGATTCTCCATGTCTTTTCAGCTCCATCCATTTCTAAGAAACTTCCAGATTTACAATTTTTCTGTAAATGACGTTTATTTGGATGAGTATGGAATTTCCACTGCTGACTTTAATATCATGGACTGGGCAGTATTTCCCAACAAATCTGCTGCTGGGGTGATAATTGGGAATATTGAGAAAGAAGGCTCTTCAGACATCAAGATCTCAGTCGATGAGAGCGCCATCATATGGCCAACATCTTTTAACAAGGTAACCAAGTCTGCCTCTATGTGGGTTTTATTGTTCACCTGTTCCTATGTATCCATGTGATTTTGTGGTTTATTAGTCTTTTAACTTATATGGAGAGTCACCACAGCTAAAAGGATAGGCTGAAGGAGACTATTTCTCCTGTTCCTATCAAAAGATCTATTCTTATGATAAAGGATATCTGGTTTGATGTCATAGCAATATAGATGTGGGGAGAGCAGAGCTTGATACTCTGCAGCTAATTTCCTTCTGCTAGAGAGCCTCAAAGGGCTAAAGGTCACCCCAGAGAGGCGACAACAAAGGAGGAAACCCTCATTGATCATGGGCAAATGTCAGTTAGCCCATTTGATCCAAGGAAATTCCTCCAAACTGACAGAAGAAGGACAGACTGCATTCATGCAGTCTGTCCAAGAGCTACTGACAGCTGGGAAGGGTGAGGACTAGCCCTATGAGAGGATCAATAACAGCATGACGTGGAACTGGATGAGAATATCCTGTTTCTAGCTATCATTTTTGAACACTATTCTCTGGAATACATCAGGAAAATAATGGAAATGGAACATCAAAACGTTTGCTTGATAGGAGATTTTAATACAATTGTTGATAGAAAATTAGATTAAAGAAGGAGCAAAGGAGGGAAAAAGGAAGAAAGACAGAATGGCAGAAGAAATTTCCATACAGGATACTTAGAGAGAAGGAAACCCCCAAAAGACCCAGTACACATTTTATTCGAATAGACATAAATCTTGGCCTAGAATTGACATGATATGGATGAGCTAAGTACTAATATATATGAGATTGAGGTAAAATCTAACATTTGGGCAGACCATAATCCAATAAAGCTGACCCAGAAAGAGGTAAAGAAGAAATCAAGATGGAGTTTGAATCAATCCTTGTTAAAAGAGAAACACTTTGTAGAGTTCTCAATAAAGGAAACTGAGTTTTTCTTTAAAAAAAATAAAAAGGAAGAGATTTAAATTCAGAATACATGGGACACAGCCAAAGCATATTTTAGAGGATTAGCTATAACATATATGGCTAAAAAGAACAAAGAAAAAAGAACAATTTACAGCACTAAGAGAAGAATTGAAGAAACTGGAATTAGAATTACAAATACATCCACAAAAGAAAATTGTGAAAAGACAAATGGAGACAGTGAAACATAAATTAAATTTAATACAGTCAGAAGAATTGGCTCTACAAATAAAAAGGGTAAAACAAAACGTTTTTGAAAATGCAAACAAGCCAAGAAGGTGGTTGGCATATAAACTGAAAAAAGAAAGAGAGAAGAGACTGATAATAAACTACAAGATGAGAAGGGTGACTTACAATGTCAAACTGATGCAATTTAAAAAAGAAAGACTTTTATGAAAAATTATATAGAAGGAATTTCTCGAGAAAAAATGATACAATACTTTGAAAATGCAAACCTACCAAAAATACTAGAAAACCTAAAAAATATATTAAATGAAAAAATTACAATGATGGAAGTGATAAAAGCTATTAAAAAACCAGAAAAACGATAAAACCCCAGGACCGGATGGGCTACCCGCAGAGGTTTACAAATGTCTGCAAGATACATTAAGTCTACCAATGAAGGAAGTGTGTAACGAGGTATTATTAGAGGCCAAACTACCAAACCCATGGATGGAAGCAAGTATTACTTTAATATAAAAGAGAAGATTCAGATTTGACACAGATAAAAAATTATAGTCCAAAATCATTATTAAATGTGGATTATAAGGCATAGGCATAATGCCAGAAAAGTTTGATAAACAAAATGTATATTTACCATTACATGTATTAACCGCAGCAAGGATTGTGTTTGCACGGCACTGGAAAAATGAGATAACACCACCAAAGGAAGCAATAATTAAGAAAATATTGGACTGGGCAGAAATTGACAGACTCAGATTGAGAATCAAAGGAAAAGAAGATACAGAATACTTCCAAATATAGAACTTATTTTTTATCAATGATTGGAAAAGCGGGACAGAGAGTAAGAATTTAACCATTATGTCTAGGCAAAAATCAACCCAGACAACACATTGTTCATTAAGCACAAATGAATTGTAATGATAGAAAACTAATAGAATACTTCGTTAAAAAATCTATTGCTTATGATGGGAATACCAACATTGTTGTGATGTAGAACGGAAAACATGTTGTTGGCTATCCCAAAGCTGGTTGTAGCATGTAAGGAAACCTTGGAGCATCACAAACCAGGGAACTGGTCTTTGACACTGAGGGACTTACGGTAGGGCATTTTATTCAGTGGAATCTTTGGTGTTCTCTGAGCTTGGTTGTTTGTTTGCAGGTAATTTCACTGGTTAATTTCCCAACTAAGTAACATCATCAATGCCTGATGATAACACTGATAATGTTATCTATTCAAGTAATGAAAAATCTGCAAACAGGCAGTCAAAACCAGAGAACATCAAGGAATTTACAATTCAACCCTGAGTTACACAGAGTTTCTTCTATTGAATCATTCAATGTTTTTTCAGAACTGGAGTCTTCTTTGAGACTGAGTTGATAGTAAATTGAGATCTAAGAAATACGTATTGTAAGAAGGCAGAGGAAATGTTGTGACAGATGGTGTTCTAGCAATTGCTAAGACAAGACGAAGTAACCCTTTGCTTTCCATGCTTTGGACTAGACTTTCCACAGTTTTGTATCTTTGACCAGTTGGCTGAAGCTGACAGGATCTGAAGCCCAAATGCAGAATAATCCTAGGATAATGATGATTGGACTGGAGAGTCAGCAGCTCTTTCTGAACATTAAGGGAACTCTGAGATCATAGCCTGCTGAAATGAAATTGTTAGTGGAGAAATTTCACTGAAACAAACATATTTTAATTGTATGTGGGAAAAGATCTTGAAAGTACCCTCTTGAATTCATGAACCCACTTTGGTGCTCACTTCCATTTTTAGAAGTAATCCCCTCATTCATACATTTCTGATTTTTTTTCTGTTCAGAAGGCCCCCTTTTCTAGGTGTACGGAACGTTGCCTCCCAGGATATACCAAGCTGATGAGAGAGGGAGAACCAGTTTGTTGCTATGACTGTTCTCCATGTATGGAAGGAACCATCTCTGTGCAGGAAGGTAGGTAATTCAAGAACAAAGAAGCAGCACCAGTCTTTTATTCTAAGGATAATATGGTAGCAATAGGAATTGCAGTTAGACTTATTTACTGCTTCATAGTGCTTTACAGCATGCTTTAAGCATATTGCCCCTCAACAATCTGGGTCCTCATTTTACTGACCTTGAAAGGATGGAAGACTGATTCAACCTTGAGCTGGTCAGTATCGAACTCCAGGCAGTGGGCAGAGTTAGCCTGCAATACTGCATTCTAATCACTGTACCACCACGGCTCTGGTATTAGCAAGATTTGTTCTCATATACCAATATACCATTAGATTCAAGAAACAGACTAAAAACACTGCAAGAACTGTTCAGTGAAGGTAAAATTCACCATGGTGGATGTTTTCACAAGTTCCTGAAACAATAACAAGCAATCTTGAAAAATATTGAGAGACCTTAAGAAACATGACAGCATTTGAAACACCTATACAAAACAAACCTAACCTCAAATTCTAGTAAGATATTTTTTCTGGCAATTGCAAGAACAAATTTAGGAGAGAATTGGAAAAATAGATATTTTGTCAGTGATGTCAGATTGGGAGGTCACTTTGGAGAATATGCAGCAATGACACAAATACCTACAGCATTGATTCCTGGCAGCATTAAGTCATGTGGACATGACCTCCCAGAATTCCTTGGGAGTCATGGAATTCAGGGAATTGGGGAATTCTGGCTGAGGAATTCTGGGAATTGAAGTGCACGTCTTAATGTTGTGTAGGTTGAGAAACACTGATCTACAGTATCTGTGATGAAGCTTAAGTAACTTTTTTTTAAAAAAAAATCGGTCTCGTACATGGAACACATTGCACAGCAGGATATATTTAAAGCTTTAGAACATGATTTTTAATCAGAAAGTTTTGAGATGAATCAAAACTAATATCAGATGCCAGCAAGAATCTTTACATTTTAAAGTAAAACACAAACACAGAAACAAATAGATTATATGTGGAAGTGGTGTGTGTCTGTGTGTCTCTCTCTCTGTTTGTGTTTATCCTGCTCACAGCTTGGAGAAACAACAAAAGGGAAGAGAGGAATGTTTTCCATAAACATAATTATCTACTTTATTCATGCTTAGTAAGTAAGCATTCTTCCCTTGCATTTCATTATTCTAATCATATCATTTTTAAAAAAATAGAGAGAAAAAAAACTTCATTGCTTTATCTACATCCTGCTTCTTGTCAGTTGGTCATGATGCGTGGAATACCATTGAATCACTATTTAAAAATTCGTTGTGTTTTTCAGATGTAGCCCAATGTGCAAAATGTCCACATGACCATCTCTCCAATGAGAAGCGGGATCAGTGTGTCCCCAAAGTTATAACTTTCCTGTCCTTCAGAGAAAACCTAGGTCTCATCCTAGCTGTCTCTGCCCTTTTTTTGTCTCTTATCACTGTCTTAGTTCTAGGAATTTTTATTAAATATCGAGAAACTCCCATAGTCAAAGCTAACAACCGTGATCTCACCTACATTCTTCTGATCTTTCTCTTGCTTTCCTTCTTGACTTCCCTTCTATTCATTGGTCAACCCAAGAAAGTGACCTGCCTTCTTCGACAAACTGCCTTCAGTGTTGTTTTCTCAGTTGCTGTGTCATCCTTGCTGGCCAAGACTATCATGGTGGTGATGGCATTTCTGGCCACAAAGCCAGGCAGCAAAATGAGGAAATGGCTGGGGAAATCTCTGGCCAATTTCATTATCTTCTCCTGCTCTGGTGTTCAGGTGGGCATCTGTTTCATATGGCTGGGAATCTTTCCCCCATTCCCAGATTCTGACTTATATTCCCAAAAAGAGCAGATTGTACTGCAATGCAATGAAGGTTCAGTCATCATGTTCTATTCTGCCCTTGGCTACTTGGGCTTTCTGGCTTCCATTTGTTTCTTGGTGGCTTTTCTAGCCCGAAAACTACCAGGGGCCTTCAACGAAGCCAAGTGGATCACCTTCAGCATGCTGCTCTTCTGCAGTGTTTGGGTTTCTTTTGTCCCTGCCTACCTGAGCACCAAAGGAAAATACATGGTGGCTGTGCAGATCTTCTCCATCCTGACATCCAGCCTGGGCTTACTTGGCTGCATCTTTGTCCCCAAATGTTACATCATCATTCTAAGACCTGAGATGAACTTGAAGGAGAATCTAATAATGAAAAATAATAAGTGAACTTGATTGTAGCAGTTATATTTTATCCAAATTATTGCTAAGTTAAAATAAGACGTTACAAACAGTTATTGTTTCAACGCTGCTAACATCGAATGCTATTGCTTGACAAGAGATAAAGAAGTAGCCATTTCATATGTTAAACCTGTGTATTGCTTTAAAAGGTTGGGAGGGGGCATGAGTAGAATTTCACCTTCAAGGCCATCTCTCTAGGTAAAGAAGATAAGACCTTGGCGGGTTTTCTAATGGAAGGGAAACTGATTCTTTAATTTAATTGGAGAATATGATTAATGACAAAATTAGAAAGGTGGAGAATTGTGTTTTAATATATTGTGCAAGGGGTGAAGATTTCAGATTCCAGCTTCCTTCGAAGAAGCATAAAGGACTTTTAAGGTAAACAATGCCTCAAGTCAGTTGAAAAGCCCACATATTTGTTCAAAGACTTTTTCTTCCTCCCATGTGATTAATCTTACTATCAATAAATAGCATAGTGAAGTTTGTTGATGTTTCCTCCACCAATTTAAAATCATGTTATTTGTCTTCTAATCTACATTTCTTCAATATCCATTCAATGTACGAGATGAATAAAGAAAGGAATGTACAGTGTTGTCACATTTCTTTACTGATCTGGAAACATACTGTTTAACTTTGTTTTGTTCAGAATCTGGCTTCGAGTCCTTGTGTAAATTTTTTAAAAGGACAAAGAGATATTGTCAGATTGTCAGTTCTCAAAAACATTCCATAGCTCAACATAATTTCTTTTAATTATTCATTTATTTTAAAAGATTTGTATTGCCACCTATCTTGTGATATATTTTATGTTTTATAATCTTCAAAAGCCATGATCTTAACAAGTATTGTTGTTTTCCGTTTATCCAATCAGGAAGTGACATCTGCTTTGCATACTTAATTTATCTTTCCAATTTCTATCCACCCTCTTTCTCCTGTCTCTCCAAATTTTAAGCTGGACCAGCCAAATGCATTTCGCTCAGCGTTCTAGTCCCTAACAGCAGCATGAAAATATGAGTCTCACTCAGGATTGTAGTTCCGAAGAGCAGAATGAGGATATGAGTCTCCCTCAGGGTTCTAGTCCCTAACATCTACATACTAGGCTGGCCCAGAGGGACTCTTTTCTCTAAAATCAGCAAGCAGGTCACTTCATCAGCCCTCATGACAACTGAACTGACCTTCAAACATAAAAACGGAATTGCTTTTTTTCCTTTTACTGACTACAAAGGTTGGCTCACAGAAGCAGAATAGCAAAAATGCCAAGCAAATAAAATGCAGATCCCACAAGTTTTTGAAACCAATTTAGAGATGTTTTATCAAGAAGATTTGCTAATTATATTTTTTAGATAAGATGCAAATCTCTTGCCAATGAAAACAATGATGAAAAAACCCAGAGCCAGAAAACTACAAAACAATCAGTCTGGTATCAATACCTGAGAAGATCATGTAAAAGATAATCAAAAACAGATCTGTGAATATCTCAAAGCAAATAAAGTTATAACTAGGAGCCAACATGGGTTTGTTAAAAACAGTTCATGACAAACCAAGTTAATTTCTTTCTTTGACAAAGTGACTAAATTAGTAGACCAACAAAATTCTATGGACATAGTATATTTAGATTTCAGTAAGGCACTTGGCAAAGTAGACCATAACCTATTTCTTGGTAAGCTAGAAAAATATGGGACAGACATCATCATCACCAGATGGATTTGTAACTGGCTGATAAACAGATCAATGAGTAATCCTTAATGATACTATGGCTACATGAAGTGAAGTAAGCAGCGAAGTACCACAACTATCCTCCTTAGGTACACTACTCATCAATATTTTCATAAATGACTTAGATGAGGGAGTAGAAGGAAGGGAATAAGCTGGCAGGAATAGCAACATCCCAGAAGACATATGCAGGATCCAAAAGGATCTTGACAGACTTGAGCAATGGGCTCTCTTCAACAAAGTGAAATTTAATGTGGAAAAAAGCAAGGTTTTACACTTAGGCAAGAAAAACAACAGATAGCTGTGAGAGGGACCTTGGAGTCCTCATGGGCAATCACTTAAACATGAGCCAGCAGTGTGTGGCAGCAGCCAAAAATGCTAATACAATCCTTGGTTGTGTAAACAGAGGCATAGAATCAAAATCACATGAAGTATTAGCAGCACTTTATAAAGCCTTAGTAAGGCCACACCTGGAATACTGCATCCAGTTTTGGTCGTTACATTACAAAACAGATGTTGAGACTTTGGAAAAAGTACAAAGAAGAGCAACTAAGATGATTAAAGGCCTGGAGACTAAAACATATGAAGAACGGTTGCAGGATTTGGATATGGCCAGTCTAGAAAAAAGAAAGGCTTGGGGTAACATGATAGCAGTATTCCATTATTTGAGGGGCTCCCAGAAAGATGAGGGGGTGATCTTATTTTCCAAAGCGCCAGAAGACAAGACAAGAAAGAGTGGATGGAAACTAATCAAGGATAGAAGCCACCTAGAAGTAAGGAGAATGTTACTAATGGTGAGAGCAACCAACCAATGGAACATCTTGCCTTCAGAAATTGTGGGTGCTCCATCACTGAAAGTTTTCAAAAAAGAGCCTGGACAACCATTTATCTTAAATTATAGAGGGTCTCTTGTCTGAGCAGGAGGTTGGATGAGAAGATCCAATTATATTATTTTATGTTCTATATTCTTAGTTTCTTTGAGTGAGGTATATGGAAATTCACAAAGGGAGAAATGAGACAAAGAATTCCCCTGGTGCTCTGTACTTGCAAATGACAAGAGCATTGATTCAGTAGAGGAAAGTGATAAATTTTGGGGGAGAGGGAAATTCATTCCCACTCTCTCAATTGGCCTAGACTAGAAAGAGTGCAGAGAAGAGCAACAAAGATAATTAGGAGAATGGAGGCTAAAATGTATATTCAGAAGTGTTGCTGGAATTGGATATGTCTAGTTTAATGAAAAGAAGGACTAAGGGTGACCTGATAGCAATATTCCAAAATCTAAGGGGTTGCTCTTCAGTTATTGTATGGACCAGGTTTGATCTACCACATCCAACCCAAGCCTACCAGAAGTCATCTACAAGCATGATCAATGGTGTCTTGTACTGTATTCTGGCCTCAACCATGACTGCCATGGATCCATAATCTATTTCTTCCAGAGCATTTTAAAGCTGTAGATGTCAAGGTTCTGACTGACGAAGCCAACAAAAACACAGCCGAGATTATCCAATTCTAATGCTAAACTTTACTGAGCACATAATTTTGACACAGGTGAAAGGAAAAAAAGCTCGATTTAATTGGTGCTTAAATCAGTATATAATAATAATAATAATAATAATAATAATAATAATAATAATAATAATAATAATAATAATAATAATAATAATAATAATAATAATAATAGTAAGTAGTTGGAAGGGACCTTGGAGGTCATCTAGTCCAACCCCATGCTCAGGCAGGAAACCCTACACCATTTCAAACAAATGGCTGTCCAGTCTCTTCTTAAAAACTTCCAGTGTTGGAGCATTCACCACTTCTGGAGGCAGGTTGTTCCACTGGTTAGTTGTTCTAACTGTCAGGAAGTTTCTCCTTAGTTCTAGGTTGCTTCTCTCCTTGACTAGTTTCCATCCGTTGCTTCTTGTCCTGCTTTCAGGTGCTTTGGAGAATAGCTTGGCTCCCTCTTTTTTGTGGCAGCCCCTGAGATATTGGAACACTGCTATCATGTCACCCCTCACCCTTCTCTTCGTTAAACTACACATACCCAATTCCAGCAACCGTTCCCTATATGTTTTAGCCTCCAGTCCCCCAATCATCTTTGTTGCTCTTCTCTGTACTCTTTCTAGAGTCTCAACATCTTTTTTACATCGTGGTGACCAAAACTGGATGCAGTATTCCAGGTGTGCCCTTACCAAGGCATTGTAAAGTGGTATTAGTACTTCACGTGATCTTGATTCTATCCCTCTGTTAATGCACCCTAGCACTGTGTTGGCTTTTTTTGGCAGCTGCAGCACACTCTTGGCTCATATTGAAGTGATTGTCCACTAGGACTCCGAGATCTCTCTCACAGTTACTACTATTGAGCAAGGTACCACCTATACTATACCTGTGCATTTGATTTTTCCTGCCTAAATGTAGAACCTTACTTTTTTCACAATTGAATTTCATTTTGTTAGATAGTGCCCAGTGTTCGAGTCTGTCCAGATCCTCCTGTATCTTAAACCTATCTTCTGGAGTGTTGGCTATTCCTACCAGCTTGGTGTCGTCTGCAAATTTGATGAGTTCCCCATCTATACCCTCATCCAAATCGTTGATGAAGATGTTGAAGAGCACTGGGCCCAGAACAGAGCCCTGGGGCACCCCACTACACACTTCCTTCCATGTAGATGCAGTTCCATTGAGGACCACACGCTGAGTACGGCCTGTCAGCCAGGTACGAATCCATCTGGTGGTGATGCTATCTAACCCACATTTTTCTATCTTATCAAGTAGTAGCTTGTGATCTACTTTATCAAATGCCTTACTGAAGTCCAAGTAAATTATATCTACAGCATTCCTCTGGTCCACTAATTGTGTCACTTGGTCAAAGAATGTAATAAGATTTGTCTGGCACGATCTGTTTTTGACTAACCCATGTTGACTTTTAGTGATGACTTTGTTTGTATCAAGGTGTTCGCTGATTTGTTGTCTGATTATCTTTTCCAGATATGTGGTTCCCAGTCCCAATTCTTTCAGGCAACCCAGAAGCATAGCATAATTGATGGCATTAAAAGCTAGACTCTAAAGTTAAATCATGATTGAATATTGAAAGCCCGGGAGAGATGCAGCAGAGGCAAGATGAATACCCCACCAGAGATTCAGGGTCCACCAGTGGCACAATCAGTACTTTCTCTGTGCTGTGACTCAATGAGAAACCCAAATATAAAAGGACCAGATATTCTCCTTCCCCCAGAGTACTCATTGCACAGTACGTTTCTTGAATAACAGGATTAAGAAATACCCTGAGTTGTTGTTTTGATGATTAAATTGGAAATACACCCATAAGTCAAGTAAAGTTTTCCACCTCATGCAGAGTAGTAAATGAGGTCATACAGAGAATCGACTGTGATTCTCAAATCCCTGTCTAATTATCAAAATCAGAATGATTACTTCATCTTCCACTAAAGCCTAGGGGACTTTTCCCACCCAAGGTTATTTTGAAACAAGGTAGATGTTAGTAACCCACATCAATGGATTTCACAAATATTTATTAATTCTTATAAAAATCTGAAGCTCTGGTCCACGAGGAGCTCAAGGATGATGAAGAACACACGGTGAAACTCCTGTCGGCACAAATGTACAGGTCTGACTTTTAATGCTGCCCCTTTAATGTGCCAGATTAAAGTTTCTCTTGCTTGATCAAGTCAGTGGATCTGTGTTCTTTTGCAAGAGAACTGTGCTTCTCCTTAGACAGCTCTGAGGCCAAAGACAGTGGGTGCCTGTCTCAGAGAACTACAGAAGATCTTCATCATGATATCTGAAATACTGCTGCTGCTGCTGCTTCTCCTGGTGTCCCATTTTCCATGTGGGATGCTGACAATGAAATGTCCATTAAATATACAGAAAGAAGACCACAGATTTAATTATTATAAGCCAGGAGATTTCCTGATTAGTGGAATCATATCTACATCTACCACAATATTTAAACCATACCTCTTCTTTGAGCCTCCAAACCACAGATTTGAAAGGTAATTCCTGATAAGTACTTTAGACTAGTGATTAATTTTATCTTTTATCTTTTATCTTTTCCACTATTTTCCTTTTAATAGGGAAGGTTAGCTGATATAAATGTTAACATTTTATATGTATAATTCCTGACATGTACTTAACGCTGGTGATTAATTTTATGTTTTCCACTATTTTCCTTTTAATATGGATGGTTAGCTGGTATGAATGCTACAATTTTATGTTTTAATTTTTAACATTGACATCTATGATTCTAGTGGTCTACTGTTAAAATCTGTTCTTAATTTTGCAAGCTGATCCACAAAGTTCAGAAATATGATAAGCTATTGTTGGAAAACTTTCTGAAAGAAAAAGGTGTAAAAGACATCAGAATTGGTAGGCGATCTAGTGAACCTTGAAGAGATGAGAGTTATTTAATCGCCCTATTAAATGAATGTTTGATGTGGTGGTTAATGTTTCAGGTTAGAAATCATGAAAGCATGACCTCTAGTCCTTCCTTGGATATAAATTAAGCTGGCTGGCCCTGGATCAGTCACTTTCTCTTAATCCTAGGAAGAAGGCAATGGCAAATCACCTCTAAAAAACCTTGCCAGGAAAACTACAGGAACTTGTCCAGGCATTCTCTGAGAATCACCTAGACCTTTCCCAGAATAATTCCACTTAAATATTCCTCCAATTAGCAATCAAATCAACATAAAGAGACTTATTTCATAGAACCTTGTTTTTTATGTGAAAATGATTTTCTGAAGTGAATTTTAAATAAATGTATCCAGTTGCTAAGACAGTTGATCAATTACTATAAAATGCATTTCCAAGTCACCATTTGGAGAAAATAATGAATATAGAACATAGAGTTGGAAGCGACCTGGGAGGTCTTCTAGTCCAACCCCTGCTGGAGCCATTTCAAACAAATAGTGTCCAGGCTCTTTTTGAAAGCCTCCAGTGATGGAGCACATACAACTTCTGAAGGAAAGCTATTCCATTGGTTGATTGCTCTCACAGTTAGAAAATTTCTCCTTAGTTCTAGGTTGCTTCTCTCCTTGGTTAATTTCTATCCATTGTTTCTTTTTGGTGCTTTGGATAATAATAATAATAATAATAATAATAATAATAATAATAATAATAATAATAATAATAATAACAACAACAACAACAACAACAACAACAACAACAACAACTTCAGAATTCAAACAGAGAAGCACCTGCAACATAACACCCTGGACTTAACAATTGTCAATAAGAAAGACAATAAAGTTTGGATAGTGGATATGGCAGTGCCTGGAGACAGCAAAATAGACGAGAAAGAACTGGAGAAGATAACAAAATACAAAGACCTACAAATAGAAATAGAAAGACTGTGGCAAAGGCAAGGGTAGTACCAATAGTAATAGGTGCCTTTGGTGCAATCCCAAAACAATTGGAGAACCACTTGAACACCATTGGCATTGACAAATTCTCCATTAGTCAATTGCAAAAGGCAGCCTTACTAGGAACTGCTTCCATCCTGCGATGATATCTGTAATACCATCAAACATCCACATCTGCCTATCCCAGGTCCTTGGTAAGGACTCGATAGGTCGACAAAAATGCCAAATCCAGTCTGAACATCTGGCTGACTGTGCAATGAATAATAATAATAATAATAATAATAATAATAATAATAATAATAATAATAATAATAATAATAATAATAATAATGGGACCTTGGAGGTCATGGTTGGGATCAGATCTACAATTTCCAATTGGGATGATTTTGAGCCTGAAGAAAACCATTGGAAAGAAAGTCATTTGTGGTCAATAGGACTGTCCTTCTAATAGCAAAATCCAAAGAAGTCCATCTCCTGGCAAGGTCCAAGAAATGAATGATACAGGCATCTTACATTATTTTATTAGAGAGTGAATTTCTGAGAATATTTCCTGCAGTACAATATAGGAATTGAGCTTTTGGTCTGATCTTCTCTTGCTTTCCCCTTCATGAGATCAATCAGAATCCAAAGCTGTTACCAAACATCATCCTGGGTTACAGATCGTTAGATTGTCAAATTTGTGCACTAGACGTATAATACAGCAATCCAAGTGATTAGTTATAAATGTCCTTAAAGGAACAGCTTCAGGAAATATGATGTGATTCTATGAATTGAAGATGAAAGCCAACTGCAGTCTCTTATCTTGCAGTATACCGAGTATGAGCTTCTGGCACGTCCTGCCCTTCTTCTTTGCCACTCATGAGATCAACCAGAATCCAAAGCTGCTACCCAACATCACCCTGGGCTACAGCATCTATGAGAACTTTTTCAATGCAAGGATAACATATGAGGTCATGATGGACTTGCTGTCTACAGGGCAGGAGAATGTCCCAAACTACAGTTGTGGAAGACCAAATAATCTTCTGGCTGTGCTTGAAGGGACCGATTCGGAGCTCTTTCCTTCCATTTCAACTATGCTGGGCATCTACAAAATTCCACAAGTAGGAATGAACACTGAAGCTAATTTCATTTTGTAAAGTCTAATGATAGTCCAAAAGGGGTCAGGTCATAAATAAAATGATTTAGATGACAGAGCTTAAAGGACGCCTGAACTATTCTATTTTCATCATGCATTCAAATACCTTACTTCATTCTTACATCATTGTATATCGTGATTGTTTTTAAAAGATAAACAGGTTACAAAGAGATTTTTCAACTGAACGAACCTCCACCCATAGCTCAAATGAAGTGCTGTCAATCATCCTTTGCATGGAATTTGCATCCTCTTTTCCCACCCTTCTGCCTCCTCTCCCTGTCTTCTGGTCACTGCAGTCTTGGGAGAAAAAAAAACAACTTTTCACCCTTATTCCAACCAATTCCAAACAAAATCTCTATATATTTTTAAAGCCTTTACAATAAAAGAGCACAGCAAAAAGAGAAACAGTGTAATACAGCAATTTGTTATTGGGGAAAGGAAAAAAAAGAATAGGACAAGAAAACAGCATATCTAATGAATAGTTCTGTGCAGTTATATAACTTAGTGAATATAATTGACCAGCTGATATGTGAGTAGAGAGTTAGCATCAGAAAAAAAAACCCTTAGAAGTAAGCACTTATTTTTGTCCTTAAGAGCAAAGCAATCAACCATCTTTTCTGTTTCACCTTAGATCAACTATGGGGTCATCAGCCACATTCCAGAGCAGAAATATAATTTCCCTTTTTTCTACCGGGTGAGTCCAAAACAAGAGCCTCCTCACTTGGCAATTATCAAGTTGCTCCTGCATTTCCGATGGACGTGGATTGGCCTTGTTGCTCCAGACAATGAAACCGGAGAAAAATTCAGAAGAACCTTTGTGCCAGAAGCCTTAAGGAAAGGTGTCTGTGTTGCCTTCTCAGAAAGCTTACCCATGGTTCTTACATCAGGGAGGGATAAGTACATCCTTCAATATGTTAGCGACAGTAAAGTGAAAAGTATTGTTTGTCACTTGGACTTTCAGTCCTCATTAATACTAGCATTACTAATACCAAACATTGAAAAGACAAAAATCCTGTTTGAGGGAAAAGTATGGATTGCTACAGCTTTGTCAGATTTAAATGTGAGATTATTTTACCAATATGTTAATCTCCAGCATTACCATCTTTTATTATCCTTCTCAACTAAGGCAAAGAAATGGACACAATATCATGATTTTCTTTCACGTCATTTTGCTACAGGGATGTTTGGGGAGGAAGCATTTCAGTGTTCTTATTCAAGACCTTTGTTGTCTAAGAAAGTTTGGATCACATGCCTGGAAAAAGAGACCTGGGAAATCCCATTCCCAGATCTGGTTGCAAGAATCTTGTCTGAGGATGGCTCCAGTATTTCCACAACTATCCAGGTTGTGGCATCAGTCTCCAGTGCTGCCTTTTCCTCCCAAACGAGTAAGAGGAGGATGCCTTCTGGGGACCACCAGACACTCCAGATGGTTCAACCGTGGCATGTAATGCTTCTTCAATATTTTAATAATGGTTCCCTTTCAATTCTTACATGTTATCATAAAGATAAGCAGAGATGATGGGGATAACCCAAGAACAATTGCCTGTTTCTAATATTTGTTCTGACAAGATGAGACATTTTAGAGAGAGAGAAACAGATAGATTGTGCTGCTGAATCTTCTAGATTAAGCCTGGTGTGCTGATTGAGGATGCTTGTGAGAATAGGTTATGATTTCTGAAGAGACTGGAAGGTTCTTTTCACAATTGCTGAATAAATAAGCAGTAGGATGGGACAATAACCATCATGTTCTACTGAACTTCCATCATTGTTGCACAACATGTTTGGGATCTGAGATTACCAATTTCATCAAGCAGAGCAGGCTAAAATAATAAACTAAAAAGATCTGTATGTGTGTGAGAGGGAGAGACAGACAGACATAGACAGAGAGACAGAAAGAGTGGAAAGAGCCTGGGAGAAACAATGGGAGTGGGAAAGAAAGAGAGGGAGAGAGGTAATTAGAGAGAAAAATAGAATCTTCCTACCACATTTGCATACAGAAGCGCTGCGAAAAAGTACCTCTGTTTTGACTTAGTGCTCAAATGAGAATGTATACATTGCAAGGATGATTCTCCATGTCTTTTCAGCTCCATCCATTTCTAAGAAACTTCCAGATTTACAATTTTTCTGTAAATGACGTTTATTTGGATGAGTATGGAATTTCCACTGCTGACTTTAATATCGTGGACTGGGCAGTATTTCCCAACAAATCTGCTGCTGGGGTGATAATTGGGAATATTGAAAAAGAAGTCTCTTCAGACATCAAGATCTCAGTCGATGAGAGCGCCATCATATGGCCAACATCTTTTAACAAGGTAACCAAGTCTGCCTCTATGTGGGTTTTATTGTTCACCTGTTCCTATCTATCCATGTGATTTTGTGGTTTATCAGTCTTTTAACTTATATGGAGAGTCACCACAGCTAAAAGGATAGGTTAAAGGAGACTATTTCTCCTGTTCCTATCAAAAGATCTATTTTTATGATAAGAGATATCCAGTTTGACGTCATAGCGATATAGATGTGGGGAGAGGAGAGCTCCATACCCCACAGCTGATTTCCTTCTGCCGGGCCAAAGGTTGTCCCGGAGAGGCGACAACAAAGGAGGAAACCCTCATTGATAATGGGCAAATGTCAGTTAGCCCATTTGATCCAAGGAAATCCCTCCAAACTGACAGAAGAAGGACAGACTGCATTCATGCAGTCTGACCAAGAGCTTCTGACAGCTGGGAAGGGTGAGGACTAGCCCAATGAGAGGATCAATAACAGCATGACATGGAACTGGGTGAGAAGATCCTGTTTCTAGCTATCATTTTTGAACACTATTCTCTGGAATACATAACAGGAAAATAATGGAAATGGAACACCAAAACGTTTGCTTGATAGGAGATTTTAATACAATTGTTGATAGAAAATTAGATTATAGAAGGAGCAAAGGAGGGGAAAAGGAAGAAAGACAGAATGGCAGAAGAAATTTCCATACAGGATACTTAGAGAGAAAGAAACCCTAAAAAGACCCAGTACACATTTTATTTGAATAGACATACAGTAAATCTTGGCCTAGAATTGATATGATATGGATGTCCCCTGAGCTAAGTAATAATATATATGAGATTGAGGTAAAACCTAACATTTGGGCAGACCATAATCCAATAAAGCTGACCCAGAAAGAGATAAAGAAGAAATCAAGATGGAGTTTGAATCAATCCTTGTTAAAAGAGAAACACTTTGTAGAATTATCAATAAAGGAAACAGAGTTTTTCTTTAAAAAAAATAAAAAGGAAGAGATTTAAATTCAGAATACATGGGACACAGCCAAAGCATATTTTAGAGGATTAGCTATAACATATATGGCTAAAAAGAACAAAGAAAAAAAGAACAATTTACAGCACTAAGAGAAGAATTGAAGAAACTGGAATTAGAATTACAAATACATCAAGAAAAGAAAATTGTGAAAAGACAAATGGAGACAGTGAAACATACCGTATTTTCCAGAGTATAAGACGACTGGGCATATAAGACGACCCCCTACATTTCCTGTTAAATTATAGGGTTTGGGCTATACTCGCCGTATAAGACTACCCCTCTTCCAATGCACACCAAATAAAAATTAAAAAACATCAGATTTGATTTTAATATGGTAATTTTAATTCAAATGCTTATGACATGCAGGCGCTTAGTAGGAAAACTGTCACTTATAAACATAAGGCTGTTTGTCATCAAATATGTAGACATAAAACAGTGCAAGTGGATTAAATAATAATAATAATAATAATAATAATAATAATAATAATAATAATAATAATAATAATAATAATAATAATAAGTTGTAAGGGACCTTGGAGGTCATCTAGTCCAACCCCCTGCTAAGGCAGGAAACCCTATACCATTTCAGACAAATGGCTGTCCAGTCTCTTCTTAAAAACTTCCAGTGTTGGAGCATTCACCACTTCTGGAGGCAGGTTGTTCCACTGGTTAATTGTTCTAACTGTCAGGAAGTTTCTCCTTAGTTCTAGGTTGCTTCTCTCCTTGATTAGTTTCCATCCATTACTTCTTGTCCTGCTTTCAGGTGCTTTGGAGAATAGCTTGACTCCCTCTTCTTTGTGGCAGCCCCTGATTCCAGCAACCATTCTCTATTTTCCTAATTCACTTTTTCACTTTTCCTAATTAACTCTAAAGCTTTCCCTGCACAGAGCCTTAAGTAACACAAGCTGCCTGCAATTAGTGCAGGTTCGCATCCCACCAGGCTCAAGGTTGACTCAGCTTTCCATCCTTCCAAGGTAGGTAAAATGAGGACCCACATTGTTGGGGGCAATAAGTTGACTTTGTAATAATGCTGCTGGGTGTGTGTGAAAGCCCTAATAAACAGGCATATACACAGAATGAAGGCTATTGCTAAGCACATTGATTTGTGCTTTAAATTGTAAGCCACCCTGAGTCTTCGGAGAAGGGCAGGATATAAATGGGATTTAAAAAAAAAAGACCAAATGGGAGATCCGCTCCAGGGTTTCCAGCCAGCCCTGTCCCTAAAGTTTCAGCACCCGGCGTATAAGACGACCCCTGACTTTTGAGAAGATTTTCATGGGTTAAAAAGTAGTCTTATACGCCGGAAACTACGGTAAATTAAATTTAATAGAGTCAGAAGAATTGGCTCTACAAATAAAAAGGGTAAAACAAAACTTTTTTGAAAATGCAAACAAGCCAGGAAGATGGTTGGCATATAAACTGAAAAAAGAAAGAGAGAAGAAACTGATAATAAACTACAAAATGAGAAGGGTGACTTACAATTCCAAACTGATGCAATTAAAAAAAGAAAGACCTTTATGAAAAATTATATAGAAGGAATTTCTTGAGAAAAAATGATACAATACTTTGAAAATGCAAACCTACCAAAAATACAAGAAAACCTAAAAAATATATTAAATGAAAAAATTACAATGATGGAAGTGATAAAAGCTATTAAAAAACCAGAAAAACGATAAAACCCCAGGACCGGATGGGCTACCCACAGAGGTTTACAAATGTCTGCAAGATACATTAAGTCTACCAATGAAGGAAGTGTGTAACGAGGTATTATTAGAGGCCAAACTACCAAACATGGATGGAAGCAAGTATTACTTTAATATCAAGAGAAGATTCAGATTTGACACAGATAAAAAATTATAGTCCAAAATCATAATTAAATGTGGATTATAATTTTTTTGCCTCAATAATAGCAGAGAGATTGAAAAGATTCTTGACTGAAATTACTATTCTTAGATTAGCAAAAATGTTTAAAAATATGTCTAGCAAATGTTGGAAATGTAATCAAAATCCCGGTACATATTATCACTTATGGTGGACATGTGTAAAAGCAAAAAAAAATTTGGACTAAAATACATACTTGGTGAGAAAAGGTGTTAGGAAAACATGTAGATTTTAAACCTGAACTTTTTTTACTAGGCATAATGCCAGAAAAGTTTGATAAACAAAATGTATATTTAACATTACATGTATTAACCGCAGCAAGGATTGTGTTTGCACGGCACTGGAAAAATGAGATAACACCACCAAAGGAAGCAATAATTAAGAAAATATTGGACTGGGCAGAAATTGACAGACTCAGATTGAGAATCAAAGGAAAAGAAGATACAGAATACTTCCAAATATAGAACTTATTTTTTATCAATGATTGGAAAAGCGGGACAGAGAGTAAGAATTTAACCATTATGTCTAGGCAAAAATCAACCCAGACAACACATTGTTCATTAAGCACAAATGAATTGTAATGATAGAAAACTAATAGAATACTTTTTTAAAAAATCTATTGCTTATGATGGGAATACCAACATTGTTGTGATGTAGAATGGAAAACATGTTGTTGGCTATCCCAAAGCTGTTTGTAGCATGTAAGGAAACCTAGGAGCATCACAAACCAATGAACTGGCCTTCGACACTGAGGGACTTACGGTAGGGCATTTTATTCAGTGGAATCTTTGGTGTTCTCTGAGCTTGTTTGTTTGTTTGCAGGTAATTTCACTGGTTAATTTCCCAACTAAGTAACATCATCAATGCCTGATGATAGCACTGATAATGTTATCTATTCAAGTGATGAAATATCTACAAACAGGCAGTCAAAACCAGAGAACATCAAGGAATTTACAATTCAACCCTGAGTTACACAGATTTTCTTCTATTGAATCATTCAATGTTTTTTTTCCAGAACTGGAGTCTTCTTTGAGACTGAGTTGATAGTAAATTGAGATCTAAGAAATACATATTGTAAGAAGGCAGAGGAAATGTTGTGACAGATGGTGTTCTAGCAATTGCTAAGACAAGACGAAGTAACCCTTTGCTTTCCATGCTTTGGACTAGACTTTCCACAGTTTTGTATCTTTGACCAGTTGGCTGAAGCTGACAGGATCTGAAGCCCAAATGCAGAATAATCCTAGGATAATGATGATTGGACTGGAGAGTCAGCAGCTCTTTCTGAACATTAAGGGAACTCTGAGATCATAGCCTGCTGAAATGAAATTGTTAGTGGAGAAATTTCACTGAAACAAACATATTTTAATTGTATGTGGGAAAAGATCTTGAAAGTACCCTCTTGAATTCATGAACCCACTTTGGTGCTCACTTCCATTTTTAGAAGTAATCCCCTCATTCATACATTTCTCTGATTTTTTTTCTGTTCAGAAGGCCCCCTTTTCTAGGTGTACGGAACGTTGCCTCCCAGGATATACCAAGCTGATGAGAGAGGGAGAACCAGTTTGTTGCTATGACTGTTCTCCATGTATGGAAGGAACCATCTCTGTGCAGGAAGGTAGGTAATTCAAGAACAAAGAAGCAGCACCAGTCTTTTATTCTAAGGATAATATGGTAGCAATAGGAATTGCAGTTAGACTTATTTACTGCTTCATAGTGCTTTACAGCATGCTCTAAGCATATTGCCCCTCAACAATCTGGGTCCTCATTTTACTGACCTTGAAAGGATGGAAGACTGATTCAACCTTGAGCTGGTCAGTATCGAACTCCAGGCAGTGGGCAGAGTTAGCCTGCAATACTGCATTCTAATCACTGTACCACCACGGCTCTGGTATTAGCAAGATTTGTTCTCATATACCAATATACCATTAGATTCAAGAAACAGACTAAAAACACTGCAACAACTGTTCAGTGAAGGTAAAATTCACCATGGTGGATGTTTTCACAAGTTCCTGAAACAATAACAAGCAATCTTGAAAAATACTGAGAGACCTTAAGAAACATGACAGCATTTGAAACACCTATACAAAACAAACCTAACCTCAAATTCTAGTAAGATATTTTTTCTGGCAATTGCAAGAACAAATTTAGGAGAGAATTGGAAAAATAGATATTTTGTCAGTGATGTCAGATTGGGAGGTCACTTTGGAGAATATGCAGCAATGACACAAATACCTACAGCATTGATTCCTGGCAGCATTAAGTCATGTGGACATGACCTCCCAGAATTCCTTGGGAGTCATGGAATTCAGGGAATTGGGGAATTCTGGCTGAGGAATTCTGGGAATTGAAGTGCACGTCTTAATGTTGTGTAGGTTGAGAAACACTGATCTACAGTATCTGTGATGAAGCTTAAGTAACTTTTTTTAAAAAAATAGGTCTCGTATGTGGAACACATTGCACAGCAGGATATAAGCTTTAGAACATGATTTTTAGTCAGAAAGTTGTGAGATGAATCAAAACTAATATCAGATGCCAGCAAGAATCTTTACACTTTAAAGTAAAACACAAACACAGAAACAAATAGATTATATGTGGAAGTGGTGTGTGTCTGTATGTCTCTCTCTGTGTGTGTGTTTATTCTGCTCACAGCTTGGAGAAACAACAAAAGGGAAGAGAGGAATGTTTTCCATAAACATAATTATCTACTTTATTCATGCTTAGTAAGTAAGCATTTTTCCCTTGCATTTCATTATTCTAATCATATCATTTTTTAAAAAAATAGAGAGAAAAAAACTTCATTGCTTTATCTACATCCTGCTTCTTGTCAGTTGGTCATGATGCGTGGAATACCATTGAATCACTATTTAAAAATTCGTTGTGTTTTTCAGATGTAGCCCAATGTGCAAAATGTCCACATGACCATCTCTCCAATGAGAAGCGGGATCAGTGTGTCCCCAAAGTTATAACTTTCCTGTCCTTCAGAGAAAACCTAGGTCTCATCCTAGCTGTCTCTGCCCTTTTTTTGTCTCTTATCACTGTCTTAGTTCTAGGAATTTTTATTAAATATCGAGAAACTCCCATAGTCAAAGCTAACAACCGTGATCTCACCTACATTCTTCTGATCTTTCTCTTGCTTTCCTTCTTGACTTCCCTTCTGTTCATTGGTCAACCCAAGAAAGTGACCTGCCTTCTTCGACAAACTGCCTTCAGTGTTGTTTTCTCAGTTGCTGTGTCATCCTTGCTGGCCAAGACTATCATGGTGGTGATGGCATTTCTGGCCACAAAGCCAGGCAGCAAAATGAGGAAATGGCTGGGGAAATCTCTGGCCAATTTCATTATCTTCTCCTGCTCTGGTGTTCAGGTGGGCATCTGTTTCATATGGCTGGGAATCTTTCCCCCATTCCCAGATTCTGACTTATATTCCCAAAAAGGGAAGATTGTACTGCAATGCAATGAAGGTTCAGTCATCATGTTCTATTCTGCCCTTGGCTACTTGGGCTTTCTGGCTTTCATTTGTTTCTTGGTGGCTTTTCTAGCCCGAAAACTACCAGGGGCCTTCAACGAAGCCAAGTGGATCACCTTCAGCATGCTGCTCTTCTGCAGTGTTTGGGTTTCTTTTGTCCCTGCCTACCTAAGCACCAAAGGAAAATACATGGTGGCTGTGCAGATCTTCTCCATCCTGACCTCCAGCCTGGGCTTACTTGGCTGCATCTTTGTCCCCAAATGTTACATCATCATTCTAAGACCTGAGATGAACTTGAAGGAGAATCTAATAATGAAAAATAATAAGTGAACGTGATTGTGGCAGTTATATTTTATCCAAATTATTGCTAAGTTAAAATAAGACATTACAAACAGTTATTTTTTCAACGCTGCTAACATCGAATGCTATTGCTTGACAAGAGATAAAGAAGTAGCCATTTCATATGTTAAACTTGTGTATTGCTTTAAAAGGTTGGGAGGGGGCATGAGTAGAATTTCACCTTCAAGGCCATCTCTCTAGGTAAAGAAGATAAGACCTTGGCGGGTTTTCTAATGGAAGGGAAACTGATTCTTTAATTTAATTGGAGAATATGATTAATGACAAAATTAGAAAGGTGGAGAATTGTGTTTTAATATATTGTGCAAGGGGTGAAGATTTCAGATTCCAGCTTCCTTCGAAGAAGCATAAAGGACTTTTACGGTAAACAATGCCTCAAGTCAGTTGAAAAGCCCACACGTCGGAAACTTGACATATTTGTTCAAAGACTTTTTCTTCCTCCCATGTGATTAATCTTACTATCAATAAATAGCATAGTGAAGTTTGTTGATGTTTCCTCCACCAATTTAAAATCATGTTATTTGTCTTCTAATCTACATTTCTTTAATATCCATTCAATGTACGAGATGAATAAAGAAAGGAATGTACAGTGTTGTCACATTTCTTTACTGATCTGGAAACATACTGTTTAACTTTGTTTTGTTCAGAATCTGGCTTTGAGTCCTTGTGTAAATTTTTTAAAAGGACAAAGAGATATTGTCAGATTGTCAGTTCTCAAAAACATTCCATAGCTCAACATAATTTCTTTTAATTATTCATTTATTTTAAAAGATTTGTAATGCCACCTATCTTGTGATATATTTTATGTTTTATAATCTTCAAAAGCCATGATCTTAACAAGTATTGTTGTTTTCCGTTTATCCAATCAGGAAGTGACATCTGCTTTGCATACTTAATTTATCTTTCCAATTTCTATCCACCCTCTTTCTCCTGTCTCTCCAAATTTTAAGCTTGACCAGCCAAATGCATTTCGCTCAGCGTTCTATTCCCTAACAGCAGCAAGAAAATATGAGTCTCACTCAGGATTGTAGTTCCGAAGAGCAGAATGAGGATATGAGTCTCCCTCAGGGTTCTAGTCCCTAACATCTACATACTAGGCTGGTCCAGAGGGACTCTTTTCTCTAAAATCAGCAAGCAGGTCACTTCATCAGCCCTCATGACAACTGAACTGACCTTCAAAAATAAAAACGGAATTGCTTTTTTTCCTTTTACTGACTACAAAGGTTGGCTCACAGAAGCAGAATAGCAAAAATGCCAAGCAAATAAAAAGCAGGTCCCACAAGTGTTTGAAACCAATTTAGAGATGTTTTATCAAGAAAATTTGCTAATTATATTTTTTAGATAAGATGCAAATCTCTTGCCAATGAAAACAATGACGAAAAAACCCAGAGCCAGGAAACTACAAACCAATCAGTCTGGTATCAATACCTGAGAAGATCGTGTAAAAGATAATCAAAAACAGATCTGTGAATATCTCAAAGCAAATAAAGTTATAACTGGGAGCCAACATGGGTTTGTTAAAAACAGTTCATAAAAAACCAAGTTAATTTCTTTCTTTGACAAAGTGACTAAATTAGTAGACCAACAAAATTCTATGGACATAGTATATTTAGATTTCAGTAAGGCACTTGGCAAAGTAGACCATAACCTATTTCTTGGTAAGCTAGAAAAATATGGGACAGACATCTTCATCACCAGATGGATTTGTAACTGGCTGATAAACAGATCAATGAGTAATCCTTAATGATACTATGGCTACATGAAGTGAAGTAAGCAGTGAAGTACCACAACTATCCTCCTTAGGTACACTACTCATCAATATTTTCATAAATGACTTAGATGAGGGAGTAGAAGGAAGGGAATAAGCTGGCAGGAATAGCAACATCCCAGAAGACATATGCAGGATCCAAAAGGATCTTGACAGACTTGAGCAATGGGCTTTCTTCAACAAAGTGAAATTTAATGTGGAAAAAAGCAAGGTTTTACACTTAGGCAAGAAAAACAACAGATAGCTGTGAGAGGGACCTTGGAGTCCTCATGGAGAATCACTTACACATGAGCCAGCAGTGTGTGGCAGCAGCCAAAAATGCTAATACAATCCTTGGTTGTGTAAACAGAGGCATAGAATCAAAATCACATGAAGTATTAGCAGCGCTTTATAAAGCCTTAGTAAGGCCTTAGTAAGGCCACACCTGGAATACTCCATCCAGTTTTGGTTGCTACGTTACAAAACAGATGTTGAGACTTTGGAAAAGTACAAAGAAGAGCAACTAAGATGATTAAAGTCCTGGAGACTAAAAGATATGAAGAACGGTTGCAGGATTTGGATATGGCCAGTCTAGAAAAAAGAAAGGCTTGGGGTAACATGATAGCAGTATTCCATTATTTGAGGGGCTCCCAGAAAGATGAGGGGGTGATCTTATTTTCCAAAGCACCTGAAGACAAGACAAGAAAGAGTGGATGGAAACTAATCAAGGATAGAAGCCACCTAGAAGTAAGGAGAATGTTACTAATGGTGAGAGCAACCAACCAATGGAACATCTTGCCTTCAGAAATTGTGGGTGCTCCATCACTGAAAGTTTTCAAAAAAGAGCCTGGACAACCATTTATCATAAATTATAGAGGGTCTCTTGTCTGAGCAGGAGGTTGGACGAGAAGATCCAATTATATTATTTTATGTTCTATATTCTTAGTTTCCTTGAGTGAGGTATATGGAAATTCACACAGGGAGAAATGAGACAAAGAATTCCCCTGGTGCTCTGTACTTGCAAATGACAAGAGCATTGATTCAGTAGAGGAAAGTGATAAATTTTGGGGGAGAGGGAAATTCATTCCCACTCTCTCAATTGGCCTAGACTAGAAAGAGTGCAGAGAAGAGCAACAAAGATAATTAGGAGAATGGAGGCTAAAATGTATATTCTGGCCTCAACCATGACTGCCATGGATCCATAATCTATTTCTTCCAGAGCATTTTAAAGCTGTAGGTGTCAAGGTTCTGACTGACAAAGCCAACAAAAACACAGCCGAGATTATCCAATTCTAATGCAAAACTTTACTGAGCACATAATTTTGACACAGGTGAAAGGAAAACCAGCTCTATTTAATTGGTGCTTAAATCAGTAAACAACAACAACAACAACAACAACAACAACAACAACAACAACAACAACAACAACAACAATAATAATAATAATAATAATAATAATAATAATAATAATAATAAGAAGAAGAAGAAGAAGAAGAAGAAGAAGAAGTTGGAAGGGACCTTGGAGGTCATCTAGTCCAACCCCCTGCTCAGGCAGGAAGCCCTACACCATTTCAGACAAATGGCTGGCCAGTCTCTTCTGAAAAACTTCCAGTGTTGGAGCATTCACCACTTCTGGAGGCAGGTTGTTCCACTGGTTAGTTGTTCTAACTGTCAGGAAGTTTCTCCTTAGTTCTAGGTTGCTTGTCTCCTTGACTAGTTTCCATCTGTTGCTTCTTGTCCTGCTTTCAGGTGCTTTGGAGAATAGCTTGACTTCCTCTTCTTTGTGGCAGCCCCTGAGATATTGGAACACTGCTATCATGTCACCCCTCACCCTTCTCTTCATTAAACTACACATACCCAATTCTAGCAACCGTTCCCTATTTGTTTTAGCCTCCAGTCCCCCAATCATCTTTGTTGCTCTTCTCTGTACTCTTTCTTGAGTCTCAACATCTTTTTTACATCATGGTGACCAAAACTGAACGCAGTATTCCAGGTGTGCCCTTACCAAGGCATTGTAAAGTGGTATTAGTACTTCATGTGATCTTGATTCTATCCCTCTGTTAATGCAGCTTAGCACTGTGTTAGCTTTTTTGGCAGCTGCAGCACACTGCTGGCTCATATTGAAGTGATTTTCCACTAAGACTCTGAGATCCCTCTCATAGTTACTACTATTGAGCAAGGTACCACCTATACTATACCTGTGCATTTGATTTTTCCTGCCTAAATTTAGAACCTTACTTTTTTCACCATTCAATTCCATTTTGTTAGATAGTGCCCAGTGTTCGAGTCTGTCCAGATCCTCCTGTATCTTAAGCCTATCTTCTGGAGTATTGGCTATTCCTGCCAGCTTGGTGTCGTCTGCAAATTTGATGAGTTCCCCATCTATCCCCTCATCCAAATCGTTGATGAAGATATTGAAGAGCACTGGGCCCAGAACAGAGCCCTGGGGCACTCCAGTACACACTTCCTTCCATGTAGATGCAGTTCCATTGAGGACCACACACTGAGTACGGCCTGTCAGCCAGCTACGAATCCACCTGGTGGTGATGCTATCTAACCCACATTTTTCTATCTTGTCAAGTAGTAGGTTGTGATCTACTTTATCAAATGCCTTACTGAAGTCCAAGTAAATTATATCTACAGCATTCCTCTGGTCCACTAATTGTGTCACTTGGTCAAAGAATGTAATAAGATTTGTCTGGCATGATCCGTTTTTGACAAACCCATGTTGACTTTTAGTGATGACTTTGTTTGCATTAAGGTGTTCGCTGATTTGTTGTTTGATTATCTTTTCCAGAAATGTGGTTCCCAGTCCCAATTCTTTCAGGCAACCCCGAAGCATAGCATAATTGATGGCATTAAAAGCTAGACTCTAAAGTCATATCATGATTGAATATTGAAAGCCTGGGAGAGATGCAGCAGAGGCAAGATGAATACCCCACCAGAGATTCAGGGTCCACCAGTGGCACAATCAGTACTTTCTCTGTGCTGTGACTCAATGAGAAACCCAAATATAAAAGGACCAGATATTCTCCTTCCCCCAGAGTACTCATTGCACAGTACGTTTCTTGAATAACAGGATTAAGAAATACCCTGAGTTGTTGTTTTGATGATTAAATTGGAAATACACCCATAAGTCAAGTAAGGTTTTCCACCTCATGCAGAGTAATAAATGAAGTCATACAGAGAATCGACTGTAATTCTCAAATCCCTGTCTAATTATCAAAATCAGAATGATTACTTCATCTTCCACTAAAGGCTAGGGGACTTTTCCCACCCAAGGTAATTTTGAAACAAGGTAGATGTTAGTAACCCACATCAATGGATTTCACAAATATTTATTAATTCTTATAAAAATCTGAAGCTCTGGTCCACGAGGAGCTCAAGGATGATGAAGAACACACGGTGAGACTCCTGTCGGCACAAATGTACAGGTCTGACTTTTAATGCTGCCCCTTTAATGTGCCAGATTAAAGTTTATCTTGCTTGATCAAGTCACTGGATCTGTGTTCTTTTGCAAGAGAACTGCATCTACATGGAAGGAAGTGTGTACTGGAGTGCCCCAG
This sequence comes from Vipera ursinii, assembly GCF_947247035.1. Lineage (NCBI taxonomy): Eukaryota > Metazoa > Chordata > Lepidosauria > Squamata > Viperidae > Vipera > Vipera ursinii. The sequence goes on from NC_139513.1 coordinate 20,487,016, forward strand.
GGCTCTGTTCTGGGCCCAGTGCTCTTCAATATCTTCATCAACGATTTGGATGAGGGGATAGATGGGGAACTCATCAAATTTGCAGACGACACCATGCTGGCAGGAATAGCCAATATTCCAGAAGATAGGCTTAAGATACTGTTGCTGTTGCTGTTGTTGTTATTGTTGTTGTTGTTATTGTTGTTGTTATTATTATTATTATTATTATTATTATTATTATTATTATTATTATTATTATTATTATTATTATTATTATTATTATTAGCTTCTCCTTAGACAGCTCTGAGGCCAAAGACAGTGGGTGCCTGTCTCAGAGAACTATAGAAGATCTCCATCATGATATGTGAAATACTGCTGCAGCTGCTTCTCCTGGTGTCCCATTTTCCATGTGGGATGCTGACAATGAAATGTCCACTAAATATACAGAAAGAAGACCACAGATTTAATTATTATAAGCCAGGAGATTTCCTGATTAGTGGAATTATATCTACATCTAGCACCATATTTAATATTTTATGTTTCCCCTGATGATGTGGACAGGATCATGGGGAGGCTGAGCTCCACCACCTGTTTGTTGGATCCATGCCCCTCCTGGCTGGTTTATGTGGCCCGAGAGGAGACACGAGGCTGGTTCCAGGCAGTAATAACTGCTTCTTTGAAGGAGGGTGTCTTCCCCGCCGCCTTGAAGGAGGCGGTGGTGAGGCCCCTCCTCAAAAAGCCTGTCCTGGACCCAGCTGTTCTAAATAACTATCGTCCAGTCTCCAACCTTCCCTTTATGGCGAAGGTTGTTGAGAGTGTGGTGGCGCATCAGCTTCCTCTGTTCCTGGAGGAAACTGATTATCTGGACCCATACCAATTGGGTTTCAGGCCCGGACACAGCACGGAGATGGCATTGGTCGCGCTCGTGAATGATCTCTGGCAGGCTCGGGACAGGGGTTGTTCCTCTGTCCTAGTCCTATTAGATGTCTCAGCGGCTTTTGATACCATCGACCATGGTATCCTACTGCGGCGTCTCAGGGGGTTGGGAGTGGGAGGCACCATTTTATGGTGGTTCTCCTAATATCTCCTGGGCCACTCGCAGTTGGTGTTGATGGGAGGGCAGAAATCCACCTCGAGGCCTCTCGTTTGTGGAGTTCCTCAGGGGTTGGTTCTCTCGCCCCTCCTGTTCAACATCTATATGAAGCCGCTGGGTGAGATCATTTGTGGTTTCGGGGTGGGGTATCATCAGTACGCTGATGATACCCAACTTTTTCTCTCCACCCCAAACCACCCCAGCGATGCCCTTGCCATGATGTCCCGTTGCCTGGAGGTGGTCCAGGTCTGGATGGGGAGAAACAGGCTTCGTCTCAATCGTGCCAAGGCTGAGTGGCTGTGCATATCGGCATCTCGGGTTAACCAGACTATTCCACCTTTAATGATGGGGGGTGAGGTGTTACCCCCCGTTGATAGGGCTCGCAACTTGGGCGTCCTCCTGGATTCACGGCTCAATTTTGAAGACCATATAGGAGCCGTGACCAGGGGGGCTTTTGCCCAGGTTCGCCTGGTGCGCCAGTTGTGACCCTACCTGGACCGAGATGCCCTACACACAGTCACTCATGCGCTCGTGACCTCCCGTTTAGACTACTGCAATGCTCTCTACATGGGGCTGCCCTTGAGGACCACTCGGAAGCTTCAGCTGGTGCAGAATGTGACCGCGCGAGTTGTGATGGGGGTTTCCCAATACTCCCATGTAACACCTCTACTCCGCGAGCTGCATTGGCTCCCGGTTGCCCTCCGGGTGAGATTCAAGGTGCTGGTGATGACCTATAAAGCCCTAAATGGCTTGGGTCCGTGATATCTAAGGGAATCAAGCATCAAGTTCCCTTCATCCAGTGCGCTCCCACAGGGAGGGTCTTCTCAGGGTGCCGCCGGTAAAAGATTGCCGGCAGATAACACCCAGGGGAGGGCCTTCTCAGTGGGTGCGCCTGCCCCCTGGAACCAGCTGCCCATGGAGCTTAGGACTGCCCCCGACCTTCATTCATTTCACCGGGACCTGAAGACCTGGCTCTTCGAACTCTGTGGCCCGGGCTGAGAATTTTAATTTTAATTGGGGTTTTTATTTTTTTTCAGGGAAAGGGCGGTATATAAATCCAATAAAATAAATAAAATAAATAAATAAACCATACTTCTTTGAGCCTCCAAACCACAGATTTCATAGGTAATTCCTGATAAGTACTTTACACTAGTGATTAATTTTATCTTTTATCTTTTATTTTTTCCACTATTTTCCTTTTAATAGGGAAGGTTAGCTGATATAAATGTTAACATTTTATATGTTTTAATTTTTAATGTTGACATCTACAACATTAGCGGTCTACAGTTAAAATTATGGAAATATTATAGAATATAATAATAATAATAATAATAATAATAATAATAATAATAATAATAATAATAATAATAATAATAATAATAAATAAACCTTTATTGTCAAAGTACAACATGTGTACATTGAGATTAGCTGAGCCTCCCCCCGTGCTCTCTCCCCCCAACACACAGTGACAACAAACCCTCCATCCCACCACACCATGTGAACCAACTACACCACACACCGGCCTCCCAAGTCAATTCTGCATAAGATTATGTCCCTTTTAAAAGCCCAACAGCCCACGGATAAAAGCTATTTTTCAGCCTGTTGGTATGGCTGGCCATATTCCTATATCTCCTACCGGATGGTAGGAGAGTAAAGAGATACCGTCCAGGGTGTGAGTCATTAGCGGTCTAAAGTTAAAAATTATGGAAATATTACAGTATATTATTCTACACAGTATACTGTCTGAGAAGATAATAATAACAATAAAAGTAAAATGTTACTTTATGGCAAAGGAATAATATTAATGATTTAATAGTTAACAATGTGTCTGTGCAAGGATAGACTCTGTCATGGCTGGTGAATTTTTATTCTGAATTTTGCAAGGTGACATGCAAAATTTAGAAAAATGATAGGGTATTGTGGAAAACATTCTGCAAGAAATAAAAAGATGTAAAAGACGTCAGAATGGGTAGGTGGTTTACTGAACCTCAGAGAGATGAGAGTTATTTAACTTAATTCTAAGAAAGAGACAATAGGAAACCACTTCTGAAAAACCTTGCCAGGAAAACTGCAGGAACCTGTCCAGGAAATCTCTAAGAATTGGAAATAAGAAGAAAAAATATATTAAGTGAATAATAAAGACAGACAAAGTTGGAGATTTTCCAAGATGCATAGTATTATTCAGGAAGAATCTTCCCCGCTTCCCAGTTTATTATTCCAGAAAAGAGCTCTTCCCTTTTTTTCATCAAGCAGCCAAAGAAGAACTTCATATCTCCCAAGTTGAAGCCCCCTTTAGCCTTTTAAACTTCTAGCTGTATTAGGGGGCACTGGTGTCACTAGATACCTTGCATGATATTGTTATTATTAAGGGCTATGAGCCAACCTAGCAGTTCGAAAGCACGTAAAAATGCAAGTAGAAAAATAGGGAGGGAAGGTAACAGTGTTCCATGTGCCTTTGGCATCTAGTCATGCAGGCCACATGACCACAGAGACATCCTCAGACAAGCACTGGGTCTTCGGCTTTGAAATGGATATGAGCACAGGAGTCTTCTCCAGCACCACAGTTCAAAGGCTTCAATTCTTTGCCTCTCAGCCTTTCTTATTGTCCAACTTTCACTGCCATACATTGCAACTGGGAAGACCATAGCCTTGAGTATATGCACTTTTGTTGGCAGGGTGATGTATCTGCTCTAGATTTGCCATGGCTTTCCTAACCAGGAGCAAGCATCTTTTAATTTCTTGGCTTCAGTCCCCATCTGCAGTATTCTAGGAAAATAAAATCTGTCACTACCTCCATTTCTTCCTCATCTATTTGCCAGGAATTGAGAGGGCTGGATGCCATGATCTTGGTTTTCTTAATGTTAAGTTTCAAGCCAACTTTTGGACTCTCCTTCTTCACCCACAACAAGAGGCTTTTTAGTTCCTCTTCACTTTGTGCCATTAGAGTGGTATCATCTGCATATCTTAGGTTGTTGATATTTCTCCTGGCAATCATAATTCCAACTTTTGATTCATCTAGCCCTGCCTTTCTCATGATGTTCTGCATATAAGTTAAATAGACAGGGTGACAGTATACAGCCTTGCCGGACTCCTTTCCCAATTTTGAACCAATCGGTGGTTCTGTGTCCAATTCTCACTGTTGCTTCTTGACCCGCATATAGGTTTCTCAAGAGACAAATAAGATGGTCTGGTACTCCCATCTCTTTAAGAACTTGCACAATTTGTTGTGATCACACAATCAAAAGCTTTAGCATAGTCAATGAAGCAGAAGTAGGTGTTTTTCTGGAACTCTCTAGCTTTCTCCATGATCCAGCATATGTTGGCAATTTGATCTCTAGTTCCTCTGCCTCTTTGAAATCCTGCCTGTACTTCTGGCAGTTCTCGATCCACATACTGCTGGAGTCTAGCTTGTAGGATTTTAAGCATAACTTTACTAGCATGTGGAATGAGTGCAATCGTGCGATAGTTGTATAGTTCTTCTGTGTAATTTTGCCACCTCTTCTTAATCTCTTCTGCCTCTGTGAGGTCCCTGCCATTTTGGTTCTTTATCGTGCCCATTTTTGCATGAAACGTTCCCTTCATCTGTCCAATTTTCTTAAAGAGATCTCTGGTCCTCCCTATTCTATTGTTTTCTTCTATTTCTTTGCACTGTTCATTTAAGAAGGCATTCTTATCTCTTCTAGCTATTTTCTGGAATTCTGCATTCAATTGGGTACATCTTTCTTTTTCTCCCTTGCCTTTTGCTTCCCTCCTTTCCTCAGCTATTTGCAAAGTTTCCTCAGACAGCCATTTTGCTTTCTTGCATTACTTTTTCTTTGGGATGGTTTTAGTTGCTATCTCTTGTACAATGTTCTGAACCTCCATCCATAGATCTTCAGGCACTCTGTCTATCAGATCTAATTCCTTAAATCTATTTGTCACCTGTATTCATCAGGGATATGATTTAGTTCATATCTGAGTGGCCTAGTGCTTTCCCCTACTTTCTTCAGTTTAAGCCTAAATTTTGCAATGAGAAGCTCATGATCTGAACCACAGTCAGTTCCTTGTCTTGTCTTATATAGAGCTTCTCCTTCTTTGGCTGCAGAGCACATAGTCAATCTGATTTCTGTGTTGACCATCTGATGATGTCCATGTGTAGACATCTCTTGAGTTGTTGAAAAAGAGAGTTTGCTACGACCATTGTATTCTCTTGACAAAATTCTGTCAGCCTGTGCCCTGCTTCCATTGTTCTGTACCAGCCTGCTACCAGCCCTGCAGAAAAGGCAGGGACAACCCCTTTACAAACGGCAAGAGGCTGGAATTAAGCCTGCCAAATTTATTAAGATAAAACAGAGAAAAACAAGACACCAACCATGAAACAGGAGCTATGAAACAGGAACTAATCAAGCGGTTGCCTTCAGCAAACCAGCCCTCCCACGCATTCCCCTTTTATACAGTTCAGGGTGTGGCTTCTCTCTGCCTCCTTCCGAGGTGCCCCATTGCCTTCCTCTGTTTACTCCTGATTGACTGCCTCCTGCGTCGGGTGTCCTTGAACAGGGCCAGCTGTGGGTCATCTTCATCCACGCTGTCAGGCTCACACAGCTGGGTCTCCGTCGTGACCAGGTGGGAGGGGCCTGGCTGAGGGCTCTCATCAGCAAGATCTTCAACCCTGTCAGCAAGCTCTTCAACACCCCCTCCTCCTCTGAGTCGTCCGACCCAACTGCCAAACCCACAGGCTGACCCTGAATCACAACATCCATTTTGTACTCCAAAGCCAAACTTCCCTGTTACTCTGGTTATCTTTTGGCTTCCTATTTTAGCATTCCCATCCCCCATGATGATATGGATATAGTTTTTTTGCTGTTAGTTCTATAAGGTGATGTAGCGCTTCATATAACTGGTCAATTTCATTCTTCATTCTTTCTGGAGCTACTAGTATTACACCTGCTGCCGGCATCAACTTCCCTCCGCCCTGTGCGTTCCCACAGAGAGGGCCACCTCAGGGTGCCACCGGTCAGAGAATGTCGATTGGTGGCCCCCAGGGGGAGATCCTTCTCTGTGGGTGCCCCGGAGCTATGGAATCAGTTACCGGTTGAGCTCCGGACGGCGCCCGATCTTCACTCCTTTCCCCGCGATCTAAAAACATACTTGTTCGAACAAGCTGGCCTGGCCTGATGGGGGATAGGTGGGGTTTTTACTGTATTTTATTGGGGTTTTACTATGTATTAATTGTTTTTTAGTGGGCATGTATTTAATCATTTTTTAACTTTTGTAATTCTGTGTTTTTTATTCTTGCCCTGTTCACCGCCCTGAGTCCTTCGGGAGAAGGGCGGTATAGAAATATTAATAAATTAAAATTAAAATTAAAAATCCGACCCGACTGCCAAACCCACAGGCTGACCCTGAATCACAACATCCATTTTGTACTCCAAGGCCAAACTTCCCTGTTATTCTGGTTATCTTTTGGCATCCTATTTTAGCATTCCAATCCTCCATGATGATAAGGACATCGTTTTTTGCTGTTAGTTCTATAAGGTGATGTAGCGCTTCATATAACTGGTCAATTTCATTCTTCATTCTTTCTGGCACTACTAGTATTAGCCCTCTGCTCTTCCCCAGTAGCATATTCGATGCCTTCTGACCTGAGGGGCTCATCTTACAGCATCATATCTTTTTGCCTTTTGGTACTGTCCATGGGGTTTTCATGGCAAAGATACTGGAGTGGGTTGCCATTTCCTTCTCCAGTGGATCACATTTTCTCAGAACTCTCTGCTATCACCTGTTTATCTTGGGTGGCCCTGCATGGCATAGCTCATAGTTTCATTGAATTATGCAAGCCCCTTTGCCACGACAAGGCGTTAATACATGAAGGGATTCAGATTGTAATTAAGTGTAATTAAACCCTTTAGCCACATGTTTTCCCATTGTACAAGTTTTATAGTATACCCTGAATTTTTTTGTCCATTTAATCATATACTGTTTCATATATTCATTTTCCAATTTCAATTTAAGTCACACTGTATAAACCTTGGCAATAGCATGTTCATCATTACCACATAATACAATTTCAAATTCATTTTTACAAAGTCAAACCCAAAACTTTTTTGTCTACTTTCTTTCTATTGTAAGTATGTAAACCAGTGACAGACAAATCCTTCTGACTCCAACTCTTCTTTGGACTTCAGAGTAAGTTCACTTATTTAACCATAGATCCACCAGTCTGGCCTCACTATCATTTCTTTTCTAAAAGAAAGCTTCCTAAGGTGACACCCAAAGCGTTAACTTCATAGAGAACTTTATTTTAGATTTATTTCAGAACCTTAGGATGGCACACCTAACAAAAAGATTCTTAAAGTCAACATTTATTTTAATCTTGTCATATCATAAGTAAGCATGCCATCCAAATCTTAGTTCATGACCTTCTAATTTGAGTAATCTCTTATTTTGGAGAGTCACCCACTCTTTCATCCAGATCCAACAGCAAGTATCAAAATATAGTTTCAAATCTGGTAAACCCAAAGCTCCTCTTCCTTTATCATTTTGCAGTAGTTTACCTAACCCTAACCCTAACCCTAATTCTCATTTTCTCCCCTTGCCATCTGAATTTAGATTTATTCTTTTGCCATTGGTTAACTGCAGTGTTACTTGTCAATATCAGTAAAGTCTGGAATAAAAATAACATATTTGATAAGACATTCATCTTACTTACACAGATTTATCCAGTAGGAATAACTGCAAATTCTCCATCATGAGAAATCTTTTCTAGTATCATTCCAAACAGGTACATTTTTTAGTTCTTTTTAAATTTTATTCATTTATAACGTAAAATATGAAAATACAAAAGCAAATAGTAAAGGACAACAATAGGAAAAGGGAAAATGAAAAAGTGGGGAAAAGTGGGGCAGGAGAAGGAAAAAAAGGTATTGACTCCCTGTTGCAATAAAATAAGATATTAAAATCGAATCTCAACTTTTTACATTTCTATAGTAATACGAACTAGCCATTTTCTATCAACAAATCAGTCTAATCAGTAAAACCCAAAATCATCGTATCATTTTTTCCACCTCAAGCACAAAGTCAGGAAGGGGTTTCCAAGTAGAAACAAAAGTACTTATATTCTTTTATTTTATCAAAACAGTGAATTGGGCCATCTTTGCTAATTCCATCAGCTTTTGTAAATATTTGTCCATGGTGAGAATGGAAGCCTCCTTCCATTTTTGTGCACAGAGTAGTTTTGTTGCTGTCACCATATATAAAATCAGAGTTCCAAATTATTTTTCCGAGTATAAAATTGTTTTGAAACAATTTAGACTTTGACTTGTACAGATATTTAACCTTTTTCTTTGCCACGAAACCCTAGTTTCTTGCCAATGTTTTATAATCTTGAAAATTGAAGTTCTTAACAAATATTTTTGTTTTCTGTTTATCCAATCAGGAATTGACATCTGCTTTGCATATTTAACATTTTTTCCAATTTCCCTGCATCCACTTCATTCACTTTGTCAATATGCACAGTTTTTGTTCCTCTTCCTCCTCTCTGTATAATTATCAAAATCACAGCAATTACTTTGTCTTCCACTAAAGCCTAGGGGACTTCTTTCATCCACAGTAATTCTGAAACAAGGTAGATGTTAATAACCCTCATCAACAGATTTCACAAATATTTAGTCATTCTTATAAAAATCTGAAAATCTGGTCCACAAGGACCTTAAGGTTGATGAAGAATACATGGTGAGACTCCTGTAGGCACAAATGTACAGGTCGGAATTTTAATGCTGTCCTTTTAATGTGCCAGATTAAACTTTACCTTGCTTGATCAAGTCAGTGCATCTGTGTTCTTTGGCAAGAGAACTGTGCTTCTCCTTAGACAGCTCTGAGGCCAAAGACAGTGGGCACCTGTCTCACAGAACTACAGAAGATCTTCATCATGATATCTGAAATACTGCTGATGCTGCTTCTCCTGGTATCCCATTATCCATGTGGGACGCTGATGACCAAATGTCCATTGAACGTTGCAAAAGAGGGAGGTAACATATTTAATTATTACAAGTCAGGAGATTTCCTGATTAGTGGAATCATTTCTACATCAAGCACAGTATTTAAACCATACCTCTTCTTTAAGCCTCCATATCACAGATTTCAAAGGTAATTCCTGACATGTACTTAACGCTGGTGATTAATTTTATGTTTTCCACTATTTTCCTTTTAATAGGGATGGTTAGCTGGTATGAATGCTACAATTTTATGTTTTAATTTTTAACATTGACATCTATGATTCTAGTGGTCTACTGTTAAAATCTGTTCTGAATTTTGCAAGCCGATCCACAAAGTTCAGAAATATGATAAGCTATTGTTGGAAAACTTTCTGAAAGAAAAAGATGTAAAAGACATCAGAATTGGTCGGCAATCTAGTGAACCTTGGAGAGATGAGAGTTATTTAATCACCCTATTAAATGAATGTTTGATGTGGTGGTTAATGTTTCAGGTTAGAAATCATGAAAGCATGAACTCTAGTCCTTCCTTGGATATAAATTAAGCTGGCTGGCCCTGGATCAGTCACTTTCTCTTAATCCTAGGAAGAAGGCAATGGCAAATCACCTCTAAAAAACCTTGCCAGGAAAACTACAGGAACTTGTCCAGGCATTCGCTGAGAATCACCTAGACCTTTCCCAGAATAATTCCACTTAAATATTCCTCCAATTAGCAATCAAATCAACATAAAGAGACTTATTTCATAGAACCTTGTTTTTTATGTGAAAATGATTTTCTGAAGTGAATTTTAAATAAATGTATCCAGTTGCTAAGACAGGTGATCCATTACTATAAAATGCATTTCCAAGTCACCATTTGGAGAAAATAATGAATATAGAACATAGAGTTGGAAGCGACCTGGGAGGTCTTCTAGCCCAACCCCTGCTGGAGCCATTTCAAACAAATGGTGTCCAGTCTCTTTTTGAAAGCCTCCAGTGATGGAGCACATACAACTTCTGAAGGAAAGCTATTCCATTGGTTGATTGCTCTCACAGTTAGAAAATTTCTCCTTAGTTCTAGGTTGCTTCTCTCCTTGGTTAATTTCTATCCATTGTTTCTTTTTGGTGCTTTGGATAACAACAACAAAAACAACAACAACAACAGTAATAATAATAATAATAATAATAATAATAATAATAATAATAATAATAATAATAATAATGGAAGGGACCTTGGAGGTCATGGTTGGGATCAGATCTACAATTTCCATTTGGGATGATTTTGAGCCTGAAGAAAACCATTGGAAAGAAAGTCATTTGTGGTCAATAGGACTGTCCTTCTAATAGCAAGATCCAAAGAAGTCCATCTCCTGGCAAGGTCCAAGAAATGAATGATACAGGCATCTTACATTATTTTATTAGAGAGTGAATTTCTGAGAATATTTCCTGCAGTACAAAATAGGGATTGAGCTTTTGGTCTGATCTTCTCTTGCTTTCCCCTTCATGAGATCAATCAGAATCCAAAGCTGTTACATCATCCTGGGTTACAGATCGTTAGATTGTCAAACCTGTGCACTAGACGTATAATACAGCAATCCAAGTGATTAGTTATAAATGTCCTTAAAGGAACAGCTTCAGGAAATATGATGTGATTCTATGAATTGAAGATGAAAGCCAACTGCAGTCTCTTATCTTGCAGTATACCGAGTATGAGCTTCTGGCACGTCCTGCCCTTCTTCTTTGCCACTCATGAGATCAACCAGAATCCAAAGCTGCTACCCAACATCACCCTGGGCTACAGCATCTATGAGAACTTTTTCAATGCAAGGATAACATACGAGGTCATGATGGACTTGCTGTCTACAGGGCAGGAGAATGTCCCAAACTACAGTTGTGGAAGACAAAATAATCTTCTGGCTGTGCTTGAAGGGACCGATTCGGAGCTCTTTCCTTCCATTTCAACTATGCTGGGCATCTACAAAATTCCACAAGTAGGAATGAACACTGAAGCTAATTTCATTTTGTAAAGTCTAATGATAGTCTAAAAGGGGTCAGGTCATAAATAAAATGATTTAGATGACAGAGCTTAAAGGACGCCTGAACTATTCTATTTTCATCAGGCATTCAAATACCTTTCTTCATTCTTACATCATTGTATATCTTGATTGTTTTTTAAAGATACACAGGTTACAAAGAGATTTTTCAACTGAACGAACCTCCACCCATAGCTCAAATGAAGTGCTGTCAATCATCCTTTGCATGGAATTTGCATCCTCTTTTCCCACCCTTCTGCCTCCTCTCCCTGTCTTCTGGTCACTGCAGTCTTGGGAGAAAAAAAAACAACTTTTCACCCTTATTCCAACCAATTCCAAACAAAATCTCTAAGGATTGGAATTTTTATTTTTTATTTTTTTTATTTTAATTCCATTTATATCCTGCCCTTCTCCAAAGACTCAGGGCGGCTTACAAGCTTAGCAGTAGCCTTCATTCTATGTATATGCCTGCTTATTAGGGCTTTTGGGCCCCCCAAGCGGCATTATTACAAAGTCAGCTTAATTGCCCCCAACAATCTGGGTCCTCATTTTACCTACCTCGGAAGGATGGAAGGCTGAGTCAACCTTGAATGAATGAAAACAACACAGGCAAATGTTACTTTAAGAGAGTTTTTTCCCCCTATTTGCACCTAAAGAGAATAAAAACATACCCAGTTGACACTTTTCTTCCTGCTGCGTTCACATGACGTTCCATTTTCCCCAATCTACGATCAAAGCAAATCAAATTATATATATTTTTAAAGCCTTTACAATAAAAGAGCACAGCAAAAAAGAGAAAGTGTAATACAGCAATTTGTTATTGGGGAAAGGAAAATAAAAGAATAGGACAAGAAAACAGCATATCTAATGAATAGTTCTGTGCAGTTGTATAACTTGGTGAATATAATTGACCAGCTGATATGTGAGTAGAGGGTTAGGATCAGAAAAAAAACAACCCCTTAGAGGTAAGGGCTTATTTTTGTCCTTAAGAGCAAAGCAATCAACCATCTTTTCTGTTTCACCTTAGATCAACTATGGGGTCATCAGCTACATTCCAGAGCAGAAATATAATTTCCCTTTTTTCTACCGGGTGAGTCCAAAACAAGAACCTCCTCACTTGGCAATTGTCAAGTTGCTCCTGCATTTCCGATGGACGTGGATCGGCCTCGTTGCTCCGGACAATGAAAATGGAGAAAAGTTCAGAAGAACATTTGTGTCAGAAACGTTAAGGAAAGGTGTCTGCGTTGCCTTCTCAGAAAGCTTACCCACGGTTCCAAGAGCAGGGAGGGATAAGGACATCCTTCAATATTTTACTGACAGTAAAGTGAAAAGTATTGTTTGTCAGTTGGACTTTCAGTCCTCATTAATACTAGCAGTACTAATACAAAACATTGAAAAGACAAAAATCCTGTTTGAGAGAAAAGTATGGATTGCTACAGCTTTGTCAGATTTAAATGTGAGATTATTTTACCACATGGTTAATCTCCAGCATAACCATCTTTTATTATCCTTCTCAACTAAGGCAAAGAAATGGACACAATATCATGATTTTAATTCACATTATTCTGCTACAGGGAAGTTTGGGAAGGAAGCATTTCAGTGTTCTTATTCAAGCCCTTTGTTGTCTAAGAAAGTTTGGATCACATGCCTGGAAAAAGAGACCTGGGAAATCCCATCCCCAGATCTGGTTGCAAGAATCTTGTCTGAGGATGGCTCCAGTATTTCCACAACAATCCAGGTTGTGGCATCAGTCTCCAGTGCTGCCTTTTCCTCCCAAACGAGTAAGAGGAGGATGCCTTCTGGGGACCACCAGACACTCCAGATGGTTCAACCGTGGCATGTAATGCTTCTTCAATATTTTAATAATGGTTCCCTTTCAATTCTTACATGTTATCATAAAGATAAGCAGAGATGATGGGGATAACCCAAGAACAATTGCCTGTTTCTAATATTTGTTCTGACAAGATGAGACATTTTAGAGAGAGAGAAACAGATAGATTGTGCTGCTGAATCTTCTAGATTAAGCCTGGTGTGCTGATTGAGGATGCTTGTGAGAATAGGTTATGATTTCTGAAGAGACTGGAAGGTTCTTTTCACAATTGCTGAATAAATAAGCAGTAGGATGGGACAATACCCATCATGTTCTACTGAACCTCCGTCATTGTTGCGCAACATGTTTGGGATCTGAGATTACCAATTTCATCAAGCAGAGCAGGCTAAAATAATAAACTAAAAAGATCTGTATGTGTGTGAGAGGGAGAGACAGACAGACATAGACAGAGAGACAGAAAGAGTAGAAAGAGACTGAGAGAAACAATGGGAGTGGGAAAGAAAGAGAGGGAGAGAGGTAATTAGAGAGAAAAATAGAATCTTCCTACCACATTTGCATACAGAAGCGCTGCGATAAAGTACCTCTGCTTTGACTTAGTGCTCAAATGAGAATGTATACATTGCAAGGATGATTCTCCATGTCTTTTCAGCTCCATCCATTTCTAAGAAACTTCCAGATTTACAATTTTTCTGTAAATGACGTTTATTTGGATGAGTATGGAATTTCCACTGCTGACTTTAATATCATGGACTGGGCAGTATTTCCCAACAAATCTGCTGCTGGGGTGATAATTGGGAATATTGAGAAAGAAGGCTCTTCAGACATCAAGATCTCAGTCGATGAGAGCGCCATCATATGGCCAACATCTTTTAACAAGGTAACCAAGTCTGCCTCTATGTGGGTTTTATTGTTCACCTGTTCCTATGTATCCATGTGATTTTGTGGTTTATTAGTCTTTTAACTTATATGGAGAGTCACCACAGCTAAAAGGATAGGCTGAAGGAGACTATTTCTCCTGTTCCTATCAAAAGATCTATTCTTATGATAAAGGATATCTGGTTTGATGTCATAGCAATATAGATGTGGGGAGAGCAGAGCTTGATACTCTGCAGCTAATTTCCTTCTGCTAGAGAGCCTCAAAGGGCTAAAGGTCACCCCAGAGAGGCGACAACAAAGGAGGAAACCCTCATTGATCATGGGCAAATGTCAGTTAGCCCATTTGATCCAAGGAAATTCCTCCAAACTGACAGAAGAAGGACAGACTGCATTCATGCAGTCTGTCCAAGAGCTACTGACAGCTGGGAAGGGTGAGGACTAGCCCTATGAGAGGATCAATAACAGCATGACGTGGAACTGGATGAGAATATCCTGTTTCTAGCTATCATTTTTGAACACTATTCTCTGGAATACATCAGGAAAATAATGGAAATGGAACATCAAAACGTTTGCTTGATAGGAGATTTTAATACAATTGTTGATAGAAAATTAGATTAAAGAAGGAGCAAAGGAGGGAAAAAGGAAGAAAGACAGAATGGCAGAAGAAATTTCCATACAGGATACTTAGAGAGAAGGAAACCCCCAAAAGACCCAGTACACATTTTATTCGAATAGACATAAATCTTGGCCTAGAATTGACATGATATGGATGAGCTAAGTACTAATATATATGAGATTGAGGTAAAATCTAACATTTGGGCAGACCATAATCCAATAAAGCTGACCCAGAAAGAGGTAAAGAAGAAATCAAGATGGAGTTTGAATCAATCCTTGTTAAAAGAGAAACACTTTGTAGAGTTCTCAATAAAGGAAACTGAGTTTTTCTTTAAAAAAAATAAAAAGGAAGAGATTTAAATTCAGAATACATGGGACACAGCCAAAGCATATTTTAGAGGATTAGCTATAACATATATGGCTAAAAAGAACAAAGAAAAAAGAACAATTTACAGCACTAAGAGAAGAATTGAAGAAACTGGAATTAGAATTACAAATACATCCACAAAAGAAAATTGTGAAAAGACAAATGGAGACAGTGAAACATAAATTAAATTTAATACAGTCAGAAGAATTGGCTCTACAAATAAAAAGGGTAAAACAAAACGTTTTTGAAAATGCAAACAAGCCAAGAAGGTGGTTGGCATATAAACTGAAAAAAGAAAGAGAGAAGAGACTGATAATAAACTACAAGATGAGAAGGGTGACTTACAATGTCAAACTGATGCAATTTAAAAAAGAAAGACTTTTATGAAAAATTATATAGAAGGAATTTCTCGAGAAAAAATGATACAATACTTTGAAAATGCAAACCTACCAAAAATACTAGAAAACCTAAAAAATATATTAAATGAAAAAATTACAATGATGGAAGTGATAAAAGCTATTAAAAAACCAGAAAAACGATAAAACCCCAGGACCGGATGGGCTACCCGCAGAGGTTTACAAATGTCTGCAAGATACATTAAGTCTACCAATGAAGGAAGTGTGTAACGAGGTATTATTAGAGGCCAAACTACCAAACCCATGGATGGAAGCAAGTATTACTTTAATATAAAAGAGAAGATTCAGATTTGACACAGATAAAAAATTATAGTCCAAAATCATTATTAAATGTGGATTATAAGGCATAGGCATAATGCCAGAAAAGTTTGATAAACAAAATGTATATTTACCATTACATGTATTAACCGCAGCAAGGATTGTGTTTGCACGGCACTGGAAAAATGAGATAACACCACCAAAGGAAGCAATAATTAAGAAAATATTGGACTGGGCAGAAATTGACAGACTCAGATTGAGAATCAAAGGAAAAGAAGATACAGAATACTTCCAAATATAGAACTTATTTTTTATCAATGATTGGAAAAGCGGGACAGAGAGTAAGAATTTAACCATTATGTCTAGGCAAAAATCAACCCAGACAACACATTGTTCATTAAGCACAAATGAATTGTAATGATAGAAAACTAATAGAATACTTCGTTAAAAAATCTATTGCTTATGATGGGAATACCAACATTGTTGTGATGTAGAACGGAAAACATGTTGTTGGCTATCCCAAAGCTGGTTGTAGCATGTAAGGAAACCTTGGAGCATCACAAACCAGGGAACTGGTCTTTGACACTGAGGGACTTACGGTAGGGCATTTTATTCAGTGGAATCTTTGGTGTTCTCTGAGCTTGGTTGTTTGTTTGCAGGTAATTTCACTGGTTAATTTCCCAACTAAGTAACATCATCAATGCCTGATGATAACACTGATAATGTTATCTATTCAAGTAATGAAAAATCTGCAAACAGGCAGTCAAAACCAGAGAACATCAAGGAATTTACAATTCAACCCTGAGTTACACAGAGTTTCTTCTATTGAATCATTCAATGTTTTTTCAGAACTGGAGTCTTCTTTGAGACTGAGTTGATAGTAAATTGAGATCTAAGAAATACGTATTGTAAGAAGGCAGAGGAAATGTTGTGACAGATGGTGTTCTAGCAATTGCTAAGACAAGACGAAGTAACCCTTTGCTTTCCATGCTTTGGACTAGACTTTCCACAGTTTTGTATCTTTGACCAGTTGGCTGAAGCTGACAGGATCTGAAGCCCAAATGCAGAATAATCCTAGGATAATGATGATTGGACTGGAGAGTCAGCAGCTCTTTCTGAACATTAAGGGAACTCTGAGATCATAGCCTGCTGAAATGAAATTGTTAGTGGAGAAATTTCACTGAAACAAACATATTTTAATTGTATGTGGGAAAAGATCTTGAAAGTACCCTCTTGAATTCATGAACCCACTTTGGTGCTCACTTCCATTTTTAGAAGTAATCCCCTCATTCATACATTTCTGATTTTTTTTCTGTTCAGAAGGCCCCCTTTTCTAGGTGTACGGAACGTTGCCTCCCAGGATATACCAAGCTGATGAGAGAGGGAGAACCAGTTTGTTGCTATGACTGTTCTCCATGTATGGAAGGAACCATCTCTGTGCAGGAAGGTAGGTAATTCAAGAACAAAGAAGCAGCACCAGTCTTTTATTCTAAGGATAATATGGTAGCAATAGGAATTGCAGTTAGACTTATTTACTGCTTCATAGTGCTTTACAGCATGCTTTAAGCATATTGCCCCTCAACAATCTGGGTCCTCATTTTACTGACCTTGAAAGGATGGAAGACTGATTCAACCTTGAGCTGGTCAGTATCGAACTCCAGGCAGTGGGCAGAGTTAGCCTGCAATACTGCATTCTAATCACTGTACCACCACGGCTCTGGTATTAGCAAGATTTGTTCTCATATACCAATATACCATTAGATTCAAGAAACAGACTAAAAACACTGCAAGAACTGTTCAGTGAAGGTAAAATTCACCATGGTGGATGTTTTCACAAGTTCCTGAAACAATAACAAGCAATCTTGAAAAATATTGAGAGACCTTAAGAAACATGACAGCATTTGAAACACCTATACAAAACAAACCTAACCTCAAATTCTAGTAAGATATTTTTTCTGGCAATTGCAAGAACAAATTTAGGAGAGAATTGGAAAAATAGATATTTTGTCAGTGATGTCAGATTGGGAGGTCACTTTGGAGAATATGCAGCAATGACACAAAT
The DNA here is from genome assembly GCF_947247035.1 of Vipera ursinii. Lineage (NCBI taxonomy): Eukaryota > Metazoa > Chordata > Lepidosauria > Squamata > Viperidae > Vipera > Vipera ursinii. The sequence goes on from NC_139513.1 coordinate 20,504,495, forward strand.
ACCTACAGCATTGATTCCTGGCAGCATTAAGTCATGTGGACATGACCTCCCAGAATTCCTTGGGAGTCATGGAATTCAGGGAATTGGGGAATTCTGGCTGAGGAATTCTGGGAATTGAAGTGCACGTCTTAATGTTGTGTAGGTTGAGAAACACTGATCTACAGTATCTGTGATGAAGCTTAAGTAACTTTTTTTTAAAAAAAAATCGGTCTCGTACATGGAACACATTGCACAGCAGGATATATTTAAAGCTTTAGAACATGATTTTTAATCAGAAAGTTTTGAGATGAATCAAAACTAATATCAGATGCCAGCAAGAATCTTTACATTTTAAAGTAAAACACAAACACAGAAACAAATAGATTATATGTGGAAGTGGTGTGTGTCTGTGTGTCTCTCTCTCTGTTTGTGTTTATCCTGCTCACAGCTTGGAGAAACAACAAAAGGGAAGAGAGGAATGTTTTCCATAAACATAATTATCTACTTTATTCATGCTTAGTAAGTAAGCATTCTTCCCTTGCATTTCATTATTCTAATCATATCATTTTTAAAAAAATAGAGAGAAAAAAAACTTCATTGCTTTATCTACATCCTGCTTCTTGTCAGTTGGTCATGATGCGTGGAATACCATTGAATCACTATTTAAAAATTCGTTGTGTTTTTCAGATGTAGCCCAATGTGCAAAATGTCCACATGACCATCTCTCCAATGAGAAGCGGGATCAGTGTGTCCCCAAAGTTATAACTTTCCTGTCCTTCAGAGAAAACCTAGGTCTCATCCTAGCTGTCTCTGCCCTTTTTTTGTCTCTTATCACTGTCTTAGTTCTAGGAATTTTTATTAAATATCGAGAAACTCCCATAGTCAAAGCTAACAACCGTGATCTCACCTACATTCTTCTGATCTTTCTCTTGCTTTCCTTCTTGACTTCCCTTCTATTCATTGGTCAACCCAAGAAAGTGACCTGCCTTCTTCGACAAACTGCCTTCAGTGTTGTTTTCTCAGTTGCTGTGTCATCCTTGCTGGCCAAGACTATCATGGTGGTGATGGCATTTCTGGCCACAAAGCCAGGCAGCAAAATGAGGAAATGGCTGGGGAAATCTCTGGCCAATTTCATTATCTTCTCCTGCTCTGGTGTTCAGGTGGGCATCTGTTTCATATGGCTGGGAATCTTTCCCCCATTCCCAGATTCTGACTTATATTCCCAAAAAGAGCAGATTGTACTGCAATGCAATGAAGGTTCAGTCATCATGTTCTATTCTGCCCTTGGCTACTTGGGCTTTCTGGCTTCCATTTGTTTCTTGGTGGCTTTTCTAGCCCGAAAACTACCAGGGGCCTTCAACGAAGCCAAGTGGATCACCTTCAGCATGCTGCTCTTCTGCAGTGTTTGGGTTTCTTTTGTCCCTGCCTACCTGAGCACCAAAGGAAAATACATGGTGGCTGTGCAGATCTTCTCCATCCTGACATCCAGCCTGGGCTTACTTGGCTGCATCTTTGTCCCCAAATGTTACATCATCATTCTAAGACCTGAGATGAACTTGAAGGAGAATCTAATAATGAAAAATAATAAGTGAACTTGATTGTAGCAGTTATATTTTATCCAAATTATTGCTAAGTTAAAATAAGACGTTACAAACAGTTATTGTTTCAACGCTGCTAACATCGAATGCTATTGCTTGACAAGAGATAAAGAAGTAGCCATTTCATATGTTAAACCTGTGTATTGCTTTAAAAGGTTGGGAGGGGGCATGAGTAGAATTTCACCTTCAAGGCCATCTCTCTAGGTAAAGAAGATAAGACCTTGGCGGGTTTTCTAATGGAAGGGAAACTGATTCTTTAATTTAATTGGAGAATATGATTAATGACAAAATTAGAAAGGTGGAGAATTGTGTTTTAATATATTGTGCAAGGGGTGAAGATTTCAGATTCCAGCTTCCTTCGAAGAAGCATAAAGGACTTTTAAGGTAAACAATGCCTCAAGTCAGTTGAAAAGCCCACATATTTGTTCAAAGACTTTTTCTTCCTCCCATGTGATTAATCTTACTATCAATAAATAGCATAGTGAAGTTTGTTGATGTTTCCTCCACCAATTTAAAATCATGTTATTTGTCTTCTAATCTACATTTCTTCAATATCCATTCAATGTACGAGATGAATAAAGAAAGGAATGTACAGTGTTGTCACATTTCTTTACTGATCTGGAAACATACTGTTTAACTTTGTTTTGTTCAGAATCTGGCTTCGAGTCCTTGTGTAAATTTTTTAAAAGGACAAAGAGATATTGTCAGATTGTCAGTTCTCAAAAACATTCCATAGCTCAACATAATTTCTTTTAATTATTCATTTATTTTAAAAGATTTGTATTGCCACCTATCTTGTGATATATTTTATGTTTTATAATCTTCAAAAGCCATGATCTTAACAAGTATTGTTGTTTTCCGTTTATCCAATCAGGAAGTGACATCTGCTTTGCATACTTAATTTATCTTTCCAATTTCTATCCACCCTCTTTCTCCTGTCTCTCCAAATTTTAAGCTGGACCAGCCAAATGCATTTCGCTCAGCGTTCTAGTCCCTAACAGCAGCATGAAAATATGAGTCTCACTCAGGATTGTAGTTCCGAAGAGCAGAATGAGGATATGAGTCTCCCTCAGGGTTCTAGTCCCTAACATCTACATACTAGGCTGGCCCAGAGGGACTCTTTTCTCTAAAATCAGCAAGCAGGTCACTTCATCAGCCCTCATGACAACTGAACTGACCTTCAAACATAAAAACGGAATTGCTTTTTTTCCTTTTACTGACTACAAAGGTTGGCTCACAGAAGCAGAATAGCAAAAATGCCAAGCAAATAAAATGCAGATCCCACAAGTTTTTGAAACCAATTTAGAGATGTTTTATCAAGAAGATTTGCTAATTATATTTTTTAGATAAGATGCAAATCTCTTGCCAATGAAAACAATGATGAAAAAACCCAGAGCCAGAAAACTACAAAACAATCAGTCTGGTATCAATACCTGAGAAGATCATGTAAAAGATAATCAAAAACAGATCTGTGAATATCTCAAAGCAAATAAAGTTATAACTAGGAGCCAACATGGGTTTGTTAAAAACAGTTCATGACAAACCAAGTTAATTTCTTTCTTTGACAAAGTGACTAAATTAGTAGACCAACAAAATTCTATGGACATAGTATATTTAGATTTCAGTAAGGCACTTGGCAAAGTAGACCATAACCTATTTCTTGGTAAGCTAGAAAAATATGGGACAGACATCATCATCACCAGATGGATTTGTAACTGGCTGATAAACAGATCAATGAGTAATCCTTAATGATACTATGGCTACATGAAGTGAAGTAAGCAGCGAAGTACCACAACTATCCTCCTTAGGTACACTACTCATCAATATTTTCATAAATGACTTAGATGAGGGAGTAGAAGGAAGGGAATAAGCTGGCAGGAATAGCAACATCCCAGAAGACATATGCAGGATCCAAAAGGATCTTGACAGACTTGAGCAATGGGCTCTCTTCAACAAAGTGAAATTTAATGTGGAAAAAAGCAAGGTTTTACACTTAGGCAAGAAAAACAACAGATAGCTGTGAGAGGGACCTTGGAGTCCTCATGGGCAATCACTTAAACATGAGCCAGCAGTGTGTGGCAGCAGCCAAAAATGCTAATACAATCCTTGGTTGTGTAAACAGAGGCATAGAATCAAAATCACATGAAGTATTAGCAGCACTTTATAAAGCCTTAGTAAGGCCACACCTGGAATACTGCATCCAGTTTTGGTCGTTACATTACAAAACAGATGTTGAGACTTTGGAAAAAGTACAAAGAAGAGCAACTAAGATGATTAAAGGCCTGGAGACTAAAACATATGAAGAACGGTTGCAGGATTTGGATATGGCCAGTCTAGAAAAAAGAAAGGCTTGGGGTAACATGATAGCAGTATTCCATTATTTGAGGGGCTCCCAGAAAGATGAGGGGGTGATCTTATTTTCCAAAGCGCCAGAAGACAAGACAAGAAAGAGTGGATGGAAACTAATCAAGGATAGAAGCCACCTAGAAGTAAGGAGAATGTTACTAATGGTGAGAGCAACCAACCAATGGAACATCTTGCCTTCAGAAATTGTGGGTGCTCCATCACTGAAAGTTTTCAAAAAAGAGCCTGGACAACCATTTATCTTAAATTATAGAGGGTCTCTTGTCTGAGCAGGAGGTTGGATGAGAAGATCCAATTATATTATTTTATGTTCTATATTCTTAGTTTCTTTGAGTGAGGTATATGGAAATTCACAAAGGGAGAAATGAGACAAAGAATTCCCCTGGTGCTCTGTACTTGCAAATGACAAGAGCATTGATTCAGTAGAGGAAAGTGATAAATTTTGGGGGAGAGGGAAATTCATTCCCACTCTCTCAATTGGCCTAGACTAGAAAGAGTGCAGAGAAGAGCAACAAAGATAATTAGGAGAATGGAGGCTAAAATGTATATTCAGAAGTGTTGCTGGAATTGGATATGTCTAGTTTAATGAAAAGAAGGACTAAGGGTGACCTGATAGCAATATTCCAAAATCTAAGGGGTTGCTCTTCAGTTATTGTATGGACCAGGTTTGATCTACCACATCCAACCCAAGCCTACCAGAAGTCATCTACAAGCATGATCAATGGTGTCTTGTACTGTATTCTGGCCTCAACCATGACTGCCATGGATCCATAATCTATTTCTTCCAGAGCATTTTAAAGCTGTAGATGTCAAGGTTCTGACTGACGAAGCCAACAAAAACACAGCCGAGATTATCCAATTCTAATGCTAAACTTTACTGAGCACATAATTTTGACACAGGTGAAAGGAAAAAAAGCTCGATTTAATTGGTGCTTAAATCAGTATATAATAATAATAATAATAATAATAATAATAATAATAATAATAATAATAATAATAATAATAATAATAATAATAATAATAATAATAATAGTAAGTAGTTGGAAGGGACCTTGGAGGTCATCTAGTCCAACCCCATGCTCAGGCAGGAAACCCTACACCATTTCAAACAAATGGCTGTCCAGTCTCTTCTTAAAAACTTCCAGTGTTGGAGCATTCACCACTTCTGGAGGCAGGTTGTTCCACTGGTTAGTTGTTCTAACTGTCAGGAAGTTTCTCCTTAGTTCTAGGTTGCTTCTCTCCTTGACTAGTTTCCATCCGTTGCTTCTTGTCCTGCTTTCAGGTGCTTTGGAGAATAGCTTGGCTCCCTCTTTTTTGTGGCAGCCCCTGAGATATTGGAACACTGCTATCATGTCACCCCTCACCCTTCTCTTCGTTAAACTACACATACCCAATTCCAGCAACCGTTCCCTATATGTTTTAGCCTCCAGTCCCCCAATCATCTTTGTTGCTCTTCTCTGTACTCTTTCTAGAGTCTCAACATCTTTTTTACATCGTGGTGACCAAAACTGGATGCAGTATTCCAGGTGTGCCCTTACCAAGGCATTGTAAAGTGGTATTAGTACTTCACGTGATCTTGATTCTATCCCTCTGTTAATGCACCCTAGCACTGTGTTGGCTTTTTTTGGCAGCTGCAGCACACTCTTGGCTCATATTGAAGTGATTGTCCACTAGGACTCCGAGATCTCTCTCACAGTTACTACTATTGAGCAAGGTACCACCTATACTATACCTGTGCATTTGATTTTTCCTGCCTAAATGTAGAACCTTACTTTTTTCACAATTGAATTTCATTTTGTTAGATAGTGCCCAGTGTTCGAGTCTGTCCAGATCCTCCTGTATCTTAAACCTATCTTCTGGAGTGTTGGCTATTCCTACCAGCTTGGTGTCGTCTGCAAATTTGATGAGTTCCCCATCTATACCCTCATCCAAATCGTTGATGAAGATGTTGAAGAGCACTGGGCCCAGAACAGAGCCCTGGGGCACCCCACTACACACTTCCTTCCATGTAGATGCAGTTCCATTGAGGACCACACGCTGAGTACGGCCTGTCAGCCAGGTACGAATCCATCTGGTGGTGATGCTATCTAACCCACATTTTTCTATCTTATCAAGTAGTAGCTTGTGATCTACTTTATCAAATGCCTTACTGAAGTCCAAGTAAATTATATCTACAGCATTCCTCTGGTCCACTAATTGTGTCACTTGGTCAAAGAATGTAATAAGATTTGTCTGGCACGATCTGTTTTTGACTAACCCATGTTGACTTTTAGTGATGACTTTGTTTGTATCAAGGTGTTCGCTGATTTGTTGTCTGATTATCTTTTCCAGATATGTGGTTCCCAGTCCCAATTCTTTCAGGCAACCCAGAAGCATAGCATAATTGATGGCATTAAAAGCTAGACTCTAAAGTTAAATCATGATTGAATATTGAAAGCCCGGGAGAGATGCAGCAGAGGCAAGATGAATACCCCACCAGAGATTCAGGGTCCACCAGTGGCACAATCAGTACTTTCTCTGTGCTGTGACTCAATGAGAAACCCAAATATAAAAGGACCAGATATTCTCCTTCCCCCAGAGTACTCATTGCACAGTACGTTTCTTGAATAACAGGATTAAGAAATACCCTGAGTTGTTGTTTTGATGATTAAATTGGAAATACACCCATAAGTCAAGTAAAGTTTTCCACCTCATGCAGAGTAGTAAATGAGGTCATACAGAGAATCGACTGTGATTCTCAAATCCCTGTCTAATTATCAAAATCAGAATGATTACTTCATCTTCCACTAAAGCCTAGGGGACTTTTCCCACCCAAGGTTATTTTGAAACAAGGTAGATGTTAGTAACCCACATCAATGGATTTCACAAATATTTATTAATTCTTATAAAAATCTGAAGCTCTGGTCCACGAGGAGCTCAAGGATGATGAAGAACACACGGTGAAACTCCTGTCGGCACAAATGTACAGGTCTGACTTTTAATGCTGCCCCTTTAATGTGCCAGATTAAAGTTTCTCTTGCTTGATCAAGTCAGTGGATCTGTGTTCTTTTGCAAGAGAACTGTGCTTCTCCTTAGACAGCTCTGAGGCCAAAGACAGTGGGTGCCTGTCTCAGAGAACTACAGAAGATCTTCATCATGATATCTGAAATACTGCTGCTGCTGCTGCTTCTCCTGGTGTCCCATTTTCCATGTGGGATGCTGACAATGAAATGTCCATTAAATATACAGAAAGAAGACCACAGATTTAATTATTATAAGCCAGGAGATTTCCTGATTAGTGGAATCATATCTACATCTACCACAATATTTAAACCATACCTCTTCTTTGAGCCTCCAAACCACAGATTTGAAAGGTAATTCCTGATAAGTACTTTAGACTAGTGATTAATTTTATCTTTTATCTTTTATCTTTTCCACTATTTTCCTTTTAATAGGGAAGGTTAGCTGATATAAATGTTAACATTTTATATGTATAATTCCTGACATGTACTTAACGCTGGTGATTAATTTTATGTTTTCCACTATTTTCCTTTTAATATGGATGGTTAGCTGGTATGAATGCTACAATTTTATGTTTTAATTTTTAACATTGACATCTATGATTCTAGTGGTCTACTGTTAAAATCTGTTCTTAATTTTGCAAGCTGATCCACAAAGTTCAGAAATATGATAAGCTATTGTTGGAAAACTTTCTGAAAGAAAAAGGTGTAAAAGACATCAGAATTGGTAGGCGATCTAGTGAACCTTGAAGAGATGAGAGTTATTTAATCGCCCTATTAAATGAATGTTTGATGTGGTGGTTAATGTTTCAGGTTAGAAATCATGAAAGCATGACCTCTAGTCCTTCCTTGGATATAAATTAAGCTGGCTGGCCCTGGATCAGTCACTTTCTCTTAATCCTAGGAAGAAGGCAATGGCAAATCACCTCTAAAAAACCTTGCCAGGAAAACTACAGGAACTTGTCCAGGCATTCTCTGAGAATCACCTAGACCTTTCCCAGAATAATTCCACTTAAATATTCCTCCAATTAGCAATCAAATCAACATAAAGAGACTTATTTCATAGAACCTTGTTTTTTATGTGAAAATGATTTTCTGAAGTGAATTTTAAATAAATGTATCCAGTTGCTAAGACAGTTGATCAATTACTATAAAATGCATTTCCAAGTCACCATTTGGAGAAAATAATGAATATAGAACATAGAGTTGGAAGCGACCTGGGAGGTCTTCTAGTCCAACCCCTGCTGGAGCCATTTCAAACAAATAGTGTCCAGGCTCTTTTTGAAAGCCTCCAGTGATGGAGCACATACAACTTCTGAAGGAAAGCTATTCCATTGGTTGATTGCTCTCACAGTTAGAAAATTTCTCCTTAGTTCTAGGTTGCTTCTCTCCTTGGTTAATTTCTATCCATTGTTTCTTTTTGGTGCTTTGGATAATAATAATAATAATAATAATAATAATAATAATAATAATAATAATAATAATAATAATAACAACAACAACAACAACAACAACAACAACAACAACAACTTCAGAATTCAAACAGAGAAGCACCTGCAACATAACACCCTGGACTTAACAATTGTCAATAAGAAAGACAATAAAGTTTGGATAGTGGATATGGCAGTGCCTGGAGACAGCAAAATAGACGAGAAAGAACTGGAGAAGATAACAAAATACAAAGACCTACAAATAGAAATAGAAAGACTGTGGCAAAGGCAAGGGTAGTACCAATAGTAATAGGTGCCTTTGGTGCAATCCCAAAACAATTGGAGAACCACTTGAACACCATTGGCATTGACAAATTCTCCATTAGTCAATTGCAAAAGGCAGCCTTACTAGGAACTGCTTCCATCCTGCGATGATATCTGTAATACCATCAAACATCCACATCTGCCTATCCCAGGTCCTTGGTAAGGACTCGATAGGTCGACAAAAATGCCAAATCCAGTCTGAACATCTGGCTGACTGTGCAATGAATAATAATAATAATAATAATAATAATAATAATAATAATAATAATAATAATAATAATAATAATAATAATAATGGGACCTTGGAGGTCATGGTTGGGATCAGATCTACAATTTCCAATTGGGATGATTTTGAGCCTGAAGAAAACCATTGGAAAGAAAGTCATTTGTGGTCAATAGGACTGTCCTTCTAATAGCAAAATCCAAAGAAGTCCATCTCCTGGCAAGGTCCAAGAAATGAATGATACAGGCATCTTACATTATTTTATTAGAGAGTGAATTTCTGAGAATATTTCCTGCAGTACAATATAGGAATTGAGCTTTTGGTCTGATCTTCTCTTGCTTTCCCCTTCATGAGATCAATCAGAATCCAAAGCTGTTACCAAACATCATCCTGGGTTACAGATCGTTAGATTGTCAAATTTGTGCACTAGACGTATAATACAGCAATCCAAGTGATTAGTTATAAATGTCCTTAAAGGAACAGCTTCAGGAAATATGATGTGATTCTATGAATTGAAGATGAAAGCCAACTGCAGTCTCTTATCTTGCAGTATACCGAGTATGAGCTTCTGGCACGTCCTGCCCTTCTTCTTTGCCACTCATGAGATCAACCAGAATCCAAAGCTGCTACCCAACATCACCCTGGGCTACAGCATCTATGAGAACTTTTTCAATGCAAGGATAACATATGAGGTCATGATGGACTTGCTGTCTACAGGGCAGGAGAATGTCCCAAACTACAGTTGTGGAAGACCAAATAATCTTCTGGCTGTGCTTGAAGGGACCGATTCGGAGCTCTTTCCTTCCATTTCAACTATGCTGGGCATCTACAAAATTCCACAAGTAGGAATGAACACTGAAGCTAATTTCATTTTGTAAAGTCTAATGATAGTCCAAAAGGGGTCAGGTCATAAATAAAATGATTTAGATGACAGAGCTTAAAGGACGCCTGAACTATTCTATTTTCATCATGCATTCAAATACCTTACTTCATTCTTACATCATTGTATATCGTGATTGTTTTTAAAAGATAAACAGGTTACAAAGAGATTTTTCAACTGAACGAACCTCCACCCATAGCTCAAATGAAGTGCTGTCAATCATCCTTTGCATGGAATTTGCATCCTCTTTTCCCACCCTTCTGCCTCCTCTCCCTGTCTTCTGGTCACTGCAGTCTTGGGAGAAAAAAAAACAACTTTTCACCCTTATTCCAACCAATTCCAAACAAAATCTCTATATATTTTTAAAGCCTTTACAATAAAAGAGCACAGCAAAAAGAGAAACAGTGTAATACAGCAATTTGTTATTGGGGAAAGGAAAAAAAAGAATAGGACAAGAAAACAGCATATCTAATGAATAGTTCTGTGCAGTTATATAACTTAGTGAATATAATTGACCAGCTGATATGTGAGTAGAGAGTTAGCATCAGAAAAAAAAACCCTTAGAAGTAAGCACTTATTTTTGTCCTTAAGAGCAAAGCAATCAACCATCTTTTCTGTTTCACCTTAGATCAACTATGGGGTCATCAGCCACATTCCAGAGCAGAAATATAATTTCCCTTTTTTCTACCGGGTGAGTCCAAAACAAGAGCCTCCTCACTTGGCAATTATCAAGTTGCTCCTGCATTTCCGATGGACGTGGATTGGCCTTGTTGCTCCAGACAATGAAACCGGAGAAAAATTCAGAAGAACCTTTGTGCCAGAAGCCTTAAGGAAAGGTGTCTGTGTTGCCTTCTCAGAAAGCTTACCCATGGTTCTTACATCAGGGAGGGATAAGTACATCCTTCAATATGTTAGCGACAGTAAAGTGAAAAGTATTGTTTGTCACTTGGACTTTCAGTCCTCATTAATACTAGCATTACTAATACCAAACATTGAAAAGACAAAAATCCTGTTTGAGGGAAAAGTATGGATTGCTACAGCTTTGTCAGATTTAAATGTGAGATTATTTTACCAATATGTTAATCTCCAGCATTACCATCTTTTATTATCCTTCTCAACTAAGGCAAAGAAATGGACACAATATCATGATTTTCTTTCACGTCATTTTGCTACAGGGATGTTTGGGGAGGAAGCATTTCAGTGTTCTTATTCAAGACCTTTGTTGTCTAAGAAAGTTTGGATCACATGCCTGGAAAAAGAGACCTGGGAAATCCCATTCCCAGATCTGGTTGCAAGAATCTTGTCTGAGGATGGCTCCAGTATTTCCACAACTATCCAGGTTGTGGCATCAGTCTCCAGTGCTGCCTTTTCCTCCCAAACGAGTAAGAGGAGGATGCCTTCTGGGGACCACCAGACACTCCAGATGGTTCAACCGTGGCATGTAATGCTTCTTCAATATTTTAATAATGGTTCCCTTTCAATTCTTACATGTTATCATAAAGATAAGCAGAGATGATGGGGATAACCCAAGAACAATTGCCTGTTTCTAATATTTGTTCTGACAAGATGAGACATTTTAGAGAGAGAGAAACAGATAGATTGTGCTGCTGAATCTTCTAGATTAAGCCTGGTGTGCTGATTGAGGATGCTTGTGAGAATAGGTTATGATTTCTGAAGAGACTGGAAGGTTCTTTTCACAATTGCTGAATAAATAAGCAGTAGGATGGGACAATAACCATCATGTTCTACTGAACTTCCATCATTGTTGCACAACATGTTTGGGATCTGAGATTACCAATTTCATCAAGCAGAGCAGGCTAAAATAATAAACTAAAAAGATCTGTATGTGTGTGAGAGGGAGAGACAGACAGACATAGACAGAGAGACAGAAAGAGTGGAAAGAGCCTGGGAGAAACAATGGGAGTGGGAAAGAAAGAGAGGGAGAGAGGTAATTAGAGAGAAAAATAGAATCTTCCTACCACATTTGCATACAGAAGCGCTGCGAAAAAGTACCTCTGTTTTGACTTAGTGCTCAAATGAGAATGTATACATTGCAAGGATGATTCTCCATGTCTTTTCAGCTCCATCCATTTCTAAGAAACTTCCAGATTTACAATTTTTCTGTAAATGACGTTTATTTGGATGAGTATGGAATTTCCACTGCTGACTTTAATATCGTGGACTGGGCAGTATTTCCCAACAAATCTGCTGCTGGGGTGATAATTGGGAATATTGAAAAAGAAGTCTCTTCAGACATCAAGATCTCAGTCGATGAGAGCGCCATCATATGGCCAACATCTTTTAACAAGGTAACCAAGTCTGCCTCTATGTGGGTTTTATTGTTCACCTGTTCCTATCTATCCATGTGATTTTGTGGTTTATCAGTCTTTTAACTTATATGGAGAGTCACCACAGCTAAAAGGATAGGTTAAAGGAGACTATTTCTCCTGTTCCTATCAAAAGATCTATTTTTATGATAAGAGATATCCAGTTTGACGTCATAGCGATATAGATGTGGGGAGAGGAGAGCTCCATACCCCACAGCTGATTTCCTTCTGCCGGGCCAAAGGTTGTCCCGGAGAGGCGACAACAAAGGAGGAAACCCTCATTGATAATGGGCAAATGTCAGTTAGCCCATTTGATCCAAGGAAATCCCTCCAAACTGACAGAAGAAGGACAGACTGCATTCATGCAGTCTGACCAAGAGCTTCTGACAGCTGGGAAGGGTGAGGACTAGCCCAATGAGAGGATCAATAACAGCATGACATGGAACTGGGTGAGAAGATCCTGTTTCTAGCTATCATTTTTGAACACTATTCTCTGGAATACATAACAGGAAAATAATGGAAATGGAACACCAAAACGTTTGCTTGATAGGAGATTTTAATACAATTGTTGATAGAAAATTAGATTATAGAAGGAGCAAAGGAGGGGAAAAGGAAGAAAGACAGAATGGCAGAAGAAATTTCCATACAGGATACTTAGAGAGAAAGAAACCCTAAAAAGACCCAGTACACATTTTATTTGAATAGACATACAGTAAATCTTGGCCTAGAATTGATATGATATGGATGTCCCCTGAGCTAAGTAATAATATATATGAGATTGAGGTAAAACCTAACATTTGGGCAGACCATAATCCAATAAAGCTGACCCAGAAAGAGATAAAGAAGAAATCAAGATGGAGTTTGAATCAATCCTTGTTAAAAGAGAAACACTTTGTAGAATTATCAATAAAGGAAACAGAGTTTTTCTTTAAAAAAAATAAAAAGGAAGAGATTTAAATTCAGAATACATGGGACACAGCCAAAGCATATTTTAGAGGATTAGCTATAACATATATGGCTAAAAAGAACAAAGAAAAAAAGAACAATTTACAGCACTAAGAGAAGAATTGAAGAAACTGGAATTAGAATTACAAATACATCAAGAAAAGAAAATTGTGAAAAGACAAATGGAGACAGTGAAACATACCGTATTTTCCAGAGTATAAGACGACTGGGCATATAAGACGACCCCCTACATTTCCTGTTAAATTATAGGGTTTGGGCTATACTCGCCGTATAAGACTACCCCTCTTCCAATGCACACCAAATAAAAATTAAAAAACATCAGATTTGATTTTAATATGGTAATTTTAATTCAAATGCTTATGACATGCAGGCGCTTAGTAGGAAAACTGTCACTTATAAACATAAGGCTGTTTGTCATCAAATATGTAGACATAAAACAGTGCAAGTGGATTAAATAATAATAATAATAATAATAATAATAATAATAATAATAATAATAATAATAATAATAATAATAATAATAATAATAATAATAAGTTGTAAGGGACCTTGGAGGTCATCTAGTCCAACCCCCTGCTAAGGCAGGAAACCCTATACCATTTCAGACAAATGGCTGTCCAGTCTCTTCTTAAAAACTTCCAGTGTTGGAGCATTCACCACTTCTGGAGGCAGGTTGTTCCACTGGTTAATTGTTCTAACTGTCAGGAAGTTTCTCCTTAGTTCTAGGTTGCTTCTCTCCTTGATTAGTTTCCATCCATTACTTCTTGTCCTGCTTTCAGGTGCTTTGGAGAATAGCTTGACTCCCTCTTCTTTGTGGCAGCCCCTGATTCCAGCAACCATTCTCTATTTTCCTAATTCACTTTTTCACTTTTCCTAATTAACTCTAAAGCTTTCCCTGCACAGAGCCTTAAGTAACACAAGCTGCCTGCAATTAGTGCAGGTTCGCATCCCACCAGGCTCAAGGTTGACTCAGCTTTCCATCCTTCCAAGGTAGGTAAAATGAGGACCCACATTGTTGGGGGCAATAAGTTGACTTTGTAATAATGCTGCTGGGTGTGTGTGAAAGCCCTAATAAACAGGCATATACACAGAATGAAGGCTATTGCTAAGCACATTGATTTGTGCTTTAAATTGTAAGCCACCCTGAGTCTTCGGAGAAGGGCAGGATATAAATGGGATTTAAAAAAAAAAGACCAAATGGGAGATCCGCTCCAGGGTTTCCAGCCAGCCCTGTCCCTAAAGTTTCAGCACCCGGCGTATAAGACGACCCCTGACTTTTGAGAAGATTTTCATGGGTTAAAAAGTAGTCTTATACGCCGGAAACTACGGTAAATTAAATTTAATAGAGTCAGAAGAATTGGCTCTACAAATAAAAAGGGTAAAACAAAACTTTTTTGAAAATGCAAACAAGCCAGGAAGATGGTTGGCATATAAACTGAAAAAAGAAAGAGAGAAGAAACTGATAATAAACTACAAAATGAGAAGGGTGACTTACAATTCCAAACTGATGCAATTAAAAAAAGAAAGACCTTTATGAAAAATTATATAGAAGGAATTTCTTGAGAAAAAATGATACAATACTTTGAAAATGCAAACCTACCAAAAATACAAGAAAACCTAAAAAATATATTAAATGAAAAAATTACAATGATGGAAGTGATAAAAGCTATTAAAAAACCAGAAAAACGATAAAACCCCAGGACCGGATGGGCTACCCACAGAGGTTTACAAATGTCTGCAAGATACATTAAGTCTACCAATGAAGGAAGTGTGTAACGAGGTATTATTAGAGGCCAAACTACCAAACATGGATGGAAGCAAGTATTACTTTAATATCAAGAGAAGATTCAGATTTGACACAGATAAAAAATTATAGTCCAAAATCATAATTAAATGTGGATTATAATTTTTTTGCCTCAATAATAGCAGAGAGATTGAAAAGATTCTTGACTGAAATTACTATTCTTAGATTAGCAAAAATGTTTAAAAATATGTCTAGCAAATGTTGGAAATGTAATCAAAATCCCGGTACATATTATCACTTATGGTGGACATGTGTAAAAGCAAAAAAAAATTTGGACTAAAATACATACTTGGTGAGAAAAGGTGTTAGGAAAACATGTAGATTTTAAACCTGAACTTTTTTTACTAGGCATAATGCCAGAAAAGTTTGATAAACAAAATGTATATTTAACATTACATGTATTAACCGCAGCAAGGATTGTGTTTGCACGGCACTGGAAAAATGAGATAACACCACCAAAGGAAGCAATAATTAAGAAAATATTGGACTGGGCAGAAATTGACAGACTCAGATTGAGAATCAAAGGAAAAGAAGATACAGAATACTTCCAAATATAGAACTTATTTTTTATCAATGATTGGAAAAGCGGGACAGAGAGTAAGAATTTAACCATTATGTCTAGGCAAAAATCAACCCAGACAACACATTGTTCATTAAGCACAAATGAATTGTAATGATAGAAAACTAATAGAATACTTTTTTAAAAAATCTATTGCTTATGATGGGAATACCAACATTGTTGTGATGTAGAATGGAAAACATGTTGTTGGCTATCCCAAAGCTGGTTGTAGCATGTAAGGAAACCTAGGAGCATCACAAACCAATGAACTGGCCTTCGACACTGAGGGACTTACGGTAGGGCATTTTATTCAGTGGAATCTTTGGTGTTCTCTGAGCTTGTTTGTTTGTTTGCAGGTAATTTCACTGGTTAATTTCCCAACTAAGTAACATCATCAATGCCTGATGATAGCACTGATAATGTTATCTATTCAAGTGATGAAATATCTACAAACAGGCAGTCAAAACCAGAGAACATCAAGGAATTTACAATTCAACCCTGAGTTACACAGATTTTCTTCTATTGAATCATTCAATGTTTTTTTTCCAGAACTGGAGTCTTCTTTGAGACTGAGTTGATAGTAAATTGAGATCTAAGAAATACATATTGTAAGAAGGCAGAGGAAATGTTGTGACAGATGGTGTTCTAGCAATTGCTAAGACAAGACGAAGTAACCCTTTGCTTTCCATGCTTTGGACTAGACTTTCCACAGTTTTGTATCTTTGACCAGTTGGCTGAAGCTGACAGGATCTGAAGCCCAAATGCAGAATAATCCTAGGATAATGATGATTGGACTGGAGAGTCAGCAGCTCTTTCTGAACATTAAGGGAACTCTGAGATCATAGCCTGCTGAAATGAAATTGTTAGTGGAGAAATTTCACTGAAACAAACATATTTTAATTGTATGTGGGAAAAGATCTTGAAAGTACCCTCTTGAATTCATGAACCCACTTTGGTGCTCACTTCCATTTTTAGAAGTAATCCCCTCATTCATACATTTCTCTGATTTTTTTTCTGTTCAGAAGGCCCCCTTTTCTAGGTGTACGGAACGTTGCCTCCCAGGATATACCAAGCTGATGAGAGAGGGAGAACCAGTTTGTTGCTATGACTGTTCTCCATGTATGGAAGGAACCATCTCTGTGCAGGAAGGTAGGTAATTCAAGAACAAAGAAGCAGCACCAGTCTTTTATTCTAAGGATAATATGGTAGCAATAGGAATTGCAGTTAGACTTATTTACTGCTTCATAGTGCTTTACAGCATGCTCTAAGCATATTGCCCCTCAACAATCTGGGTCCTCATTTTACTGACCTTGAAAGGATGGAAGACTGATTCAACCTTGAGCTGGTCAGTATCGAACTCCAGGCAGTGGGCAGAGTTAGCCTGCAATACTGCATTCTAATCACTGTACCACCACGGCTCTGGTATTAGCAAGATTTGTTCTCATATACCAATATACCATTAGATTCAAGAAACAGACTAAAAACACTGCAACAACTGTTCAGTGAAGGTAAAATTCACCATGGTGGATGTTTTCACAAGTTCCTGAAACAATAACAAGCAATCTTGAAAAATACTGAGAGACCTTAAGAAACATGACAGCATTTGAAACACCTATACAAAACAAACCTAACCTCAAATTCTAGTAAGATATTTTTTCTGGCAATTGCAAGAACAAATTTAGGAGAGAATTGGAAAAATAGATATTTTGTCAGTGATGTCAGATTGGGAGGTCACTTTGGAGAATATGCAGCAATGACACAAATACCTACAGCATTGATTCCTGGCAGCATTAAGTCATGTGGACATGACCTCCCAGAATTCCTTGGGAGTCATGGAATTCAGGGAATTGGGGAATTCTGGCTGAGGAATTCTGGGAATTGAAGTGCACGTCTTAATGTTGTGTAGGTTGAGAAACACTGATCTACAGTATCTGTGATGAAGCTTAAGTAACTTTTTTTAAAAAAATAGGTCTCGTATGTGGAACACATTGCACAGCAGGATATAAGCTTTAGAACATGATTTTTAGTCAGAAAGTTGTGAGATGAATCAAAACTAATATCAGATGCCAGCAAGAATCTTTACACTTTAAAGTAAAACACAAACACAGAAACAAATAGATTATATGTGGAAGTGGTGTGTGTCTGTATGTCTCTCTCTGTGTGTGTGTTTATTCTGCTCACAGCTTGGAGAAACAACAAAAGGGAAGAGAGGAATGTTTTCCATAAACATAATTATCTACTTTATTCATGCTTAGTAAGTAAGCATTTTTCCCTTGCATTTCATTATTCTAATCATATCATTTTTTAAAAAAATAGAGAGAAAAAAACTTCATTGCTTTATCTACATCCTGCTTCTTGTCAGTTGGTCATGATGCGTGGAATACCATTGAATCACTATTTAAAAATTCGTTGTGTTTTTCAGATGTAGCCCAATGTGCAAAATGTCCACATGACCATCTCTCCAATGAGAAGCGGGATCAGTGTGTCCCCAAAGTTATAACTTTCCTGTCCTTCAGAGAAAACCTAGGTCTCATCCTAGCTGTCTCTGCCCTTTTTTTGTCTCTTATCACTGTCTTAGTTCTAGGAATTTTTATTAAATATCGAGAAACTCCCATAGTCAAAGCTAACAACCGTGATCTCACCTACATTCTTCTGATCTTTCTCTTGCTTTCCTTCTTGACTTCCCTTCTGTTCATTGGTCAACCCAAGAAAGTGACCTGCCTTCTTCGACAAACTGCCTTCAGTGTTGTTTTCTCAGTTGCTGTGTCATCCTTGCTGGCCAAGACTATCATGGTGGTGATGGCATTTCTGGCCACAAAGCCAGGCAGCAAAATGAGGAAATGGCTGGGGAAATCTCTGGCCAATTTCATTATCTTCTCCTGCTCTGGTGTTCAGGTGGGCATCTGTTTCATATGGCTGGGAATCTTTCCCCCATTCCCAGATTCTGACTTATATTCCCAAAAAGGGAAGATTGTACTGCAATGCAATGAAGGTTCAGTCATCATGTTCTATTCTGCCCTTGGCTACTTGGGCTTTCTGGCTTTCATTTGTTTCTTGGTGGCTTTTCTAGCCCGAAAACTACCAGGGGCCTTCAACGAAGCCAAGTGGATCACCTTCAGCATGCTGCTCTTCTGCAGTGTTTGGGTTTCTTTTGTCCCTGCCTACCTAAGCACCAAAGGAAAATACATGGTGGCTGTGCAGATCTTCTCCATCCTGACCTCCAGCCTGGGCTTACTTGGCTGCATCTTTGTCCCCAAATGTTACATCATCATTCTAAGACCTGAGATGAACTTGAAGGAGAATCTAATAATGAAAAATAATAAGTGAACGTGATTGTGGCAGTTATATTTTATCCAAATTATTGCTAAGTTAAAATAAGACATTACAAACAGTTATTTTTTCAACGCTGCTAACATCGAATGCTATTGCTTGACAAGAGATAAAGAAGTAGCCATTTCATATGTTAAACTTGTGTATTGCTTTAAAAGGTTGGGAGGGGGCATGAGTAGAATTTCACCTTCAAGGCCATCTCTCTAGGTAAAGAAGATAAGACCTTGGCGGGTTTTCTAATGGAAGGGAAACTGATTCTTTAATTTAATTGGAGAATATGATTAATGACAAAATTAGAAAGGTGGAGAATTGTGTTTTAATATATTGTGCAAGGGGTGAAGATTTCAGATTCCAGCTTCCTTCGAAGAAGCATAAAGGACTTTTACGGTAAACAATGCCTCAAGTCAGTTGAAAAGCCCACACGTCGGAAACTTGACATATTTGTTCAAAGACTTTTTCTTCCTCCCATGTGATTAATCTTACTATCAATAAATAGCATAGTGAAGTTTGTTGATGTTTCCTCCACCAATTTAAAATCATGTTATTTGTCTTCTAATCTACATTTCTTTAATATCCATTCAATGTACGAGATGAATAAAGAAAGGAATGTACAGTGTTGTCACATTTCTTTACTGATCTGGAAACATACTGTTTAACTTTGTTTTGTTCAGAATCTGGCTTTGAGTCCTTGTGTAAATTTTTTAAAAGGACAAAGAGATATTGTCAGATTGTCAGTTCTCAAAAACATTCCATAGCTCAACATAATTTCTTTTAATTATTCATTTATTTTAAAAGATTTGTAATGCCACCTATCTTGTGATATATTTTATGTTTTATAATCTTCAAAAGCCATGATCTTAACAAGTATTGTTGTTTTCCGTTTATCCAATCAGGAAGTGACATCTGCTTTGCATACTTAATTTATCTTTCCAATTTCTATCCACCCTCTTTCTCCTGTCTCTCCAAATTTTAAGCTTGACCAGCCAAATGCATTTCGCTCAGCGTTCTATTCCCTAACAGCAGCAAGAAAATATGAGTCTCACTCAGGATTGTAGTTCCGAAGAGCAGAATGAGGATATGAGTCTCCCTCAGGGTTCTAGTCCCTAACATCTACATACTAGGCTGGTCCAGAGGGACTCTTTTCTCTAAAATCAGCAAGCAGGTCACTTCATCAGCCCTCATGACAACTGAACTGACCTTCAAAAATAAAAACGGAATTGCTTTTTTTCCTTTTACTGACTACAAAGGTTGGCTCACAGAAGCAGAATAGCAAAAATGCCAAGCAAATAAAAAGCAGGTCCCACAAGTGTTTGAAACCAATTTAGAGATGTTTTATCAAGAAAATTTGCTAATTATATTTTTTAGATAAGATGCAAATCTCTTGCCAATGAAAACAATGACGAAAAAACCCAGAGCCAGGAAACTACAAACCAATCAGTCTGGTATCAATACCTGAGAAGATCGTGTAAAAGATAATCAAAAACAGATCTGTGAATATCTCAAAGCAAATAAAGTTATAACTGGGAGCCAACATGGGTTTGTTAAAAACAGTTCATAAAAAACCAAGTTAATTTCTTTCTTTGACAAAGTGACTAAATTAGTAGACCAACAAAATTCTATGGACATAGTATATTTAGATTTCAGTAAGGCACTTGGCAAAGTAGACCATAACCTATTTCTTGGTAAGCTAGAAAAATATGGGACAGACATCTTCATCACCAGATGGATTTGTAACTGGCTGATAAACAGATCAATGAGTAATCCTTAATGATACTATGGCTACATGAAGTGAAGTAAGCAGTGAAGTACCACAACTATCCTCCTTAGGTACACTACTCATCAATATTTTCATAAATGACTTAGATGAGGGAGTAGAAGGAAGGGAATAAGCTGGCAGGAATAGCAACATCCCAGAAGACATATGCAGGATCCAAAAGGATCTTGACAGACTTGAGCAATGGGCTTTCTTCAACAAAGTGAAATTTAATGTGGAAAAAAGCAAGGTTTTACACTTAGGCAAGAAAAACAACAGATAGCTGTGAGAGGGACCTTGGAGTCCTCATGGAGAATCACTTACACATGAGCCAGCAGTGTGTGGCAGCAGCCAAAAATGCTAATACAATCCTTGGTTGTGTAAACAGAGGCATAGAATCAAAATCACATGAAGTATTAGCAGCGCTTTATAAAGCCTTAGTAAGGCCTTAGTAAGGCCACACCTGGAATACTCCATCCAGTTTTGGTTGCTACGTTACAAAACAGATGTTGAGACTTTGGAAAAGTACAAAGAAGAGCAACTAAGATGATTAAAGTCCTGGAGACTAAAAGATATGAAGAACGGTTGCAGGATTTGGATATGGCCAGTCTAGAAAAAAGAAAGGCTTGGGGTAACATGATAGCAGTATTCCATTATTTGAGGGGCTCCCAGAAAGATGAGGGGGTGATCTTATTTTCCAAAGCACCTGAAGACAAGACAAGAAAGAGTGGATGGAAACTAATCAAGGATAGAAGCCACCTAGAAGTAAGGAGAATGTTACTAATGGTGAGAGCAACCAACCAATGGAACATCTTGCCTTCAGAAATTGTGGGTGCTCCATCACTGAAAGTTTTCAAAAAAGAGCCTGGACAACCATTTATCATAAATTATAGAGGGTCTCTTGTCTGAGCAGGAGGTTGGACGAGAAGATCCAATTATATTATTTTATGTTCTATATTCTTAGTTTCCTTGAGTGAGGTATATGGAAATTCACACAGGGAGAAATGAGACAAAGAATTCCCCTGGTGCTCTGTACTTGCAAATGACAAGAGCATTGATTCAGTAGAGGAAAGTGATAAATTTTGGGGGAGAGGGAAATTCATTCCCACTCTCTCAATTGGCCTAGACTAGAAAGAGTGCAGAGAAGAGCAACAAAGATAATTAGGAGAATGGAGGCTAAAATGTATATTCTGGCCTCAACCATGACTGCCATGGATCCATAATCTATTTCTTCCAGAGCATTTTAAAGCTGTAGGTGTCAAGGTTCTGACTGACAAAGCCAACAAAAACACAGCCGAGATTATCCAATTCTAATGCAAAACTTTACTGAGCACATAATTTTGACACAGGTGAAAGGAAAACCAGCTCTATTTAATTGGTGCTTAAATCAGTAAACAACAACAACAACAACAACAACAACAACAACAACAACAACAACAACAACAATAATAATAATAATAATAATAATAATAATAATAATAATAAGAAGAAGAAGAAGAAGAAGAAGAAGAAGAAGTTGGAAGGGACCTTGGAGGTCATCTAGTCCAACCCCCTGCTCAGGCAGGAAGCCCTACACCATTTCAGACAAATGGCTGGCCAGTCTCTTCTGAAAAACTTCCAGTGTTGGAGCATTCACCACTTCTGGAGGCAGGTTGTTCCACTGGTTAGTTGTTCTAACTGTCAGGAAGTTTCTCCTTAGTTCTAGGTTGCTTGTCTCCTTGACTAGTTTCCATCTGTTGCTTCTTGTCCTGCTTTCAGGTGCTTTGGAGAATAGCTTGACTTCCTCTTCTTTGTGGCAGCCCCTGAGATATTGGAACACTGCTATCATGTCACCCCTCACCCTTCTCTTCATTAAACTACACATACCCAATTCTAGCAACCGTTCCCTATTTGTTTTAGCCTCCAGTCCCCCAATCATCTTTGTTGCTCTTCTCTGTACTCTTTCTTGAGTCTCAACATCTTTTTTACATCATGGTGACCAAAACTGAACGCAGTATTCCAGGTGTGCCCTTACCAAGGCATTGTAAAGTGGTATTAGTACTTCATGTGATCTTGATTCTATCCCTCTGTTAATGCAGCTTAGCACTGTGTTAGCTTTTTTGGCAGCTGCAGCACACTGCTGGCTCATATTGAAGTGATTTTCCACTAAGACTCTGAGATCCCTCTCATAGTTACTACTATTGAGCAAGGTACCACCTATACTATACCTGTGCATTTGATTTTTCCTGCCTAAATTTAGAACCTTACTTTTTTCACCATTCAATTCCATTTTGTTAGATAGTGCCCAGTGTTCGAGTCTGTCCAGATCCTCCTGTATCTTAAGCCTATCTTCTGGAGTATTGGCTATTCCTGCCAGCTTGGTGTCGTCTGCAAATTTGATGAGTTCCCCATCTATCCCCTCATCCAAATCGTTGATGAAGATATTGAAGAGCACTGGGCCCAGAACAGAGCCCTGGGGCACTCCAGTACACACTTCCTTCCATGTAGATGCAGTTCCATTGAGGACCACACACTGAGTACGGCCTGTCAGCCAGCTACGAATCCACCTGGTGGTGATGCTATCTAACCCACATTTTTCTATCTTGTCAAGTAGTAGGTTGTGATCTACTTTATCAAATGCCTTACTGAAGTCCAAGTAAATTATATCTACAGCATTCCTCTGGTCCACTAATTGTGTCACTTGGTCAAAGAATGTAATAAGATTTGTCTGGCATGATCCGTTTTTGACAAACCCATGTTGACTTTTAGTGATGACTTTGTTTGCATTAAGGTGTTCGCTGATTTGTTGTTTGATTATCTTTTCCAGAAATGTGGTTCCCAGTCCCAATTCTTTCAGGCAACCCCGAAGCATAGCATAATTGATGGCATTAAAAGCTAGACTCTAAAGTCATATCATGATTGAATATTGAAAGCCTGGGAGAGATGCAGCAGAGGCAAGATGAATACCCCACCAGAGATTCAGGGTCCACCAGTGGCACAATCAGTACTTTCTCTGTGCTGTGACTCAATGAGAAACCCAAATATAAAAGGACCAGATATTCTCCTTCCCCCAGAGTACTCATTGCACAGTACGTTTCTTGAATAACAGGATTAAGAAATACCCTGAGTTGTTGTTTTGATGATTAAATTGGAAATACACCCATAAGTCAAGTAAGGTTTTCCACCTCATGCAGAGTAATAAATGAAGTCATACAGAGAATCGACTGTAATTCTCAAATCCCTGTCTAATTATCAAAATCAGAATGATTACTTCATCTTCCACTAAAGGCTAGGGGACTTTTCCCACCCAAGGTAATTTTGAAACAAGGTAGATGTTAGTAACCCACATCAATGGATTTCACAAATATTTATTAATTCTTATAAAAATCTGAAGCTCTGGTCCACGAGGAGCTCAAGGATGATGAAGAACACACGGTGAGACTCCTGTCGGCACAAATGTACAGGTCTGACTTTTAATGCTGCCCCTTTAATGTGCCAGATTAAAGTTTATCTTGCTTGATCAAGTCACTGGATCTGTGTTCTTTTGCAAGAGAACTGCATCTACATGGAAGGAAGTGTGTACTGGAGTGCCCCAGGGCTCTGTTCTGGGCCCAGTGCTCTTCAATATCTTCATCAACGATTTGGATGAGGGGATAGATGGGGAACTCATCAAATTTGCAGACGACACCATGCTGGCAGGAATAGCCAATATTCCAGAAGATAGGCTTAAGATACTGTTGCTGTTGCTGTTGTTGTTATTGTTGTTGTTGTTATTGTTGTTGTTATTATTATTATTATTATTATTATTATTATTATTATTATTATTATTATTATTATTATTATTATTATTATGCTTCTCCTTAGACAGCTCTGAGGCCAAAGACAGTGGGTGCCTGTCTCAGAGAACTATAGAAGATCTCCATCATGATATGTGAAATACTGCTGCAGCTGCTTCTCCTGGTGTCCCATTTTCCATGTGGGATGCTGACAATGAAATGTCCACTAAATATACAGAAAGAAGACCACAGATTTAATTATTATAAGCCAGGAGATTTCCTGATTAGTGGAATTATATCTACATCTAGCACCATATTTAATATTTTATGTTTCCCCTGATGATGTGGACAGGATCATGGGGAGGCTGAGCTCCACCACCTGTTTGTTGGATCCATGCCCCTCCTGGCTGGTTTATGTGGCCCGAGAGGAGACACGAGGCTGGTTCCAGGCAGTAATAACTGCTTCTTTGAAGGAGGGTGTCTTCCCCGCCGCCTTGAAGGAGGCGGTGGTGAGGCCCCTCCTCAAAAAGCCTGTCCTGGACCCAGCTGTTCTAAATAACTATCGTCCAGTCTCCAACCTTCCCTTTATGGCGAAGGTTGTTGAGAGTGTGGTGGCGCATCAGCTTCCTCTGTTCCTGGAGGAAACTGATTATCTGGACCCATACCAATTGGGTTTCAGGCCCGGACACAGCACGGAGATGGCATTGGTCGCGCTCGTGAATGATCTCTGGCAGGCTCGGGACAGGGGTTGTTCCTCTGTCCTAGTCCTATTAGATGTCTCAGCGGCTTTTGATACCATCGACCATGGTATCCTACTGCGGCGTCTCAGGGGGTTGGGAGTGGGAGGCACCATTTTATGGTGGTTCTCCTAATATCTCCTGGGCCACTCGCAGTTGGTGTTGATGGGAGGGCAGAAATCCACCTCGAGGCCTCTCGTTTGTGGAGTTCCTCAGGGGTTGGTTCTCTCGCCCCTCCTGTTCAACATCTATATGAAGCCGCTGGGTGAGATCATTTGTGGTTTCGGGGTGGGGTATCATCAGTACGCTGATGATACCCAACTTTTTCTCTCCACCCCAAACCACCCCAGCGATGCCCTTGCCATGATGTCCCGTTGCCTGGAGGTGGTCCAGGTCTGGATGGGGAGAAACAGGCTTCGTCTCAATCGTGCCAAGGCTGAGTGGCTGTGCATATCGGCATCTCGGGTTAACCAGACTATTCCACCTTTAATGATGGGGGGTGAGGTGTTACCCCCCGTTGATAGGGCTCGCAACTTGGGCGTCCTCCTGGATTCACGGCTCAATTTTGAAGACCATATAGGAGCCGTGACCAGGGGGGCTTTTGCCCAGGTTCGCCTGGTGCGCCAGTTGTGACCCTACCTGGACCGAGATGCCCTACACACAGTCACTCATGCGCTCGTGACCTCCCGTTTAGACTACTGCAATGCTCTCTACATGGGGCTGCCCTTGAGGACCACTCGGAAGCTTCAGCTGGTGCAGAATGTGACCGCGCGAGTTGTGATGGGGGTTTCCCAATACTCCCATGTAACACCTCTACTCCGCGAGCTGCATTGGCTCCCGGTTGCCCTCCGGGTGAGATTCAAGGTGCTGGTGATGACCTATAAAGCCCTAAATGGCTTGGGTCCGTGATATCTAAGGGAATCAAGCATCAAGTTCCCTTCATCCAGTGCGCTCCCACAGGGAGGGTCTTCTCAGGGTGCCGCCGGTAAAAGATTGCCGGCAGATAACACCCAGGGGAGGGCCTTCTCAGTGGGTGCGCCTGCCCCCTGGAACCAGCTGCCCATGGAGCTTAGGACTGCCCCCGACCTTCATTCATTTCACCGGGACCTGAAGACCTGGCTCTTCGAACTCTGTGGCCCGGGCTGAGAATTTTAATTTTAATTGGGGTTTTTATTTTTTTTCAGGGAAAGGGCGGTATATAAATCCAATAAAATAAATAAAATAAATAAATAAACCATACTTCTTTGAGCCTCCAAACCACAGATTTCATAGGTAATTCCTGATAAGTACTTTACACTAGTGATTAATTTTATCTTTTATCTTTTATTTTTTCCACTATTTTCCTTTTAATAGGGAAGGTTAGCTGATATAAATGTTAACATTTTATATGTTTTAATTTTTAATGTTGACATCTACAACATTAGCGGTCTACAGTTAAAATTATGGAAATATTATAGAATATAATAATAATAATAATAATAATAATAATAATAATAATAATAATAATAATAATAATAATAATAATAATAAATAAACCTTTATTGTCAAAGTACAACATGTGTACATTGAGATTAGCTGAGCCTCCCCCCGTGCTCTCTCCCCCCAACACACAGTGACAACAAACCCTCCATCCCACCACACCATGTGAACCAACTACACCACACACCGGCCTCCCAAGTCAATTCTGCATAAGATTATGTCCCTTTTAAAAGCCCAACAGCCCACGGATAAAAGCTATTTTTCAGCCTGTTGGTATGGCTGGCCATATTCCTATATCTCCTACCGGATGGTAGGAGAGTAAAGAGATACCGTCCAGGGTGTGAGTCATTAGCGGTCTAAAGTTAAAAATTATGGAAATATTACAGTATATTATTCTACACAGTATACTGTCTGAGAAGATAATAATAACAATAAAAGTAAAATGTTACTTTATGGCAAAGGAATAATATTAATGATTTAATAGTTAACAATGTGTCTGTGCAAGGATAGACTCTGTCATGGCTGGTGAATTTTTATTCTGAATTTTGCAAGGTGACATGCAAAATTTAGAAAAATGATAGGGTATTGTGGAAAACATTCTGCAAGAAATAAAAAGATGTAAAAGACGTCAGAATGGGTAGGTGGTTTACTGAACCTCAGAGAGATGAGAGTTATTTAACTTAATTCTAAGAAAGAGACAATAGGAAACCACTTCTGAAAAACCTTGCCAGGAAAACTGCAGGAACCTGTCCAGGAAATCTCTAAGAATTGGAAATAAGAAGAAAAAATATATTAAGTGAATAATAAAGACAGACAAAGTTGGAGATTTTCCAAGATGCATAGTATTATTCAGGAAGAATCTTCCCCGCTTCCCAGTTTATTATTCCAGAAAAGAGCTCTTCCCTTTTTTTCATCAAGCAGCCAAAGAAGAACTTCATATCTCCCAAGTTGAAGCCCCCTTTAGCCTTTTAAACTTCTAGCTGTATTAGGGGGCACTGGTGTCACTAGATACCTTGCATGATATTGTTATTATTAAGGGCTATGAGCCAACCTAGCAGTTCGAAAGCACGTAAAAATGCAAGTAGAAAAATAGGGAGGGAAGGTAACAGTGTTCCATGTGCCTTTGGCATCTAGTCATGCAGGCCACATGACCACAGAGACATCCTCAGACAAGCACTGGGTCTTCGGCTTTGAAATGGATATGAGCACAGGAGTCTTCTCCAGCACCACAGTTCAAAGGCTTCAATTCTTTGCCTCTCAGCCTTTCTTATTGTCCAACTTTCACTGCCATACATTGCAACTGGGAAGACCATAGCCTTGAGTATATGCACTTTTGTTGGCAGGGTGATGTATCTGCTCTAGATTTGCCATGGCTTTCCTAACCAGGAGCAAGCATCTTTTAATTTCTTGGCTTCAGTCCCCATCTGCAGTATTCTAGGAAAATAAAATCTGTCACTACCTCCATTTCTTCCTCATCTATTTGCCAGGAATTGAGAGGGCTGGATGCCATGATCTTGGTTTTCTTAATGTTAAGTTTCAAGCCAACTTTTGGACTCTCCTTCTTCACCCACAACAAGAGGCTTTTTAGTTCCTCTTCACTTTGTGCCATTAGAGTGGTATCATCTGCATATCTTAGGTTGTTGATATTTCTCCTGGCAATCATAATTCCAACTTTTGATTCATCTAGCCCTGCCTTTCTCATGATGTTCTGCATATAAGTTAAATAGACAGGGTGACAGTATACAGCCTTGCCGGACTCCTTTCCCAATTTTGAACCAATCGGTGGTTCTGTGTCCAATTCTCACTGTTGCTTCTTGACCCGCATATAGGTTTCTCAAGAGACAAATAAGATGGTCTGGTACTCCCATCTCTTTAAGAACTTGCACAATTTGTTGTGATCACACAATCAAAAGCTTTAGCATAGTCAATGAAGCAGAAGTAGGTGTTTTTCTGGAACTCTCTAGCTTTCTCCATGATCCAGCATATGTTGGCAATTTGATCTCTAGTTCCTCTGCCTCTTTGAAATCCTGCCTGTACTTCTGGCAGTTCTCGATCCACATACTGCTGGAGTCTAGCTTGTAGGATTTTAAGCATAACTTTACTAGCATGTGGAATGAGTGCAATCGTGCGATAGTTGTATAGTTCTTCTGTGTAATTTTGCCACCTCTTCTTAATCTCTTCTGCCTCTGTGAGGTCCCTGCCATTTTGGTTCTTTATCGTGCCCATTTTTGCATGAAACGTTCCCTTCATCTGTCCAATTTTCTTAAAGAGATCTCTGGTCCTCCCTATTCTATTGTTTTCTTCTATTTCTTTGCACTGTTCATTTAAGAAGGCATTCTTATCTCTTCTAGCTATTTTCTGGAATTCTGCATTCAATTGGGTACATCTTTCTTTTTCTCCCTTGCCTTTTGCTTCCCTCCTTTCCTCAGCTATTTGCAAAGTTTCCTCAGACAGCCATTTTGCTTTCTTGCATTACTTTTTCTTTGGGATGGTTTTAGTTGCTATCTCTTGTACAATGTTCTGAACCTCCATCCATAGATCTTCAGGCACTCTGTCTATCAGATCTAATTCCTTAAATCTATTTGTCACCTGTATTCATCAGGGATATGATTTAGTTCATATCTGAGTGGCCTAGTGCTTTCCCCTACTTTCTTCAGTTTAAGCCTAAATTTTGCAATGAGAAGCTCATGATCTGAACCACAGTCAGTTCCTTGTCTTGTCTTATATAGAGCTTCTCCTTCTTTGGCTGCAGAGCACATAGTCAATCTGATTTCTGTGTTGACCATCTGATGATGTCCATGTGTAGACATCTCTTGAGTTGTTGAAAAAGAGAGTTTGCTACGACCATTGTATTCTCTTGACAAAATTCTGTCAGCCTGTGCCCTGCTTCCATTGTTCTGTACCAGCCTGCTACCAGCCCTGCAGAAAAGGCAGGGACAACCCCTTTACAAACGGCAAGAGGCTGGAATTAAGCCTGCCAAATTTATTAAGATAAAACAGAGAAAAACAAGACACCAACCATGAAACAGGAGCTATGAAACAGGAACTAATCAAGCGGTTGCCTTCAGCAAACCAGCCCTCCCACGCATTCCCCTTTTATACAGTTCAGGGTGTGGCTTCTCTCTGCCTCCTTCCGAGGTGCCCCATTGCCTTCCTCTGTTTACTCCTGATTGACTGCCTCCTGCGTCGGGTGTCCTTGAACAGGGCCAGCTGTGGGTCATCTTCATCCACGCTGTCAGGCTCACACAGCTGGGTCTCCGTCGTGACCAGGTGGGAGGGGCCTGGCTGAGGGCTCTCATCAGCAAGATCTTCAACCCTGTCAGCAAGCTCTTCAACACCCCCTCCTCCTCTGAGTCGTCCGACCCAACTGCCAAACCCACAGGCTGACCCTGAATCACAACATCCATTTTGTACTCCAAAGCCAAACTTCCCTGTTACTCTGGTTATCTTTTGGCTTCCTATTTTAGCATTCCCATCCCCCATGATGATATGGATATAGTTTTTTTGCTGTTAGTTCTATAAGGTGATGTAGCGCTTCATATAACTGGTCAATTTCATTCTTCATTCTTTCTGGAGCTACTAGTATTACACCTGCTGCCGGCATCAACTTCCCTCCGCCCTGTGCGTTCCCACAGAGAGGGCCACCTCAGGGTGCCACCGGTCAGAGAATGTCGATTGGTGGCCCCCAGGGGGAGATCCTTCTCTGTGGGTGCCCCGGAGCTATGGAATCAGTTACCGGTTGAGCTCCGGACGGCGCCCGATCTTCACTCCTTTCCCCGCGATCTAAAAACATACTTGTTCGAACAAGCTGGCCTGGCCTGATGGGGGATAGGTGGGGTTTTTACTGTATTTTATTGGGGTTTTACTATGTATTAATTGTTTTTTAGTGGGCATGTATTTAATCATTTTTTAACTTTTGTAATTCTGTGTTTTTTATTCTTGCCCTGTTCACCGCCCTGAGTCCTTCGGGAGAAGGGCGGTATAGAAATATTAATAAATTAAAATTAAAATTAAAAATCCGACCCGACTGCCAAACCCACAGGCTGACCCTGAATCACAACATCCATTTTGTACTCCAAGGCCAAACTTCCCTGTTATTCTGGTTATCTTTTGGCATCCTATTTTAGCATTCCTATCCCCCATGATGATAAGGACATCGTTTTTTGCTGTTAGTTCTATAAGGTGATGTAGCGCTTCATATAACTGGTCAATTTCATTCTTCATTCTTTCTGGCACTACTAGTATTAGCCCTCTGCTCTTCCCCAGTAGCATATTCGATGCCTTCTGACCTGAGGGGCTCATCTTACAGCATCATATCTTTTTGCCTTTTGGTACTGTCCATGGGGTTTTCATGGCAAAGATACTGGAGTGGGTTGCCATTTCCTTCTCCAGTGGATCACATTTTCTCAGAACTCTCTGCTATCACCTGTTTATCTTGGGTGGCCCTGCATGGCATAGCTCATAGTTTCATTGAATTATGCAAGCCCCTTTGCCACGACAAGGCGTTAATACATGAAGGGATTCAGATTGTAATTAAGTGTAATTAAACCCTTTAGCCACATGTTTTCCCATTGTACAAGTTTTATAGTATACCCTGAATTTTTTTGTCCATTTAATCATATACTGTTTCATATATTCATTTTCCAATTTCAATTTAAGTCACACTGTATAAACCTTGGCAATAGCATGTTCATCATTACCACATAATACAATTTCAAATTCATTTTTACAAAGTCAAACCCAAAACTTTTTTGTCTACTTTCTTTCTATTGTAAGTATGTAAACCAGTGACAGACAAATCCTTCTGACTCCAACTCTTCTTTGGACTTCAGAGTAAGTTCACTTATTTAACCATAGATCCACCAGTCTGGCCTCACTATCATTTCTTTTCTAAAAGAAAGCTTCCTAAGGTGACACCCAAAGCGTTAACTTCATAGAGAACTTTATTTTAGATTTATTTCAGAACCTTAGGATGGCACACCTAACAAAAAGATTCTTAAAGTCAACATTTATTTTAATCTTGTCATATCATAAGTAAGCATGCCATCCAAATCTTAGTTCATGACCTTCTAATTTGAGTAATCTCTTATTTTGGAGAGTCACCCACTCTTTCATCCAGATCCAACAGCAAGTATCAAAATATAGTTTCAAATCTGGTAAACCCAAAGCTCCTCTTCCTTTATCATTTTGCAGTAGTTTACCTAACCCTAACCCTAACCCTAATTCTCATTTTCTCCCCTTGCCATCTGAATTTAGATTTATTCTTTTGCCATTGGTTAACTGCAGTGTTACTTGTCAATATCAGTAAAGTCTGGAATAAAAATAACATATTTGATAAGACATTCATCTTACTTACACAGATTTATCCAGTAGGAATAACTGCAAATTCTCCATCATGAGAAATCTTTTCTAGTATCATTCCAAACAGGTACATTTTTTAGTTCTTTTTAAATTTTATTCATTTATAACGTAAAATATGAAAATACAAAAGCAAATAGTAAAGGACAACAATAGGAAAAGGGAAAATGAAAAAGTGGGGAAAAGTGGGGCAGGAGAAGGAAAAAAAGGTATTGACTCCCTGTTGCAATAAAATAAGATATTAAAATCGAATCTCAACTTTTTACATTTCTATAGTAATACGAACTAGCCATTTTCTATCAACAAATCAGTCTAATCAGTAAAACCCAAAATCATCGTATCATTTTTTCCACCTCAAGCACAAAGTCAGGAAGGGGTTTCCAAGTAGAAACAAAAGTACTTATATTCTTTTATTTTATCAAAACAGTGAATTGGGCCATCTTTGCTAATTCCATCAGCTTTTGTAAATATTTGTCCATGGTGAGAATGGAAGCCTCCTTCCATTTTTGTGCACAGAGTAGTTTTGTTGCTGTCACCATATATAAAATCAGAGTTCCAAATTATTTTTCCGAGTATAAAATTGTTTTGAAACAATTTAGACTTTGACTTGTACAGATATTTAACCTTTTTCTTTGCCACGAAACCCTAGTTTCTTGCCAATGTTTTATAATCTTGAAAATTGAAGTTCTTAACAAATATTTTTGTTTTCTGTTTATCCAATCAGGAATTGACATCTGCTTTGCATATTTAACATTTTTTCCAATTTCCCTGCATCCACTTCATTCACTTTGTCAATATGCACAGTTTTTGTTCCTCTTCCTCCTCTCTGTATAATTATCAAAATCACAGCAATTACTTTGTCTTCCACTAAAGCCTAGGGGACTTCTTTCATCCACAGTAATTCTGAAACAAGGTAGATGTTAATAACCCTCATCAACAGATTTCACAAATATTTAGTCATTCTTATAAAAATCTGAAAATCTGGTCCACAAGGACCTTAAGGTTGATGAAGAATACATGGTGAGACTCCTGTAGGCACAAATGTACAGGTCGGAATTTTAATGCTGTCCTTTTAATGTGCCAGATTAAACTTTACCTTGCTTGATCAAGTCAGTGCATCTGTGTTCTTTGGCAAGAGAACTGTGCTTCTCCTTAGACAGCTCTGAGGCCAAAGACAGTGGGCACCTGTCTCACAGAACTACAGAAGATCTTCATCATGATATCTGAAATACTGCTGATGCTGCTTCTCCTGGTATCCCATTATCCATGTGGGACGCTGATGACCAAATGTCCATTGAACGTTGCAAAAGAGGGAGGTAACATATTTAATTATTACAAGTCAGGAGATTTCCTGATTAGTGGAATCATTTCTACATCAAGCACAGTATTTAAACCATACCTCTTCTTTAAGCCTCCATATCACAGATTTCAAAGGTAATTCCTGACATGTACTTAACGCTGGTGATTAATTTTATGTTTTCCACTATTTTCCTTTTAATAGGGATGGTTAGCTGGTATGAATGCTACAATTTTATGTTTTAATTTTTAACATTGACATCTATGATTCTAGTGGTCTACTGTTAAAATCTGTTCTGAATTTTGCAAGCCGATCCACAAAGTTCAGAAATATGATAAGCTATTGTTGGAAAACTTTCTGAAAGAAAAAGATGTAAAAGACATCAGAATTGGTCGGCAATCTAGTGAACCTTGGAGAGATGAGAGTTATTTAATCACCCTATTAAATGAATGTTTGATGTGGTGGTTAATGTTTCAGGTTAGAAATCATGAAAGCATGAACTCTAGTCCTTCCTTGGATATAAATTAAGCTGGCTGGCCCTGGATCAGTCACTTTCTCTTAATCCTAGGAAGAAGGCAATGGCAAATCACCTCTAAAAAACCTTGCCAGGAAAACTACAGGAACTTGTCCAGGCATTCGCTGAGAATCACCTAGACCTTTCCCAGAATAATTCCACTTAAATATTCCTCCAATTAGCAATCAAATCAACATAAAGAGACTTATTTCATAGAACCTTGTTTTTTATGTGAAAATGATTTTCTGAAGTTAATTTTAAATAAATGTATCCAGTTGCTAAGACAGGTGATCCATTACTATAAAATGCATTTCCAAGTCACCATTTGGAGAAAATAATGAATATAGAACATAGAGTTGGAAGCGACCTGGGAGGTCTTCTAGCCCAACCCCTGCTGGAGCCATTTCAAACAAATGGTGTCCAGTCTCTTTTTGAAAGCCTCCAGTGATGGAGCACATACAACTTCTGAAGGAAAGCTATTCCATTGGTTGATTGCTCTCACAGTTAGAAAATTTCTCCTTAGTTCTAGGTTGCTTCTCTCCTTGGTTAATTTCTATCCATTGTTTCTTTTTGGTGCTTTGGATAACAACAACAAAAACAACAACAACAACAGTAATAATAATAATAATAATAATAATAATAATAATAATAATAATAATAATAATAATAATAATAATAATAATAATGGAAGGGACCTTGGAGGTCATGGTTGGGATCAGATCTACAATTTCCATTTGGGATGATTTTGAGCCTGAAGAAAACCATTGGGAAAAAAAAGTCATTTGTGGTCAATAGGACTGTCCTTCTAATAGCAAGATCCAAAGAAGTCCATCTCCTGGCAAGGTCCAAGAAATGAATGATACAGGCATCTTACATTATTTTATTAGAGAGTGAATTTCTGAGAATATTTCCTGCAGTACAAAATAGGGATTGAGCTTTTGGTCTGATCTTCTCTTGCTTTCCCCTTCATGAGATCAATCAGAATCCAAAGCTTTTTACCAAACATCATCCTGGGTTACAGATCGTTAGATTGTCAAATTTGTGCACTAGACGTATAATACAGCAATCCAAGTGATTAGTTATAAATGTCCTTAAAGGAACAGCTTCAGGAAATATGATGTGATTTTATGAATTGAAGATGAAAGCCAACTGCAGTCTCTTATCTTGCAGTATACAGAGTATGAGCTTCTGGTACGTCCTGCCCTTCTTCTTTGCCACTCATGAGATCAACCAGAATCCAAAGCTGCTACCCAACATCACCCTGGGCTACAGCATCTATGAGAACTTTTTCAATGCAAGGATAACATACGAGGTCATGATGGACTTGCTGTCTACAGGGCAGGAGAATGTCCCAAACTACAGTTGTGGAAGACCAAATAACCTTCTGGCTGTGCTTGAAGGGACCGATTCGGAGCTCTTTCCTTCCATTTCAACTATGCTGGGCATCTACAAAATTCCACAAGTAGGAATGAACACTGAAGCTAATTTCATTTTGTAAAGTCTAATGATAATCCAAAAGGGGTCAGACAATAAATAAAATGATTTAGATGACACATCTTAAAGGACGCCTGAACTATTCTATTTTCATCAGGCATTCAAATACCTTTCTTCATTCTTACATCATTGTATATCGTGATTGTTTTTAAAAGATAAACAGGTTACAAAGAGATTTTTCAACTGAACGAACCTCCACCCATAGCTCAAATGAAGTGCTGTCAATCATCCTTTGCATGGAATTTGCATCCTCTTTTCCCACCCTTCTGCCTCCTCTCCCTGTCTTCTGGTCACTGCAGTCTTGGGAGAAAAAAAACATCTTTTCACCCTTATTCCAACCAATTCCAAACAAAATCTCTAAGGATTGGAATTTTTATTTTTTATTTTTTTTATTTTAATTCCATTTATATCCTGCCCTTCTCCAAAGACTCAGGGCGGCTTACAAGCTTAGCAGTAGCCTTCATTCTATGTATATGCCTGCTTATTAGGGCTTTTGGGCCCCCCAAGCGGCATTATTACAAAGTCAGCTTAATTGCCCCCAACAATCTGGGTCCTCATTTTACCTACCTCGGAAGGATGGAAGGCTGAGTCAACCTTGAATGAATGAAAACAACACAGGCAAATGTTACTTTAAGAGAGTTTTTTCCCCCTATTTGCACCTAAAGAGAATAAAAACATACCCAGTTGACACTTTTCTTCCTGCTGCGTTCACATGACGTTCCATTTTCCCCAATCTACGATCAAAGCAAATCAAATTATATATATTTTTAAAGCCTTTACAATAAAAGAGCACAGCAAAAAAGAGAAAGTGTAATACAGCAATTTGTTATTGGGGAAAGTAAAATAAAAGAATAGGACAAGAAAACAGCATATCTAATGAATAGTTCTGTGCAGTTGTATAACTTGGTGAATATAATTGACCAGCTGATATGTGAGTAGAGGGTTAGGATCAGAAAAAAAACAACCCCTTAGAGGTAAGGGCTTATTTTTGTCCTTAAGAGCAAAGCAATCAACCATCTTTTCTGTTTCACCTTAGATCAACTATGGGGTCATCAGCTACATTCCAGAGCAGAAATATAATTTCCCTTTTTTCTACCGGGTGAGTCCAAAACAAGAACCTCCTCACTTGGCAATTGTCAAGTTGCTCCTGCATTTCCGATGGACGTGGATCGGCCTCGTTGCTCCGGACAATGAAAATGGAGAAAAGTTCAGAAGAACATTTGTGTCAGAAACGTTAAGGAAAGGTGTCTGCGTTGCCTTCTCAGAAAGCTTACCCACGGTTCCAAGAGCAGGGAGGGATAAGGACATCCTTCAATATTTTACTGACAGTAAAGTGAAAAGTATTGTTTGTCAGTTGGACTTTCAGTCCTCATTAATACTAGCAGTACTAATACAAAACATTGAAAAGACAAAAATCCTGTTTGAGAGAAAAGTATGGATTGCTACAGCTTTGTCAGATTTAAATGTGAGATTATTTTACCACATGGTTAATCTCCAGCATAACCATCTTTTATTATCCTTCTCAACTAAGGCAAAGAAATGGACACAATATCATGATTTTAATTCACATTATTCTGCTACAGGGAAGTTTGGGAAGGAAGCATTTCAGTGTTCTTATTCAAGCCCTTTGTTGTCTAAGAAAGTTTGGATCACATGCCTGGAAAAAGAGACCTGGGAAATCCCATCCCCAGATCTGGTTGCAAGAATCTTGTCTGAGGATGGCTCCAGTATTTCCACAACAATCCAGGTTGTGGCATCAGTCTCCAGTGCTGCCTTTTCCTCCCAAACGAGTAAGAGGAGGATGCCTTCTGGGGACCACCAGACACTCCAGATGGTTCAACCGTGGCATGTAATGCTTCTTCAATATTTTAATAATGGTTCCCTTTCAATTCTTACATGTTATCATAAAGATAAGCAGAGATGATGGGGATAACCCAAGAACAATTGCCTGTTTCTAATATTTGTTCTGACAAGATGAGACATTTTAGAGAGAGAGAAACAGATAGATTGTGCTGCTGAATCTTCTAGATTAAGCCTGGTGTGCTGATTGAGGATGCTTGTGAGAATAGGTTATGATTTCTGAAGAGACTGGAAGGTTCTTTTCACAATTGCTGAATAAATAAGCAGTAGGATGGGACAATACCCATCATGTTCTACTGAACCTCCGTCATTGTTGCGCAACATGTTTGGGATCTGAGATTACCAATTTCATCAAGCAGAGCAGGCTAAAATAATAAACTAAAAAGATCTGTATGTGTGTGAGAGGGAGAGACAGACAGACATAGACAGAGAGACAGAAAGAGTAGAAAGAGACTGAGAGAAACAATGGGAGTGGGAAAGAAAGAGAGGGAGAGAGGTAATTAGAGAGAAAAATAGAATCTTCCTACCACATTTGCATACAGAAGCGCTGCGATAAAGTACCTCTGCTTTGACTTAGTGCTCAAATGAGAATGTATACATTGCAAGGATGATTCTCCATGTCTTTTCAGCTCCATCCATTTCTAAGAAACTTCCAGATTTACAATTTTTCTGTAAATGACGTTTATTTGGATGAGTATGGAATTTCCACTGCTGACTTTAATATCATGGACTGGGCAGTATTTCCCAACAAATCTGCTGCTGGGGTGATAATTGGGAATATTGAGAAAGAAGGCTCTTCAGACATCAAGATCTCAGTCGATGAGAGCGCCATCATATGGCCAACATCTTTTAACAAGGTAACCAAGTCTGCCTCTATGTGGGTTTTATTGTTCACCTGTTCCTATGTATCCATGTGATTTTGTGGTTTATTAGTCTTTTAACTTATATGGAGAGTCACCACAGCTAAAAGGATAGGCTGAAGGAGACTATTTCTCCTGTTCCTATCAAAAGATCTATTCTTATGATAAAGGATATCTGGTTTGATGTCATAGCAATATAGATGTGGGGAGAGCAGAGCTTGATACTCTGCAGCTAATTTCCTTCTGCTAGAGAGCCTCAAAGGGCTAAAGGTCACCCCAGAGAGGCGACAACAAAGGAGGAAACCCTCATTGATCATGGGCAAATGTCAGTTAGCCCATTTGATCCAAGGAAATTCCTCCAAACTGACAGAAGAAGGACAGACTGCATTCATGCAGTCTGTCCAAGAGCTACTGACAGCTGGGAAGGGTGAGGACTAGCCCTATGAGAGGATCAATAACAGCATGACGTGGAACTGGATGAGAATATCCTGTTTCTAGCTATCATTTTTGAACACTATTCTCTGGAATACATCAGGAAAATAATGGAAATGGAACATCAAAACGTTTGCTTGATAGGAGATTTTAATACAATTGTTGATAGAAAATTAGATTAAAGAAGGAGCAAAGGAGGGAAAAAGGAAGAAAGACAGAATGGCAGAAGAAATTTCCATACAGGATACTTAGAGAGAAGGAAACCCCCAAAAGACCCAGTACACATTTTATTCGAATAGACATAAATCTTGGCCTAGAATTGACATGATATGGATGAGCTAAGTACTAATATATATGAGATTGAGGTAAAATCTAACATTTGGGCAGACCATAATCCAATAAAGCTGACCCAGAAAGAGGTAAAGAAGAAATCAAGATGGAGTTTGAATCAATCCTTGTTAAAAGAGAAACACTTTGTAGAGTTCTCAATAAAGGAAACTGAGTTTTTCTTTAAAAAAAATAAAAAGGAAGAGATTTAAATTCAGAATACATGGGACACAGCCAAAGCATATTTTAGAGGATTAGCTATAACATATATGGCTAAAAAGAACAAAGAAAAAAGAACAATTTACAGCACTAAGAGAAGAATTGAAGAAACTGGAATTAGAATTACAAATACATCCACAAAAGAAAATTGTGAAAAGACAAATGGAGACAGTGAAACATAAATTAAATTTAATACAGTCAGAAGAATTGGCTCTACAAATAAAAAGGGTAAAACAAAACGTTTTTGAAAATGCAAACAAGCCAAGAAGGTGGTTGGCATATAAACTGAAAAAAGAAAGAGAGAAGAGACTGATAATAAACTACAAGATGAGAAGGGTGACTTACAATGTCAAACTGATGCAATTTAAAAAAGAAAGACTTTTATGAAAAATTATATAGAAGGAATTTCTCGAGAAAAAATGATACAATACTTTGAAAATGCAAACCTACCAAAAATACTAGAAAACCTAAAAAATATATTAAATGAAAAAATTACAATGATGGAAGTGATAAAAGCTATTAAAAAACCAGAAAAACGATAAAACCCCAGGACCGGATGGGCTACCCGCAGAGGTTTACAAATGTCTGCAAGATACATTAAGTCTACCAATGAAGGAAGTGTGTAACGAGGTATTATTAGAGGCCAAACTACCAAACCCATGGATGGAAGCAAGTATTACTTTAATATAAAAGAGAAGATTCAGATTTGACACAGATAAAAAATTATAGTCCAAAATCATTATTAAATGTGGATTATAAGGCATAGGCATAATGCCAGAAAAGTTTGATAAACAAAATGTATATTTACCATTACATGTATTAACCGCAGCAAGGATTGTGTTTGCACGGCACTGGAAAAATGAGATAACACCACCAAAGGAAGCAATAATTAAGAAAATATTGGACTGGGCAGAAATTGACAGACTCAGATTGAGAATCAAAGGAAAAGAAGATACAGAATACTTCCAAATATAGAACTTATTTTTTATCAATGATTGGAAAAGCGGGACAGAGAGTAAGAATTTAACCATTATGTCTAGGCAAAAATCAACCCAGACAACACATTGTTCATTAAGCACAAATGAATTGTAATGATAGAAAACTAATAGAATACTTCGTTAAAAAATCTATTGCTTATGATGGGAATACCAACATTGTTGTGATGTAGAACGGAAAACATGTTGTTGGCTATCCCAAAGCTGGTTGTAGCATGTAAGGAAACCTTGGAGCATCACAAACCAGGGAACTGGTCTTTGACACTGAGGGACTTACGGTAGGGCATTTTATTCAGTGGAATCTTTGGTGTTCTCTGAGCTTGGTTGTTTGTTTGCAGGTAATTTCACTGGTTAATTTCCCAACTAAGTAACATCATCAATGCCTGATGATAACACTGATAATGTTATCTATTCAAGTAATGAAATATCTGCAAACAGGCAGTCAAAACCAGAGAACATCAAGGAATTTACAATTCAACCCTGAGTTACACAGAGTTTCTTCTATTGAATCATTCAATGTTTTTTCAGAACTGGAGTCTTCTTTGAGACTGAGTTGATAGTAAATTGAGATCTAAGAAATACGTATTGTAAGAAGGCAGAGGAAATGTTGTGACAGATGGTGTTCTAGCAATTGCTAAGACAAGACGAAGTAACCCTTTGCTTTCCATGCTTTGGACTAGACTTTCCACAGTTTTGTATCTTTGACCAGTTGGCTGAAGCTGACAGGATCTGAAGCCCAAATGCAGAATAATCCTAGGATAATGATGATTGGACTGGAGAGTCAGCAGCTCTTTCTGAACATTAAGGGAACTCTGAGATCATAGCCTGCTGAAATGAAATTGTTAGTGGAGAAATTTCACTGAAACAAACATATTTTAATTGTATGTGGGAAAAGATCTTGAAAGTACCCTCTTGAATTCATGAACCCACTTTGGTGCTCACTTCCATTTTTAGAAGTAATCCCCTCATTCATACATTTCTGATTTTTTTTCTGTTCAGAAGGCCCCCTTTTCTAGGTGTACGGAACGTTGCCTCCCAGGATATACCAAGCTGATGAGAGAGGGAGAACCAGTTTGTTGCTATGACTGTTCTCCATGTATGGAAGGAACCATCTCTGTGCAGGAAGGTAGGTAATTCAAGAACAAAGAAGCAGCACCAGTCTTTTATTCTAAGGATAATATGGTAGCAATAGGAATTGCAGTTAGACTTATTTACTGCTTCATAGTGCTTTACAGCATGCTTTAAGCATATTGCCCCTCAACAATCTGGGTCCTCATTTTACTGACCTTGAAAGGATGGAAGACTGATTCAACCTTGAGCTGGTCAGTATCGAACTCCAGGCAGTGGGCAGAGTTAGCCTGCAATACTGCATTCTAATCACTGTACCACCACGGCTCTGGTATTAGCAAGATTTGTTCTCATATACCAATATACCATTAGATTCAAGAAACAGACTAAAAACACTGCAACAACTGTTCAGTGAAGGTAAAATTCACCATGGTGGATGTTTTCACAAGTTCCTGAAACAATAACAAGCAATCTTGAAAAATATTGAGAGACCTTAAGAAACATGACAGCATTTGAAACACCTATACAAAACAAACCTAACCTCAAATTCTAGTAAGATATTTTTTCTGGCAATTGCAAGAACAAATTTAGGAGAGAATTGGAAAAATAGATATTTTGTCAGTGATGTCAGATTGGGAGGTCACTTTGGAGAATATGCAGCAATGACACAAATACCTACAGCATTGAT
Source organism: Vipera ursinii (assembly GCF_947247035.1). NCBI lineage: Eukaryota > Metazoa > Chordata > Lepidosauria > Squamata > Viperidae > Vipera > Vipera ursinii. The sequence continues at coordinate 20,546,114 of NC_139513.1, forward strand.
TCCTGGCAGCATTAAGTCATGTGGACATGACCTCCCAGAATTCCTTGGGAGTCATGGAATTCAGGGAATTGGGGAATTCTGGCTGAGGAATTCTGGGAATTGAAGTGCACGTCTTAATGTTGTGTAGGTTGAGAAACACTGATCTACAGTATCTGTGATGAAGCTTAAGTAACTTTTTTTAAAAAAAAAATAGGTCTCGTACATGGAACACATTGCACAGCAGGATATATTTAAAGCTTTAGAACATGATTTTTAATCAGAAAGTTTTGAGATGAATCAAAACTAATATCAGATGCCAGCAAGAATCTTTACATTTTAAAGTAAAACACAAACACAGAAACAAATAGATTATATGTGGAAGTGGTGTGTGTCTGTGTGTCTCTCTCTCTGTTTGTGTTTATCCTGCTCACAGCTTGGAGAAACAACAAAAGGGAAGAGAGGAATGTTTTCCATAAACATAATTATCTACTTTATTCATGCTTAGTAAGTAAGCATTCTTCCCTTGCATTTCATTATTCTAATCATATCATTTTTAAAAAAAATAGAGAGAAAAAAAACTTCATTGCTTTATCTACATCCTGCTTCTTGTCAGTTGGTCATGATGCGTGGAATACCATTGAATCACTATTTAAAAATTCGTTGTGTTTTTCAGATGTAGCCCAATGTGCAAAATGTCCACATGACCATCTCTCCAATGAGAAGCGGGATCAGTGTGTCCCCAAAGTTATAACTTTCCTGTCCTTCAGAGAAAACCTAGGTCTCATCCTAGCTGTCTCTGCCCTTTTTTTGTCTCTTATCACTGTCTTAGTTCTAGGAATTTTTATTAAATATCGAGAAACTCCCATAGTCAAAGCTAACAACCGTGATCTCACCTACATTCTTCTGATCTTTCTCTTGCTTTCCTTCTTGACTTCCCTTCTATTCATTGGTCAACCCAAGAAAGTGACCTGCCTTCTTCGACAAACTGCCTTCAGTGTTGTTTTCTCAGTTGCTGTGTCATCCTTGCTGGCCAAGACTATCATGGTGGTGATGGCATTTCTGGCCACAAAGCCAGGCAGCAAAATGAGGAAATGGCTGGGGAAATCTCTGGCCAATTTCATTATCTTGTCCTGCTCTGGTGTTCAGGTGGGCATCTGTTTCATATGGCTGGGAATCTTTCCCCCATTCCCAGATTCTGACTTATATTCCCAAAAAGAGCAGATTGTACTGCAATGCAATGAAGGTTCAGTCATCATGTTCTATTCTGCCCTTGGCTACTTGGGCTTTCTGGCTTCCATTTGTTTCTTGGTGGCTTTTCTAGCCCGAAAACTACCAGGGGCCTTCAACGAAGCCAAGTGGATCACCTTCAGCATGCTGCTCTTCTGCAGTGTTTGGGTTTCTTTTGTCCCTGCCTACCTGAGCACCAAAGGAAAATACATGGTGGCTGTGCAGATCTTCTCCATCCTGACATCCAGCCTGGGCTTACTTGGCTGCATCTTTGTCCCCAAATGTTACATCATCATTCTAAGACCTGAGATGAACTTGAAGGAGAATCTAATAATGAAAAATAATAAGTGAACTTGATTGTAGCAGTTATATTTTATCCAAATTATTGCTAAGTTAAAATAAGACGTTACAAACAGTTATTGTTTCAACGCTGCTAACATCGAATGCTATTGCTTGACAAGAGATAAAGAAGTAGCCATTTCATATGTTAAACCTGTGTATTGCTTTAAAAGGTTGGGAGGGGGCATGAGTAGAATTTCACCTTCAAGGCCATCTCTCTAGGTAAAGAAGATAAGACCTTGGCGGGTTTTCTAATGGAAGGGAAACTGATTCTTTAATTTAATTGGAGAATATGATTAATGACAAAATTAGAAAGGTGGAGAATTGTGTTTTAATATATTGTGCAAGGGGTGAAGATTTCAGATTCCAGCTTCCTTCGAAGAAGCATAAAGGACTTTTAAGGTAAACAATGCCTCAAGTCAGTTGAAAAGCCCACATATTTGTTCAAAGACTTTTTCTTCCTCCCATGTGATTAATCTTACTATCAATAAATAGCATAGTGAAGTTTGTTGATGTTTCCTCCACCAATTTAAAATCATGTTATTTGTCTTCTAATCTACATTTCTTCAATATCCATTCAATGTACGAGATGAATAAAGAAAGGAATGTACAGTGTTGTCACATTTCTTTACTGATCTGGAAACATACTGTTTAACTTTGTTTTGTTCAGAATCTGGCTTCGAGTCCTTGTGTAAATTTTTTAAAAGGACAAAGAGATATTGTCAGATTGTCAGTTCTCAAAAACATTCCATAGCTCAACATAATTTCTTTTAATTATTCATTTATTTTAAAAGATTTATATTGCCACCTATCTTGTGATATATTTTATGTTTTATAATCTTCAAAAGCCATGATCTTAACAAGTATTGTTGTTTTCCGTTTATCCAATCAGGAAGTGACATCTGCTTTGCATACTTAATTTATCTTTCCAATTTCTATCCACCCTCTTTCTCCTGTCTCTCCAAATTTTAAGCTGGACCAGCCAAATGCATTTCGCTCAGCGTTCTAGTCCCTAACAGCAGCATGAAAATATGAGTCTCACTCAGGATTGTAGTTCCGAAGAGCAGAATGAGGATATGAGTCTCCCTCAGGGTTCTAGTCCCTAACATCTACATACTAGGCTGGCCCAGAGGGACTCTTTTCTCTAAAATCAGCAAGCAGGTCACTTCATCAGCCCTCATGACAACTGAACTGACCTTCAAACATAAAAACGGAATTGCTTTTTTTCCTTTTACTGACTACAAAGGTTGGCTCACAGAAGCAGAATAGCAAAAATGCCAAGCAAATAAAATGCAGATCCCACAAGTTTTTGAAACCAATTTAGAGATGTTTTATCAAGAAGATTTGCTAATTATATTTTTTAGATAAGATGCAAATCTCTTGCCAATGAAAACAATGATGAAAAAACCCAGAGCCAGAAAACTACAAAACAATCAGTCTGGTATCAATACCTGAGAAGATCATGTAAAAGATAATCAAAAACAGATCTGTGAATATCTCAAAGCAAATAAAGTTATAACTAGGAGCCAACATGGGTTTGTTAAAAACAGTTCATGACAAACCAAGTTAATTTCTTTCTTTGACAAAGTGACTAAATTAGTAGACCAACAAAATTCTATGGACATAGTATATTTAGATTTCAGTAAGGCACTTGGCAAAGTAGACCATAACCTATTTCTTGGTAAGCTAGAAAAATATGGGACAGACATCATCATCACCAGATGGATTTGTAACTGGCTGATAAACAGATCAATGAGTAATCCTTAATGATACTATGGCTACATGAAGTGAAGTAAGCAGCGAAGTACCACAACTATCCTCCTTAGGTACACTACTCATCAATATTTTCATAAATGACTTAGATGAGGGAGTAGAAGGAAGGGAATAAGCTGGCAGGAATAGCAACATCCCAGAAGACATATGCAGGATCCAAAAGGATCTTGACAGACTTGAGCAATGGGCTTTCTTCAACAAAGTGAAATTTAATGTGGAAAAAAGCAAGGTTTTACACTTAGGCAAGAAAAACAACAGATAGCTGTGAGAGGGACCTTGGAGTCCTCATGGGCAATCACTTAAACATGAGCCAGCAGTGTGTGGCAGCAGCCAAAAATGCTAATACAATCCTTGGTTGTGTAAACAGAGGCATAGAATCAAAATCACATGAAGTATTAGCAGCGCTTTATAAAGCCTTAGTAAGGCCACACCTGGAATACTGCATCCAGTTTTGGTCGTTACATTACAAAACAGATGTTGAGACTTTGGAAAAAGTACAAAGAAGAGCAACTAAGATGATTAAAGGCCTGGAGACTAAAACATATGAAGAACGGTTGCAGGATTTGGATATGGCCAGTCTAGAAAAAAGAAAGGCTTGGGGTAACATGATAGCAGTATTCCATTATTTGAGGGGCTCCCAGAAAGATGAGGGGGTGATCTTATTTTCCAAAGCGCCAGAAGACAAGACAAGAAAGAGTGGATGGAAACTAATCAAGGATAGAAGCCACCTAGAAGTAAGGAGAATGTTACTAATGGTGAGAGCAACCAACCAATGGAACATCTTGCCTTCAGAAATTGTGGGTGCTCCATCACTGAAAGTTTTCAAAAAAGAGCCTGGACAACCATTTATCTTAAATTATAGAGGGTCTCTTGTCTGAGCAGGAGGTTGGATGAGAAGATCCAATTATATTATTTTATGTTCTATATTCTTAGTTTCTTTGAGTGAGGTATATGGAAATTCACAAAGGGAGAAATGAGACAAAGAATTCCCCTGGTGCTCTGTACTTGCAAATGACAAGAGCATTGATTCAGTAGAGGAAAGTGATAAATTTTGGGGGAGAGGGAAATTCATTCCCACTCTCTCAATTGGCCTAGACTAGAAAGAGTGCAGAGAAGAGCAACAAAGATAATTAGGAGAATGGAGGCTAAAATGTATATTCAGAAGTGTTGCTGGAATTGGATATGTCTAGTTTAATGAAAAGAAGGACTAAGGGTGACCTGATAGCAATATTCCAAAATCTAAGGGGTTGCTCTTCAGTTATTGTATGGACCAGGTTTGATCTACCACATCCAACCCAAGCCTACCAGAAGTCATCTACAAGCATGATCAATGGTGTCTTGTACTGTATTCTGGCCTCAACCATGACTGCCATGGATCCATAATCTATTTCTTCCAGAGCATTTTAAAGCTGTAGATGTCAAGGTTCTGACTGATGAAGCCAACAAAAACACAGCCGAGATTATCCAATTCTAATGCTAAACTTTACTGAGCACATAATTTTGACACAGGTGAAAGGAAAAAAAGCTCGATTTAATTGGTGCTTAAATCAGTATATAATAATAATAATAATAATAATAATAATAATAATAATAATAATAATAATAATAATAATAATAATAATAATAGTAAGTAGTTGGAAGGGACCTTGGAGGTCATCTAGTCCAACCCCATGCTCAGGCAGGAAACCCTACACCATTTCAAACAAATGGCTGTCCAGTCTCTTCTTAAAAACTTCCAGTGTTGGAGCATTCACCACTTCTGGAGGCAGGTTGTTCCACTGGTTAGTTGTTCTAACTGTCAGGAAGTTTCTCCTTAGTTCTAGGTTGCTTCTCTCCTTGACTAGTTTCCATCCGTTGCTTCTTGTCCTGCTTTCAGGTGCTTTGGAGAATAGCTTGGCTCCCTCTTTTTTGTGGCAGCCCCTGAGATATTGGAACACTGCTATCATGTCACCCCTCACCCTTCTCTTCGTTAAACTACACATACCCAATTCCAGCAACCGTTCCCTATATGTTTTAGCCTCCAGTCCCCCAATCATCTTTGTTGCTCTTCTCTGTACTCTTTCTAGAGTCTCAACATCTTTTTTACATCGTGGTGACCAAAACTGGATGCAGTATTCCAGGTGTGCCCTTACCAAGGCATTGTAAAGTGGTATTAGTACTTCACGTGATCTTGATTCTATCCCTCTGTTAATGCACCCTAGCACTGTGTTGGCTTTTTTTGGCAGCTGCAGCACACTCTTGGCTCATATTGAAGTGATTGTCCACTAGGACTCCGAGATCTCTCTCACAGTTACTACTATTGAGCAAGGTACCACCTATACTATACCTGTGCATTTGATTTTTCCTGCCTAAATGTAGAACCTTACTTTTTTCACAATTGAATTTCATTTTGTTAGATAGTGCCCAGTGTTCGAGTCTGTCCAGATCCTCCTGTATCTTAAACCTATCTTCTGGAGTGTTGGCTATTCCTACCAGCTTGGTGTCGTCTGCAAATTTGATGAGTTCCCCATCTATACCCTCATCCAAATCGTTGATGAAGATGTTGAAGAGCACTGGGCCCAGAACAGAGCCCTGGGGCACCCCACTACACACTTCCTTCCATGTAGATGCAGTTCCATTGAGGACCACACGCTGAGTACGGCCTGTCAGCCAGGTACGAATCCATCTGGTGGTGATGCTATCTAACCCACATTTTTCTATCTTATCAAGTAGTAGCTTGTGATCTACTTTATCAAATGCCTTACTGAAGTCCAAGTAAATTATATCTACAGCATTCCTCTGGTCCACTAATTGTGTCACTTGGTCAAAGAATGTAATAAGATTTGTCTGGCACGATCTGTTTTTGACTAACCCATGTTGACTTTTAGTGATGACTTTGTTTGTATCAAGGTGTTCGCTGATTTGTTGTCTGATTATCTTTTCCAGATATGTGGTTCCCAGTCCCAATTCTTTCAGGCAACCCAGAAGCATAGCATAATTGATGGCATTAAAAGCTAGACTCTAAAGTTAAATCATGATTGAATATTGAAAGCCCGGGAGAGATGCAGCAGAGGCAAGATGAATACCCCACCAGAGATTCAGGGTCCACCAGTGGCACAATCAGTACTTTCTCTGTGCTGTGACTCAATGAGAAACCCAAATATAAAAGGACCAGATATTCTCCTTCCCCCAGAGTACTCATTGCACAGTACGTTTCTTGAATAACAGGATTAAGAAATACCCTGAGTTGTTGTTTTGATGATTAAATTGGAAATACACCCATAAGTCAAGTAAAGTTTTCCACCTCATGCAGAGTAGTAAATGAGGTCATACAGAGAATCGACTGTGATTCTCAAATCCCTGTCTAATTATCAAAATCAGAATGATTACTTCATCTTCCACTAAAGCCTAGGGGACTTTTCCCACCCAAGGTTATTTTGAAACAAGGTAGATGTTAGTAACCCACATCAATGGATTTCACAAATATTTATTAATTCTTATAAAAATCTGAAGCTCTGGTCCACGAGGAGCTCAAGGATGATGAAGAACACACGGTGAAACTCCTGTCGGCACAAATGTACAGGTCTGACTTTTAATGCTGCCCCTTTAATGTGCCAGATTAAAGTTTCTCTTGCTTGATCAAGTCAGTGGATCTGTGTTCTTTTGCAAGAGAACTGTGCTTCTCCTTAGACAGCTCTGAGGCCAAAGACAGTGGGTGCCTGTCTCAGAGAACTACAGAAGATCTTCATCATGATATCTGAAATACTGCTGCTGCTGCTGCTTCTCCTGGTGTCCCATTTTCCATGTGGGATGCTGACAATGAAATGTCCATTAAATATACAGAAAGAAGACCACAGATTTAATTATTATAAGCCAGGAGATTTCCTGATTAGTGGAATCATATCTACATCTACCACAATATTTAAACCATACCTCTTCTTTGAGCCTCCAAACCACAGATTTGAAAGGTAATTCCTGATAAGTACTTTAGACTAGTGATTAATTTTATCTTTTATCTTTTATCTTTTCCACTATTTTCCTTTTAATAGGGAAGGTTAGCTGATATAAATGTTAACATTTTATATGTATAATTCCTGACATGTACTTAACGCTGGTGATTAATTTTATGTTTTCCACTATTTTCCTTTTAATATGGATGGTTAGCTGGTATGAATGCTACAATTTTATGTTTTAATTTTTAACATTGACATCTATGATTCTAGTGGTCTACTGTTAAAATCTGTTCTTAATTTTGCAAGCTGATCCACAAAGTTCAGAAATATGATAAGCTATTGTTGGAAAACTTTCTGAAAGAAAAAGGTGTAAAAGACATCAGAATTGGTAGGCGATCTAGTGAACCTTGAAGAGATGAGAGTTATTTAATCGCCCTATTAAATGAATGTTTGATGTGGTGGTTAATGTTTCAGGTTAGAAATCATGAAAGCATGACCTCTAGTCCTTCCTTGGATATAAATTAAGCTGGCTGGCCCTGGATCAGTCACTTTCTCTTAATCCTAGGAAGAAGGCAATGGCAAATCACCTCTAAAAAACCTTGCCAGGAAAACTACAGGAACTTGTCCAGGCATTCTCTGAGAATCACCTAGACCTTTCCCAGAATAATTCCACTTAAATATTCCTCCAATTAGCAATCAAATCAACATAAAGAGACTTATTTCATAGAACCTTGTTTTTTATGTGAAAATGATTTTCTGAAGTGAATTTTAAATAAATGTATCCAGTTGCTAAGACAGTTGATCAATTACTATAAAATGCATTTCCAAGTCACCATTTGGAGAAAATAATGAATATAGAACATAGAGTTGGAAGCGACCTGGGAGGTCTTCTAGTCCAACCCCTGCTGGAGCCATTTCAAACAAATGGTGTCCAGTCTCTTTTTGAAAGCCTCCAGTGATGGAGCACATACAACTTCTGAAGGAAAGCTATTCCATTGGTTGATTGCTCTCACAGTTAGAAAATTTCTCCTTAGTTCTAGGTTGCTTCTCTCCTTGGTTAATTTCTATCCATTGTTTCTTTTTGGTGCTTTGGATAATAATAATAATAATAATAATAATAATAATAATAATAATAATAATAATAATAATAATAATAATAATAATAACAATAACAACAACAACAACAACAACAACAACAACAACAACAACAACAACTTCAGAATTCAAACAGAGAAGCACCTGCAACATAACACCCTGGACTTAACAATTGTCAATAAGAAAGACAATAAAGTTTGGATAGTGGATATGGCAGTGCCTGGAGACAGCAAAATAGACGAGAAAGAACTGGAGAAGATAACAAAATACAAAGACCTACAAATAGAAATAGAAAGACTGTGGCAAAGGCAAGGGTAGTACCAATAGTAATAGGTGCCTTTGGTGCAATCCCAAAACAATTGGAGAACCACTTGAACACCATTGGCATTGACAAATTCTCCATTAGTCAATTGCAAAAGGCAGCCTTACTAGGAACTGCTTCCATCCTGCGATGATATCTGTAATACCATCAAACATCCACATCTGCCTATCCCAGGTCCTTGGTAAGGACTCGATAGGTCGACAAAAATGCCAAATCCAGTCTGAACATCTGGCTGACTGTGCAATGAATAATAATAATAATAATAATAATAATAATAATAATAATAATAATAATAATAATAATAATAATAATGGGACCTTGGAGGTCATGGTTGGGATCAGATCTACAATTTCCAATTGGGATGATTTTGAGCCTGAAGAAAACCATTGGAAAGAAAGTCATTTGTGGTCAATAGGACTGTCCTTCTAATAGCAAGATCCAAAGAAGTCCATCTCCTGGCAAGGTCCAAGAAATGAATGATACAGGCATCTTACATTATTTTATTAGAGAGTGAATTTCTGAGAATATTTCCTGCAGTACAATATAGGAATTGAGCTTTTGGTCTGATCTTCTCTTGCTTTCCCCTTCATGAGATCAATCAGAATCCAAAGCTGTTACCAAACATCATCCTGGGTTACAGATCGTTAGATTGTCAAACCTGTGCACTAGACGTATAATACAGCAATCCAAGTGATTAGTTATAAATGTCCTTAAAGGAACAGCTTCAGGAAATATGATGTGATTTTATGAATTGAAGATGAAAACCAACTGCAGTCTCTTATCTTGCAGTATACAGAGTATGAGCTTCTGGCATGTCCTGCCCTTCTTCTTTGCCACTCATGAGATCAACCAGAATCCAAAGCTGCTACCCAACATCACCCTGGGCTACAGCATCTATGAGAACTTTTTCAATGCAAGGATAACATACGAGGTCATGATGGACTTGCTGTCTACAGGGCAGGAGAATGTCCCAAACTACAGTTGTGGAAGACCAAATAACCTTCTGGCTGTGCTTGAAGGGACCGATTCGGAGCTCTTTCCTTCCATTTCAACTATGCTGGGCATCTACAAAATTCCACAAGTAGGAATGAACACTGAAGCTAATTTCATTTTGTAAAGTCTAATGATAATCCAAAAGGGGTCAGACAATAAATAAAATGATTTAGATGACACATCTTAAAGGACGCCTGAACTATTCTATTTTCATCAGGCATTCAAATACCTTTCTTCATTCTTACATCATTGTATATCGTGATTGTTTTTAAAAGATAAACAGGTTACAAAGAGATTTTTCATCTGAACGAACCTCCACCCATAGCTCAAATGAAGTGCTGTCAATCATCCTTTGCATGGAATTTGCATCCTCTTTTCCCACCCTTCTGCCTCCTCTCCCTGTCTTCTGGTCACTGCAGTCTTGGGAGAAAAAAAAACAACTTTTCACCCTTATTCCAACCAATTCCAAACAAAATCTCTCTATATTTTTAAAGCCTTTACAATAAAAGAGCACAGCAAAAAGAGAAACAGTGTAATACAGCAATTTGTTATTGGGGAAAGGAAAAAAAAGAATAGGACAAGAAAACAGCATATCTAATGAATAGTTCTGTGCAGTTATATAACTTAGTGAATATAATTGACCAGCTGATATGTGAGTAGAGAGTTAGCATCAGAAAAAAAAAACCCTTAGAAGTAAGCACTTATTTTTGTCCTTAAGAGCAAAGCAATCAACCATCTTTTCTGTTTCACCTTAGATCAACTATGGGGTCATCAGCCACATTCCAGAGCAGAAATATAATTTCCCTTTTTTCTACCGGGTGAGTCCAAAACAAGAGCCTCCTCACTTGGCAATTATCAAGTTGCTCCTGCATTTCCGATGGACGTGGATTGGCCTTGTTGCTCCAGACAATGAAACCGGAGAAAAATTCAGAAGAACCTTTGTGCCAGAAGCCTTAAGGAAAGGTGTCTGTGTTGCCTTCTCAGAAAGCTTACCCATTTTTCTTAGATCAGGGAGGGATGAGTACATCCTTCAATATGTTAGCGACAGTAAAGTGAAAAGTATTGTTTGTCACTTGGACTTTCAGTCCTCATTAATACTAGCATTACTAATACCAAACATTGAAAAGACAAAAATCCTGTTTGAGGGAAAAGTATGGATTGCTACAGCTTTGTCAGATTTAAATGTGAGATTATTTTACCAATATGTTAATCTCCAGCATTACCATCTTTTATTATCCTTCTCAACTAAGGCAAAGAAATGGACACAATATCATGATTTTCTTTCACGTCATTTTGCTACAGGGATGTTTGGGGAGGAAGCATTTCAGTGTTCTTATTCAAGACCTTTGTTGTCTAAGAAAGTTTGGATCACATGCCTGGAAAAAGAGACCTGGGAAATCCCATTCCCAGATCTGGTTGCAAGAATCTTGTCTGAGGATGGCTCCAGTATTTCCACAACTATCCAGGTTGTGGCATCAGTCTCCAGTGCTGCCTTTTCCTCCCAAACGAGTAAGAGGAGGATGCCTTCTGGGGACCACCAGACACTCCAGATGGTTCAACCGTGGCATGTAATGCTTCTTCAATATTTTAATAATGGTTCCCTTTCAATTCTTACATGTTATCATAAAGATAAGCAGAGATGATGGGGATAACCCAAGAACAATTGCCTGTTTCTAATATTTGTTCTGACAAGATGAGACATTTTAGAGAGAGAGAAACAGATAGATTGTGCTGCTGAATCTTCTAGATTAAGCCTGGTGTGCTGATTGAGGATGCTTGTGAGAATAGGTTATGATTTCTGAAGAGACTGGAAGGTTCTTTTCAGAATTGCTGAATAAATAAGCAGTAGGATGGGACAATAACCATCATGTTCTACTGAACTTCCATCATTGTTGCACAACATGTTTGGGATCTGAGATTACCAATTTCATCAAGCAGAGCAGGCTAAAATAATAAACTAAAAAGATCTGTATGTGTGTGAGAGGGAGAGACAGACAGACATAGACAGAGAGACAGAAAGAGTGGAAAGAGCCTGGGAGAAACAATGGGAGTGGGAAAGAAAGAGAGGGAGAGAGGTAATTAGAGAGAAAAATAGAATCTTCCTACCACATTTGCATACAGAAGCGCTGCGATAAAGTACCTCTGTTTTGACTTAGTGCTCAAATGAGAATGTATACATTGCAAGGATGATTCTCCATGTCTTTTCAGCTCCATCCATTTCTAAGAAACTTCCAGATTTACAATTTTTCTGTAAATGACGTTTATTTGGATGAGTATGGAATTTCCACTGCTGACTTTAATATCGTGGACTGGGCAGTATTTCCCAACAAATCTGCTGCTGGGGTGATAATTGGGAATATTGAAAAAGAAGTCTCTTCAGACATCAAGATCTCAGTCGATGAGAGCGCCATCATATGGCCAACATCTTTTAACAAGGTAACCAAGTCTGCCTCTATGTGGGTTTTATTGTTCACCTGTTCCTATCTATCCATGTGATTTTGTGGTTTATCAGTCTTTTAACTTATATGGAGAGTCACCACAGCTAAAAGGATAGGTTAAAGGAGACTATTTCTCCTGTTCCTATCAAAAGATCTATTTTTATGATAAGAGATATCCAGTTTGACGTCATAGCGATATAGATGTGGGGAGAGGAGAGCTCCATACCCCACAGCTGATTTCCTTCTGCCGGGCCAAAGGTTGTCCCGGAGAGGCGACAACAAAGGAGGAAACCCTCATTGATAATGGGCAAATGTCAGTTAGCCCATTTGATCCAAGGAAATCCCTCCAAACTGACAGAAGAAGGACAGACTGCATTCATGCAGTCTGACCAAGAGCTTCTGACAGCTGGGAAGGGTGAGGACTAGCCCAATGAGAGGATCAATAACAGCATGACATGGAACTGGGTGAGAAGATCCTGTTTCTAGCTATCATTTTTGAACACTATTCTCTGGAATACATAACAGGAAAATAATGGAAATGGAACACCAAAACGTTTGCTTGATAGGAGATTTTAATACAATTGTTGATAGAAAATTAGATTATAGAAGGAGCAAAGGAGGGGAAAAGGAAGAAAGACAGAATGGCAGAAGAAATTTCCATACAGGATACTTAGAGAGAAAGAAACCCTAAAAAGACCCAGTACACATTTTATTTGAATAGACATACAGTAAATCTTGGCCTAGAATTGATATGATATGGATGTCCCCTGAGCTAAGTAATAATATATATGAGATTGAGGTAAAACCTAACATTTGGGCAGACCATAATCCAATAAAGCTGACCCAGAAAGAGATAAAGAAGAAATCAAGATGGAGTTTGAATCAATCCTTGTTAAAAGAGAAACACTTTGTAGAATTATCAATAAAGGAAACAGAGTTTTTCTTTAAAAAAAATAAAAAGGAAGAGATTTAAATTCAGAATACATGGGACACAGCCAAAGCATATTTTAGAGGATTAGCTATAACATATATGGCTAAAAAGAACAAAGAAAAAAAGAACAATTTACAGCACTAAGAGAAGAATTGAAGAAACTGGAATTAGAATTACAAATACATCAAGAAAAGAAAATTGTGAAAAGACAAATGGAGACAGTGAAACATACCGTATTTTCCAGAGTATAAGACGACTGGGCATATAAGACGACCCCCTACATTTCCTGTTAAATTATAGGGTTTGGGCTATACTCGCCGTATAAGACTACCCCTCTTCCAATGCACACCAAATAAAAATTAAAAAACATCAGATTTGATTTTAATATGGTAATTTTAATTCAAATGCTTATGACATGCAGGCGCTTAGTAGGAAAACTGTCACTTATAAACATAAGGCTGTTTGTCATCAAATATGTAGACATAAAACAGTGCAAGTGGATTAAATAATAATAATAATAATAATAATAATAATAATAATAATAATAATAATAATAATAATAATAATAAGTTGTAAGGGACCTTGGAGGTCATCTAGTCCAACCCCCTGCTAAGGCAGGAAACCCTATACCATTTCAGACAAATGGCTGTCCAGTCTCTTCTTAAAAACTTCCAGTGTTGGAGCATTCACCACTTCTGGAGGCAGGTTGTTCCACTGGTTAATTGTTCTAACTGTCAGGAAGTTTCTCCTTAGTTCTAGGTTGCTTCTCTCCTTGATTAGTTTCCATCCATTACTTCTTGTCCTGCTTTCAGGTGCTTTGGAGAATAGCTTGACTCCCTCTTCTTTGTGGCAGCCCCTGATTCCAGCAACCATTCTCTATTTTCCTAATTCACTTTTTCACTTTTCCTAATTAACTCTAAAGCTTTCCCTGCACAGAGCCTTAAGTAACACAAGCTGCCTGCAATTAGTGCAGGTTCGCATCCCACCAGGCTCAAGGTTGACTCAGCTTTCCATCCTTCCAAGGTAGGTAAAATGAGGACCCACATTGTTGGGGGCAATAAGCTGACTTTGTAATAATGCTGCTGGGTGTGTGTGAAAGCCCTAATAAACAGGCATATACACAGAATGAAGGCTATTGCTAAGCACATTGATTTGTGCTTTAAATTGTAAGCCACCCTGAGTCTTCGGAGAAGGGCAGGATATAAATGGGATTTAAAAAAAAAAGACCAAATGGGAGATCCGCTCCAGGGTTTCCAGCCAGCCCTGTCCCTAAAGTTTCAGCACCCGGCGTATAAGACGACCCCTGACTTTTGAGAAGATTTTCATGGGTTAAAAAGTAGTCTTATACGCCGGAAACTACGGTAAATTAAATTTAATAGAGTCAGAAGAATTGGCTCTACAAATAAAAAGGGTAAAACAAAACTTTTTTGAAAATGCAAACAAGCCAGGAAGATGGTTGGCATATAAACTGAAAAAAGAAAGAGAGAAGAAACTGATAATAAACTACAAAATGAGAAGGGTGACTTACAATTCCAAACTGATGCAATTAAAAAAAGAAAGACCTTTATGAAAAATTATATAGAAGGAATTTCTTGAGAAAAAATGATACAATACTTTGAAAATGCAAACCTACCAAAAATACAAGAAAACCTAAAAAATATATTAAATGAAAAAATTACAATGATGGAAGTGATAAAAGCTATTAAAAAACCAGAAAAACGATAAAACCCCAGGACCGGATGGGCTACCCACAGAGGTTTACAAATGTCTGCAAGATACATTAAGTCTACCAATGAAGGAAGTGTGTAACGAGGTATTATTAGAGGCCAAACTACCAAACATGGATGGAAGCAAGTATTACTTTAATATCAAGAGAAGATTCAGATTTGACACAGATAAAAAATTATAGTCCAAAATCATAATTAAATGTGGATTATAATTTTTTTGCCTCAATAATAGCAGAGAGATTGAAAAGATTCTTGACTGAAATTACTATTCTTAGATTAGCAAAAATGTTTAAAAATATGTCTAGCAAATGTTGGAAATGTAATCAAAATCCCGGTACATATTATCACTTATGGTGGACATGTGTAAAAGCAAAAAAAAATTTGGACTAAAATACATACTTGGTGAGAAAAGGTGTTAGGAAAACATGTAGATTTTAAACCTGAACTTTTTTTACTAGGCATAATGCCAGAAAAGTTTGATAAACAAAATGTATATTTAACATTACATGTATTAACCGCAGCAAGGATTGTGTTTGCATAGCACTGGAAAAATCAGATAACACCATCAAAAGAAGCGATAATTAAGAAAATATTGGACTGGGCAGAAATTGACAGACTCAGATTGAGAATCAAAGGAAAAGAAGATACAGAATACTTCCAAATATAGAACTTATTTTTTATCAATGATTGGAAAAGCGGGACAGAGAGTAAGAATTTAACCATTATGTCTAGGCAAAAATCAACCCAGACAACACATTGTTCATTAAGCACAAATGAATTGTAATGATAGAAAACTAATAGAATACTTTTTTAAAAAATCTATTGCTTATGATGGGAATACCAACATTGTTGTGATGTAGAATGGAAAACATGTTGTTGGCTATCCCAAAGCTGTTTGTAGCATGTAAGGAAACCTAGGAGCATCACAAACCAATGAACTGGCCTTCGACACTGAGGGACTTACGGTAGGGCATTTTATTCAGTGGAATCTTTGGTGTTCTCTGAGCTTGTTTGTTTGTTTGCAGGTAATTTCACTGGTTAATTTCCCAACTAAGTAACATCATCAATGCCTGATGATAGCACTGATAATGTTATCTATTCAAGTGATGAAATATCTACAAACAGGCAGTCAAAACCAGAGAACATCAAGGAATTTACAATTCAACCCTGAGTTACACAGATTTTCTTCTATTGAATCATTCAATGTTTTTTTTTCAGAACTGGAGTCTTCTTTGAGACTGAGTTGATAGTAAATTGAGATCTAAGAAATACATATTGTAAGAAGGCAGAGGAAATGTTGTGACAGATGGTGTTCTAGCAATTGCTAAGACAAGACGAAGTAACCCTTTGCTTTCCATGCTTTGGACTAGACTTTCCACAGTTTTGTATCTTTGACCAGTTGGCTGAAGCTGACAGGATCTGAAGCCCAAATGCAGAATAATCCTAGGATAATGATGATTGGACTGGAGAGTCAGCAGCTCTTTCTGAACATTAAGGGAACTCTGAGATCATAGCCTGCTGAAATGAAATTGTTAGTGGAGAAATTTCACTGAAACAAACATATTTTAATTGTATGTGGGAAAAGATCTTGAAAGTACCCTCTTGAATTCATGAACCCACTTTGGTGCTCACTTCCATTTTTAGAAGTAATCCCCTCATTCATACATTTCTCTGATTTTTTTTCTGTTCAGAAGGCCCCCTTTTCTAGGTGTACGGAACGTTGCCTCCCAGGATATACCAAGCTGATGAGAGAGGGAGAACCAGTTTGTTGCTATGACTGTTCTCCATGTATGGAAGGAACCATCTCTGTGCAGGAAGGTAGGTAATTCAAGAACAAAGAAGCAGCACCAGTCTTTTATTCTAAGGATAATATGGTAGCAATAGGAATTGCAGTTAGACTTATTTACTGCTTCATAGTGCTTTACAGCATGCTCTAAGCATATTGCCCCTCAACAATCTGGGTCCTCATTTTACTGACCTTGAAAGGATGGAAGACTGATTCAACCTTGAGCTGGTCAGTATCGAACTCCAGGCAGTGGGCAGAGTTAGCCTGCAATACTGCATTCTAATCACTGTACCACCACGGCTCTGGTATTAGCAAGATTTGTTCTCATATACCAATATACCATTAGATTCAAGAAACAGACTAAAAACACTGCAACAACTGTTCAGTGAAGGTAAAATTCACCATGGTGGATGTTTTCACAAGTTCCTGAAACAATAACAAGCAATCTTGAAAAATACTGAGAGACCTTAAGAAACATGACAGCATTTGAAACACCTATACAAAACAAACCTAACCTCAAATTCTAGTAAGATATTTTTTCTGGCAATTGCAAGAACAAATTTAGGAGAGAATTGGAAAAATAG
Organism: Vipera ursinii; assembly: GCF_947247035.1. Lineage (NCBI taxonomy): Eukaryota > Metazoa > Chordata > Lepidosauria > Squamata > Viperidae > Vipera > Vipera ursinii. Next base: position 20,563,240 of record NC_139513.1, read on the forward strand.
ATATTTTGTCAGTGATGTCAGATTGGGAGGTCACTTTGGAGAATATGCAGCAATGACACAAATACCTACAGCATTGATTCCTGGCAGCATTAAGTCATGTGGACATGACCTCCCAGAATTCCTTGGGAGTCATGGAATTCAGGGAATTGGGGAATTCTGGCTGAGGAATTCTGGGAATTGAAGTGCACGTCTTAATGTTGTGTAGGTTGAGAAACACTGATCTACAGTATCTGTGATGAAGCTTAAGTAACTTTTTTTTAAAAAAATAGGTCTCGTATGTGGAACACATTGCACAGCAGGATATAAGCTTTAGAACATGATTTTTAGTCAGAAAGTTGTGAGATGAATCAAAACTAATATCAGATGCCAGCAAGAATCTTTACACTTTAAAGTAAAACACAAACACAGAAACAAATAGATTATATGTGGAAGTGGTGTGTGTCTGTATGTCTCTCTCTGTGTGTGTGTTTATTCTGCTCACAGCTTGGAGAAACAACAAAAGGGAAGAGAGGAATGTTTTCCATAAACATAATTATCTACTTTATTCATGCTTAGTAAGTAAGCATTTTTCCCTTGCATTTCATTATTCTAATCATATCATTTTTTAAAAAAATAGAGAGAAAAAAACTTCATTGCTTTATCTACATCCTGCTTCTTGTCAGTTGGTCATGATGCGTGGAATACCATTGAATCACTATTTAAAAATTCGTTGTGTTTTTCAGATGTAGCCCAATGTGCAAAATGTCCACATGACCATCTCTCCAATGAGAAGCGGGATCAGTGTGTCCCCAAAGTTATAACTTTCCTGTCCTTCAGAGAAAACCTAGGTCTCATCCTAGCTGTCTCTGCCCTTTTTTTGTCTCTTATCACTGTCTTAGTTCTAGGAATTTTTATTAAATATCGAGAAACTCCCATAGTCAAAGCTAACAACCGTGATCTCACCTACATTCTTCTGATCTTTCTCTTGCTTTCCTTCTTGACTTCCCTTCTGTTCATTGGTCAACCCAAGAAAGTGACCTGCCTTCTTCGACAAACTGCCTTCAGTGTTGTTTTCTCAGTTGCTGTGTCATCCTTGCTGGCCAAGACTATCATGGTGGTGATGGCATTTCTGGCCACAAAGCCAGGCAGCAAAATGAGGAAATGGCTGGGGAAATCTCTGGCCAATTTCATTATCTTCTCCTGCTCTGGTGTTCAGGTGGGCATCTGTTTCATATGGCTGGGAATCTTTCCCCCATTCCCAGATTCTGACTTATATTCCCAAAAAGGGAAGATTGTACTGCAATGCAATGAAGGTTCAGTCATCATGTTCTATTCTGCCCTTGGCTACTTGGGCTTTCTGGCTTTCATTTGTTTCTTGGTGGCTTTTCTAGCCCGAAAACTACCAGGGGCCTTCAACGAAGCCAAGTGGATCACCTTCAGCATGCTGCTCTTCTGCAGTGTTTGGGTTTCTTTTGTCCCTGCCTACCTAAGCACCAAAGGAAAATACATGGTGGCTGTGCAGATCTTCTCCATCCTGACCTCCAGCCTGGGCTTACTTGGCTGCATCTTTGTCCCCAAATGTTACATCATCATTCTAAGACCTGAGATGAACTTGAAGGAGAATCTAATAATGAAAAATAATAAGTGAACGTGATTGTGGCAGTTATATTTTATCCAAATTATTGCTAAGTTAAAATAAGACATTACAAACAGTTATTTTTTCAACGCTGCTAACATCGAATGCTATTGCTTGACAAGAGATAAAGAAGTAGCCATTTCATATGTTAAACTTGTGTATTGCTTTAAAAGGTTGGGAGGGGGCATGAGTAGAATTTCACCTTCAAGGCCATCTCTCTAGGTAAAGAAGATAAGACCTTGGCGGGTTTTCTAATGGAAGGGAAACTGATTCTTTAATTTAATTGGAGAATATGATTAATGACAAAATTAGAAAGGTGGAGAATTGTGTTTTAATATATTGTGCAAGGGGTGAAGATTTCAGATTCCAGCTTCCTTCGAAGAAGCATAAAGGACTTTTACGGTAAACAATGCCTCAAGTCAGTTGAAAAGCCCACACGTCGGAAACTTGACATATTTGTTCAAAGACTTTTTCTTCCTCCCATGTGATTAATCTTACTATCAATAAATAGCATAGTGAAGTTTGTTGATGTTTCCTCCACCAATTTAAAATCATGTTATTTGTCTTCTAATCTACATTTCTTTAATATCCATTCAATGTACGAGATGAATAAAGAAAGGAATGTACAGTGTTGTCACATTTCTTTACTGATCTGGAAACATACTGTTTAACTTTGTTTTGTTCAGAATCTGGCTTTGAGTCCTTGTGTAAATTTTTTAAAAGGACAAAGAGATATTGTCAGATTGTCAGTTCTCAAAAACATTCCATAGCTCAACATAATTTCTTTTAATTATTCATTTATTTTAAAAGATTTGTAATGCCACCTATCTTGTGATATATTTTATGTTTTATAATCTTCAAAAGCCATGATCTTAACAAGTATTGTTGTTTTCCGTTTATCCAATCAGGAAGTGACATCTGCTTTGCATACTTAATTTATCTTTCCAATTTCTATCCACCCTCTTTCTCCTGTCTCTCCAAATTTTAAGCTTGAGCAGCCAAATGCATTTCGCTCAGCGTTCTATTCCCTAACAGCAGCAAGAAAATATGAGTCTCACTCAGGATTGTAGTTCCGAAGAGCAGAATGAGGATATGAGTCTCCCTCAGGGTTCTAGTCCCTAACATCTACATACTAGGCTGGTCCAGAGGGACTCTTTTCTCTAAAATCAGCAAGCAGGTCACTTCATCAGCCCTCATGACAACTGAACTGACCTTCAAACATAAAAACGGAATTGCTTTTTTTCCTTTTACTGACTACAAAGGTTGGCTCACAGAAGCAGAATAGCAAAAATGCCAAGCAAATAAAAAGCAGGTCCCACAAGTTTTTGAAACCAATTTAGAGATGTTTTATCAAGAAAATTTGCTAATTATATTTTTTAGATAAGATGCAAATCTCTTGCCAATGAAAACAATGACGAAAAAACCCAGAGCCAGGAAACTACAAAACAATCAGTCTGGTATCAATACCTGAGAAGATCGTGTAAAAGATAATCAAAAACAGATCTGTGAATATCTCAAAGCAAATAAAGTTATAACTGGGAGCCAACATGGGTTTGTTAAAAACAGTTCATGACAAACCAAGTTAATTTCTTTCTTTGACAAAGTGACTAAATTAGTAGACCAACAAAATTCTATGGACATAGTATATTTAGATTTCAGTAAGGCACTTGGCAAAGTAGACCATAACCTATTTCTTGGTAAGCTAGAAAAATATGGGACAGACATCTTCATCACCAGATGGATTTGTAACTGGCTGATAAACAGATCAATGAGTAATCCTTAATGATACTATGGCTACATGAAGTGAAGTAAGCAGTGAAGTACCACAACTATCCTCCTTAGGTACACTACTCATCAATATTTTCATAAATGACTTAGATGAGGGAGTAGAAGGAAGGGAATAAGCTGGCAGGAATAGCAACATCCCAGAAGACATATGCAGGATCCAAAAGGATCTTGACAGACTTGAGCAATGGGCTTTCTTCAACAAAGTGAAATTTAATGTGGAAAAAAGCAAGGTTTTACACTTAGGCAAGAAAAACAACAGATAGCTGTGAGAGGGACCTTGGAGTCCTCATGGAGAATCACTTACACATGAGCCAGCAGTGTGTGGCAGCAGCCAAAAATGCTAATACAATCCTTGGTTGTGTAAACAGAGGCATAGAATCAAAATCACATGAAGTATTAGCAGCGCTTTATAAAGCCTTAGTAAGGCCTTAGTAAGGCCACACCTGGAATACTCCATCCAGTTTTGGTTGCTACGTTACAAAACAGATGTTGAGACTTTGGAAAAGTACAAAGAAGAGCAACTAAGATGATTAAAGTCCTGGAGACTAAAAGATATGAAGAACGGTTGCAGGATTTGGATATGGCCAGTCTAGAAAAAAGAAAGGCTTGGGGTAACATGATAGCAGTATTCCATTATTTGAGGGGCTCCCAGAAAGATGAGGGGGTGATCTTATTTTCCAAAGCACCTGAAGACAAGACAAGAAAGAGTGGATGGAAACTAATCAAGGATAGAAGCCACCTAGAAGTAAGGAGAATGTTACTAATGGTGAGAGCAACCAACCAATGGAACATCTTGCCTTCAGAAATTGTGGGTGCTCCATCACTGAAAGTTTTCAAAAAAGAGCCTGGACAACCATTTATCATAAATTATAGAGGGTCTCTTGTCTGAGCAGGAGGTTGGACGAGAAGATCCAATTATATTATTTTATGTTCTATATTCTTAGTTTCCTTGAGTGAGGTATATGGAAATTCACACAGGGAGAAATGAGACAAAGAATTCCCCTGGTGCTCTGTACTTGCAAATGACAAGAGCATTGATTCAGTAGAGGAAAGTGATAAATTTTGGGGGAGAGGGAAATTCATTCCCACTCTCTCAATTGGCCTAGACTAGAAAGAGTGCAGAGAAGAGCAACAAAGATAATTAGGAGAATGGAGGCTAAAATGTATATTCTGGCCTCAACCATGACTGCCATGGATCCATAATCTATTTCTTCCAGAGCATTTTAAAGCTGTAGGTGTCAAGGTTCTGACTGACAAAGCCAACAAAAACACAGCCGAGATTATCCAATTCTAATGCAAAACTTTACTGAGCACATAATTTTGACACAGGTGAAAGGAAAACCAGCTCTATTTAATTGGTGCTTAAATCAGTAAACAACAACAACAACAACAACAACAACAACAACAACAACAACAACAACAATAATAATAATAATAATAATAATAATAATAATAATAATAATAAGAAGAAGAAGAAGAAGAAGAAGAAGAAGAAGAAGAAGAAGAAGAAGTTGGAAGGGACCTTGGAGGTCATCTAGTCCAACCCCCTGCTCAGGCAGGAAGCCCTACACCATTTCAGACAAATGGCTGGCCAGTCTCTTCTGAAAAACTTCCAGTGTTGGAGCATTCACCACTTCTGGAGGCAGGTTGTTCCACTGGTTAGTTGTTCTAACTGTCAGGAAGTTTCTCCTTAGTTCTAGGTTGCTTGTCTCCTTGACTAGTTTCCATCTGTTGCTTCTTGTCCTGCTTTCAGGTGCTTTGGAGAATAGCTTGACTTCCTCTTCTTTGTGGCAGCCCCTGAGATATTGGAACACTGCTATCATGTCACCCCTCACCCTTCTCTTCATTAAACTACACATACCCAATTCTAGCAACCGTTCCCTATTTGTTTTAGCCTCCAGTCCCCCAATCATCTTTGTTGCTCTTCTCTGTACTCTTTCTAGAGTCTCAACATCTTTTTTACATCATGGTGACCAAAACTGAACGCAGTATTCCAGGTGTGCCCTTACCAAGGCATTGTAAAGTGGTATTAGTACTTCATGTGATCTTGATTCTATCCCTCTGTTAATGCAGCTTAGCACTGTGTTAGCTTTTTTGGCAGCTGCAGCACACTGCTGGCTCATATTGAAGTGATTTTCCACTAAGACTCTGAGATCCCTCTCATAGTTACTACTATTGAGCAAGGTACCACCTATACTATACCTGTGCATTTGATTTTTCCTGCCTAAATTTAGAACCTTACTTTTTTCACCATTCAATTCCATTTTGTTAGATAGTGCCCAGTGTTCGAGTCTGTCCAGATCCTCCTGTATCTTAAGCCTATCTTCTGGAGTATTGGCTATTCCTGCCAGCTTGGTGTCGTCTGCAAATTTGATGAGTTCCCCATCTATCCCCTCATCCAAATCGTTGATGAAGATATTGAAGAGCACTGGGCCCAGAACAGAGCCCTGGGGCACTCCAGTACACACTTCCTTCCATGTAGATGCAGTTCCATTGAGGACCACACACTGAGTACGGCCTGTCAGCCAGCTACGAATCCACCTGGTGGTGATGCTATCTAACCCACATTTTTCTATCTTGTCAAGTAGTAGGTTGTGATCTACTTTATCAAATGCCTTACTGAAGTCCAAGTAAATTATATCTACAGCATTCCTCTGGTCCACTAATTGTGTCACTTGGTCAAAGAATGTAATAAGATTTGTCTGGCATGATCCGTTTTTGACAAACCCATGTTGACTTTTAGTGATGACTTTGTTTGCATTAAGGTGTTCGCTGATTTGTTGTTTGATTATCTTTTCCAGAAATGTGGTTCCCAGTCCCAATTCTTTCAGGCAACCCCGAAGCATAGCATAATTGATGGCATTAAAAGCTAGACTCTAAAGTCATATCATGATTGAATATTGAAAGCCTGGGAGAGATGCAGCAGAGGCAAGATGAATACCCCACCAGAGATTCAGGGTCCACCAGTGGCACAATCAGTACTTTCTCTGTGCTGTGACTCAATGAGAAACCCAAATATAAAAGGACCAGATATTCTGCTTCCCCCAGAGTACTCATTGCACAGTACGTTTCTTGAATAACAGGATTAAGAAATACCCTGAGTTGTTGTTTTGATGATTAAATTGGAAATACACCCATGTCAAGTAAGGTTTTCCACCTCATGCAGAGTAATAAATGAAGTCATACAGAGAATCGACTGTAATTCTCAAATCCCTGTCTAATTATCAAAATCAGAATGATTACTTCATCTTCCACTAAAGGCTAGGGGACTTTTCCCACCCAAGGTAATTTTGAAACAAGGTAGATGTTAGTAACCCACATCAATGGATTTCACAAATATTTATTAATTCTTATAAAAATCTGAAGCTCTGGTCCACGAGGAGCTCAAGGATGATGAAGAACACACGGTGAGACTCCTGTCGGCACAAATGTACAGGTCTGACTTTTAATGCTGCCCCTTTAATGTGCCAGATTAAAGTTTATCTTGCTTGATCAAGTCACTGGATCTGTGTTCTTTTGCAAGAGAACTGCATCTACATGGAAGGAAGTGTGTACTGGGGTGCCCCAGGGCTCTGTTCTGGGCCCAGTGCTCTTCAATATCTTCATTAATAATTTGGATGAGGGGATAGATGGGGAACTCATCAAATTTGCAGACGACACCATGCTGGCAGGAATAGCCAATATTCCAGAAGATAGGCTTAAGATACAGAAGGATCTGGACAGACTCGAACACTGGGCACTATCTAACAAAATGAAATTCAATGGTGAAAAAAGTAAGGTTCTACATTTAGGCAGGAAAAATCAAATGCACAGGTATAGTATAGGTGGTACCTTGCTCAATAGTAGTAACTGTGAGAGGGATATCAGAGTCCTAGTAGACAATCACTTCAATATGAGCCAGCAGTGTGCTGCAGCTGCCAAAAAAGCCAACACAGTGCTAGGTCCCTTCCAACTTCTTCTTCTTCTTCTTCTTCTTCTTCTTCTTCTTCTTCTTCTTCTTCTTCTTCTTCTTCTTCTTCTTCTTCTTCTTCTTCTTCTTCTTCTTCCTGTTGCTGTTGCTGTTGCTGTTGTTGTTATTGTTGTTGTTGTTATTGTTGTTGTTGTTGTTATTATTATTATTATTATTATTATTATTATTATTATTATTATTATTATTATTATTATTATTATTATTATTATTATTATTATTATGCTTCTCCTTAGACAGCTCTGAGGCCAAAGACAGTGGGTGCCTGTCTCAGAGAACTACAGAAGATCTCCATCATGATATGTGAAATACTGCTGCAGCTGCTTCTCCTGGTGTCCCATTTTCCATGTGGGATGCTGACAATGAAATGTCCACTAAATATACAGAAAGAAGACCACAGATTTAATTATTATAAGCCAGGAGATTTCCTGATTAGTGGAATTATATCTACATCTAGCACCATATTTAATATTTTATGTTTCCCCTGATGATGTGGACAGGATCATGGGGAGGCTGAGCTCCACCACCTGTTTGTTGGATCCATGCCCCTCCTGGCTGGTTTATGTGGCCCGAGAGGAGACACGAGGCTGGTTCCAGGCAGTAATAACTGCTTCTTTGAAGGAGGGTGTCTTCCCCGCCGCCTTGAAGGAGGCGGTGGTGAGGCCCCTCCTCAAAAAGCCTGTCCTGGACCCAGCTGTTCTAAATAACTATCGTCCAGTCTCCAACCTTCCCTTTATGGCGAAGGTTGTTGAGAGTGTGGTGGCGCATCAGCTTCCTCTGTTCCTGGAGGAAACTGATTATCTGGACCCATACCAATTGGGTTTCAGGCCCGGACACAGCACGGAGATGGCATTGGTCGCGCTGGTGAATGATCTCTGGCAGGCTCGGGACAGGGGTTGTTCCTCTGTCCTAGTCCTATTAGATGTCTCAGCGGCTTTTGATACCATCGACCATGGTATCCTACTGCGGCGTCTCAGGGGGTTGGGAGTGGGAGGCACCGTTTTATGGTGGTTCTCCTAATATCTCCTGGGCCACTCGCAGTTGGTGTTGATGGGAGGGCAGAAATCCACCTCGAGGCCTCTCGTTTGTGGAGTTCCTCAGGGGTTGGTTCTCTCGCCCCTCCTGTTCAACATCTATATGAAGCCGCTGGGTGAGATCATTTGTGGTTTCGGGGTGGGGTATCATCAGTACGCTGATGATACCCAACTTTTTCTCTCCACCCCAAACCACCCCAGCGATGCCCTTGCCATGATGTCCCGTTGCCTGGAGGTGGTCCAGGTCTGGATGGGGAGAAACAGGCTTCGTCTCAATCGTGCCAAGGCTGAGTGGCTGTGCATATCGGCATCTCGGGTTAACCAGACTATTCCACCTTTAATGATGGGGGGTGAGGTGTTACCCCCCGTTGATAGGGCTCGCAACTTGGGCGTCCTCCTGGATTCACGGCTCAATTTTGAAGACCATATAGGAGCCGTGACCAGGGGGGCTTTTGCCCAGGTTCGCCTGGTGCGCCAGTTGTGACCCTACCTGGACCGAGATGCCCTACACACAGTCACTCATGCGCTCGTGACCTCCCGTTTAGACTACTGCAATGCTCTCTACATGGGGCTGCCCTTGAGGACCACTCGGAAGCTTCAGCTGGTGCAGAATGTGACCGCGCGAGTTGTGATGGGGGTTTCCCAATACTCCCATGTAACACCTCTACTCCGCGAGCTGCATTGGCTCCCGGTTGCCCTCCGGGTGAGATTCAAGGTGCTGGTGATGACCTATAAAGCCCTAAATGGCTTGGGTCCGTGATATCTAAGGGAATCAAGCATCAAGTTCCCTTCATCCAGTGCGCTCCCACAGGGAGGGTCTTCTCAGGGTGCCGCCGGTAAAAGATTGCCGGCAGATAACACCCAGGGGAGGGCCTTCTCAGTGGGTGCGCCTGCCCCCTGGAACCAGCTGCCCATGGAGCTTAGGACTGCCCCCGACCTTCATTCATTTCACCGGGACCTGAAGACCTGGCTCTTCGAACTCTGTGGCCCGGGCTGAGAATTTTAATTTTAATTGGGGTTTTTATTTTTTTTCAGGGAAAGGGCGGTATATAAATCCAATAAAATAAATAAAATAAATAAATAAACCATACTTCTTTGAGCCTCCAAACCACAGATTTCATAGGTAATTCCTGATAAGTACTTTACACTAGTGATTAATTTTATCTTTTATCTTTTATTTTTTCCACTATTTTCCTTTTAATAGGGAAGGTTAGCTGATATAAATGTTAACATTTTATATGTTTTAATTTTTAATGTTGACATCTACAACATTAGCGGTCTACAGTTAAAATTATGGAAATATTATAGAATATTATAATAATAATAATAATAATAATAATAATAATAATAATAATAATAATAATAAATAAACCTTTATTGTCAAAGTACAACATGTGTACATTGAGATTAGCTGAGCCTCCCCCCGTGCTCTCTCCCCCCAACACACAGTGACAACAAACCCTCCATCCCACCACACCATGTGAACCAACTACACCACACACCGGCCTCCCAAGTCAATTCTGCATAAGATTATGTCCCTTTTAAAAGCCCAACAGCCCACGGATAAAAGCTATTTTTCAGCCTGTTGGTATGGCTGGCCATATTCCTATATCTCCTACCGGATGGTAGGAGAGTAAAGAGATACCGTCCAGGGTGTGAGTCATTAGCGGTCTAAAGTTAAAAATTATGGAAATATTACAGTATATTATTCTACACAGTATACTGTCTGAGAAGATAATAATAACAATAAAAGTAAAATGTTACTTTATGGCAAAGGAATAATATTAATGATTTAATAGTTAACAATGTGTCTGTGCAAGGATAGACTCTGTCATGGCTGGTGAATTTTTATTCTGAATTTTGCAAGGTGACATGCAAAATTTAGAAAAATGATAGGGTATTGTGGAAAACATTCTGCAAGAAATAAAAAGATGTAAAAGACGTCAGAATGGGTAGGTGGTTTACTGAACCTCAGAGAGATGAGAGTTATTTAACTTAATTCTAAGAAAGAGACAATAGGAAACCACTTCTGAAAAACCTTGCCAGGAAAACTGCAGGAACCTGTCCAGGAAATCTCTAAGAATTGGAAATAAGAAGAAAAAATATATTAAGTGAATAATAAAGACAGACAAAGTTGGAGATTTTCCAAGATGCATAGTATTATTCAGGAAGAATCTTCCCCGCTTCCCAGTTTATTATTCCAGAAAAGAGCTCTTCCCTTTTTTTCATCAAGCAGCCAAAGAAGAACTTCATATCTCCCAAGTTGAAGCCCCCTTTAGCCTTTTAAACTTCTAGCTGTATTAGGGGGCACTGGTGTCACTAGATACCTTGCATGATATTGTTATTATTAAGGGCTATGAGCCAACCTAGCAGTTCGAAAGCACGTAAAAATGCAAGTAGAAAAATAGGGAGGGAAGGTAACAGTGTTCCATGTGCCTTTGGCATCTAGTCATGCAGGCCACATGACCACAGAGACATCCTCAGACAAGCACTGGGTCTTCGGCTTTGAAATGGATATGAGCACAGGAGTCTTCTCCAGCACCACAGTTCAAAGGCTTCAATTCTTTGCCTCTCAGCCTTTCTTATTGTCCAACTTTCACTGCCATACATTGCAACTGGGAAGACCATAGCCTTGAGTATATGCACTTTTGTTGGCAGGGTGATGTATCTGCTCTAGATTTGCCATGGCTTTCCTAACCAGGAGCAAGCATCTTTTAATTTCTTGGCTTCAGTCCCCATCTGCAGTATTCTAGGAAAATAAAATCTGTCACTACCTCCATTTCTTCCTCATCTATTTGCCAGGAATTGAGAGGGCTGGATGCCATGATCTTGGTTTTCTTAATGTTAAGTTTCAAGCCAACTTTTGGACTCTCCTTCTTCACCCACAACAAGAGGCTTTTTAGTTCCTCTTCACTTTGTGCCATTAGAGTGGTATCATCTGCATATCTTAGGTTGTTGATATTTCTCCTGGCAATCATAATTCCAACTTTTGATTCATCTAGCCCTGCCTTTCTCATGATGTTCTGCATATAAGTTAAATAGACAGGGTGACAGTATACAGCCTTGCCGGACTCCTTTCCCAATTTTGAACCAATCGGTGGTTCTGTGTCCAATTCTCACTGTTGCTTCTTGACCCGCATATAGGTTTCTCAAGAGACAAATAAGATGGTCTGGTACTCCCATCTCTTTAAGAACTTGCACAATTTGTTGTGATCACACAATCAAAAGCTTTAGCATAGTCAATGAAGCAGAAGTAGGTGTTTTTCTGGAACTCTCTAGCTTTCTCCATGATCCAGCATATGTTGGCAATTTGATCTCTAGTTCCTCTGCCTCTTTGAAATCCTGCCTGTACTTCTGGCAGTTCTCGATCCACATACTGCTGGAGTCTAGCTTGTAGGATTTTAAGCATAACTTTACTAGCATGTGGAATGAGTGCAATCGTGCGATAGTTGTATAGTTCTTCTGTGTAATTTTGCCACCTCTTCTTAATCTCTTCTGCCTCTGTGAGGTCCCTGCCATTTTGGTTCTTTATCGTGCCCATTTTTGCATGAAACGTTCCCTTCATCTGTCCAATTTTCTTAAAGAGATCTCTGGTCCTCTCTATTCTATTGTTTTCTTCTATTTCTTTGCACTGTTCATTTAAGAAGGCATTCTTATCTCTTCTAGCTATTTTCTGGAATTCTGCATTCAATTGGGTACATCTTTCTTTTTCTCCCTTGCCTTTTGCTTCCCTCCTTTCCTCAGCTATTTGCAAAGTTTCCTCAGACAGCCATTTTGCTTTCTTGCATTACTTTTTCTTTGGGATGGTTTTAGTTGCTATCTCTTGTACAATGTTCTGAACCTCCATCCATAGATCTTCAGGCACTCTGTCTATCAGATCTAATTCCTTAAATCTATTTGTCACCTGTATTCATCAGGGATATGATTTAGTTCATATCTGAGTGGCCTAGTGCTTTCCCCTACTTTCTTCAGTTTAAGCCTAAATTTTGCAATGAGAAGCTCATGATCTGAACCACAGTCAGTTCCTTGTCTTGTCTTATATAGAGCTTCTCCTTCTTTGGCTGCAGAGCACATAGTCAATCTGATTTCTGTGTTGACCATCTGATGATGTCCATGTGTAGACATCTCTTGAGTTGTTGAAAAAGAGAGTTTGCTACGACCATTGTATTCTCTTGACAAAATTCTGTCAGCCTGTGCCCTGCTTCCATTGTTCTGTACCAGCCTGCTACCAGCCCTGCAGAAAAGGCAGGGACAACCCCTTTACAAACGGCAAGAGGCTGGAATTAAGCCTGCCAAATTTATTAAGATAAAACAGAGAAAAACAAGACACCAACCATGAAACAGGAGCTATGAAACAGGAACTAATCAAGCGGTTGCCTTCAGCAAACCAGCCCTCCCACGCATTCCCCTTTTATACAGTTCAGGGTGTGGCTTCTCTCTGCCTCCTTCCGAGGTGCCCCATTGCCTTCCTCTGTTTACTCCTGATTGACTGCCTCCTGCGTCGGGTGTCCTTGAACAGGGCCAGCTGTGGGTCATCTTCATCCACGCTGTCAGGCTCACACAGCTGGGTCTCCGTCGTGACCAGGTGGGAGGGGCCTGGCTGAGGGCTCTCATCAGCAAGATCTTCAACCCTGTCAGCAAGCTCTTCAACACCCCCTCCTCCTCTGAGTCGTCCGACCCAACTGCCAAACCCACAGGCTGACCCTGAATCACAACATCCATTTTGTACTCCAAAGCCAAACTTCCCTGTTACTCTGGTTATCTTTTGGCTTCCTATTTTAGCATTCCCATCCCCCATGATGATATGGATATAGTTTTTTTGCTGTTAGTTCTATAAGGTGATGTAGCGCTTCATATAACTGGTCAATTTCATTCTTCATTCTTTCTGGAGCTACTAGTATTACACCTGCTGCCGGCATCAACTTCCCTCCGCCCTGTGCGTTCCCACAGAGAGGGCCACCTCAGGGTGCCACCGGTCAGAGAATGTCGATTGGTGGCCCCCAGGGGGAGATCCTTCTCTGTGGGTGCCCCGGAGCTATGGAATCAGTTACCGGTTGAGCTCCGGACGGCGCCCGATCTTCACTCCTTTCCCCGCGATCTAAAAACATACTTGTTCGAACAAGCTGGCCTGGCCTGATGGGGGATAGGTGGGGTTTTTACTGTATTTTATTGGGGTTTTACTATGTATTAATTGTTTTTTAGTGGGCATGTATTTAATCATTTTTTAACTTTTGTAATTCTGTGTTTTTTATTCTTGCCCTGTTCACCGCCCTGAGTCCTTCGGGAGAAGGGCGGTATAGAAATATTAATAAATTAAAATTAAAATTAAAAATCCGACCCGACTGCCAAACCCACAGGCTGACCCTGAATCACAACATCCATTTTGTACTCCAAGGCCAAACTTCCCTGTTATTCTGGTTATCTTTTGGCATCCTATTTTAGCATTCCTATCCCCCATGATGATAAGGACATCGTTTTTTGCTGTTAGTTCTATAAGGTGATGTAGCGCTTCATATAACTGGTCAATTTCATTCTTCATTCTTTCTGGAGCTACTAGTATTAGCCCTCTGCTCTTCCCCAGTAGCATATCCGATGCCTTCTGACCTGAGGGGCTCATCTTACAGCATCATATCTTTTTGCCTTTTGGTACTGTCCATGGGGTTTTCATGGCAAAGATACTGGAGTGGGTTGCCATTTCCTTCTCCAGTGGATCACATTTTCTCACAACTCTCTGCTATCACCTGTTTATTTTGGGTGGCCCTGCATGGCATAGCTCATAGTTTCATTGAATTATGCAAGCCCCTTTGCCACGACAAGGCGTTAATCCATGAAGGGATTCAGATTGTAATTAAGTGTAATTAAACCCTTTAGCCACATGTTTTCCCATTGTACAAGTTTTATAGTATACCCTGAATTTTTTTGTCCATTTAATCATATACTGTTTCATATATTCATTTTCCAATTTCAATTTAAGTCACACTTTATAAACCTTGGCAATAGCATGTTCATCATTACCACATAATACAATTTCAAATTCATTTTTACAAAGTCAAACCCAAAACTTTTTTGTCTACTTTCTTTCTATTGTAAGTATGTAAACCAGTGACAGACAAATCCTTCTGACTCCAACTCTTCTTTGGACTTCAGAGTAAGTTCACTTATTTAACCATAGGTCCACCAGTCTGGCCTCACTATCATTTCTTTTCTAAAAGAAAGCTTCCTAAGGTGACACCCAAAGCGTTATCTTCATAGAGAACTTTATTTTAGATTTATTCCAGAACCTTAGGATGGCACACCTAACAAAAAGATTCTTAAAGTCAACATTTATTTTAATCTTGTCATATCATAAGTAAGCATGCCATCCAAATCTTAGTTCATGACCTTCTAATTGGAGTAATCTCTTATTTTGGAGAGTCACCCACTCTTTCATCCAGATCCAACAGCAAGTATCAAAATACAGTTTCAAATCTGGTAAACCCAAAGTTCCTCTTCCTTTATCATTTTGCAGTAGTTTACCTAACCCTAACCCTAACCCTAATTCTCATTTTTCCCCCTTGCCATCTGAATTTAGATTTATTCTTTTGCCATTGGTTAACTGCAGTGTTACTTGTCAATATCAGTAAAGTCTGGAATATAAATAACATATTTGATAAGACATTCATCTTACTTACACAGATTTATCCAGTAGGAATAACTGCAAATTCTCCATCATGAGAAATCTTTTCTAGTATCATTCCAAACAAGTACATTTTTTAGTTCTTTTTAAATTTTATTCATTTATAACGTAAAATATGAAAATACAAAAGCAAATAGTAAAGGACAACAATAGGAAAAGGGAAAATGAAAAAGTGTGGAAAAGTGGAGCAGGAGAAGGAAAAAAAAGGTATTGACTCCCTGTTGCAATAAAATAAGATATTAAAATCGAATCTCAACTTTTTACATTTCTATAGTAATACGAACTAGCCATTTTGTATCAACAAATCAGTCTAATCCGTAAAACCCAAAATCATCGTATCATTTTTTCCACCTCAAGCACAAAGTCAGGAAGTGGTTTCCAAGTAGAAACAAAAGTACTTATATTCTTTTATTTTATCAAAACAGTGAATTGGGCCACCTCTGCTAATTCCATCAGCTTTTGTAAACATTCGTCCATAGTGAGAATGGAAGCCTCCTTCCATTTTTGTACATAGAGCAGTTTTCTTGCTGTCACCATATATAAAATCAGAGTTCCAAATTATTTTTCCGAGTATAAAATTGTTTTGAAACAATTTAGACTTTGTACTTGTACAGATATTTAACCTTTTTCTTTGCCACGAAACCCTAGTTTCTTGCCAATGTTTTATAATCTTGAAAATTGAAGTTCTTAACAAATATTTTTGTTTTCTGTTTATCCAATCAGGAACTGACATCTGCTTTGCATATTTAACATTTTTTCCAATTTCCCTGAACCCACTTCATTCACTCTGTCAATATGCACAGTTTTTGTTCCTTTTCCCCCTCTCTGTACAATTATCAAAATCACAATGATTACTTCATCTTCCACTAAAGCCTAAGGGACTTTTTTCATCCACAGTTATTTTGAAACAAGGTAGGTGTTAGTAACCCTCATCAATGGATTTCACAAATATTTAGTAATTCTTATAAAAATCTGAAAATCTTGTCCACAAGGACCTCAGGGTTGATGAAGAACACATGGTGAGACTCCTGTAGGCATAAATGTACAGGTCGGAATTTTAATGCTGTCCTTTTAATGTGCCAGATCAAACTTTATCTTGCTTGATCAAGTCAGTGCATCTGTGTTCTTTGGCAAGAGAACTGTGCTTCTCCTTAGACAGCTCTGAGGCCAAAGACAGTGGGCACGTGTCTCACAGAACTACAGAAGATCTTCATCATGATATCTGAAATACTGCTGATGCTGCTTCTCCTGGTATCCCATTTCCCATATGGGACGCTGATGACCAAATGTCCATTGAACATACAAAAAGAGGGAGGTAACATATTTAATTATTACAAGTCAGGAGATTTCCTGATTAGTGGAATCATTTCTACATCAAGCTCAGCATTTAAACCATACCTCTTCTTTAAGCCTCCATATCACAGATTTCAAAGGTAATTCCTGACGTGTACTTAACACTAGTGATTAATTTTATGTTTTCCACTATTTTCCTTTTAATAGGGATGGTTAGCTGTATGAATGCTACAATTTTATGTTTTAATTTTTAACATTGACATCTATGATTCTAGTGGTCTACTGTTAAAATCTGTTCTGAATTTTGCAGGCTGATCCACAAAGATCAGAAATATGATAAGCTATTGTTGGAAAACTTTCTGAAAGAAAAAGATGTAAAAGACATCAGAATTGGTCGGCGATCTAGTGAACCTTGGAGAGATGAGAGTTATTTAATCGCCCTATTAAATGAATGTTTGATGTGGTGGTTAATGTTTCAGGTTAGAAATCATGAAGGCATGACCTCTAGTCCTTCCTTGGATATAAATTAAGCTGGCTGGCCCTGGATCAGTCACTTTCTCTTAATCCTAGGAAGAAGGCAATGGCAAATCACCTCTAAAAAACCTTGCCAGGAAAACTACAGGAAC
Organism: Vipera ursinii; assembly: GCF_947247035.1. NCBI lineage: Eukaryota > Metazoa > Chordata > Lepidosauria > Squamata > Viperidae > Vipera > Vipera ursinii. The sequence goes on from NC_139513.1 coordinate 20,580,239, forward strand.
TTGTCCATGCATTCTCTGAGAATCACCTAGACATTTCCCAGAATAATTCCACTTAAATATTCCTCCAATTAGCAATCAAATCAACATAAAGAGACTTATTTCATAGAACCTTGATTTTTATGTGAAAATGATTTTCTGAAGTGAATTTTAAATAAATGTATCCAGTTGCTAAGACAGTTGATCCATTACTATAAAATGCATTTCCAAGTCACCATTTGGAGAAAATAATGAATATAGAACATAGAGTTGGAAGTGATCTGGGAGGTCTTCTAGTCCAACCCCTGCTGGAGCCATTTCAAACAAATGGTGTCCAGTCTCTTTTTGAAAGCCTCCAGTGATGGAGCACATACAACTTCTGAAGGAAAGCTATTCCATTGGTTGATTGCTCTCACAGTTAGAAAATTTCTCCTTAGTTCTAGGTTGCTTCTCTCTTTGGTTAATTTCTATCCATTGTTTCTTTTTGGTGCTTTGGATAATAATAATAATAATAATAATAATAATAATAATAATAATAATAATAATAATAATAATAATAATAATAATAATAATGGGACCTTGGAGGTCATGGTTGGGATCAGATCTACAATTTCCA